>NC_142818.1:1470814-1782892 GCF_057945365.1 Rhopilema esculentum
CAATTTTTCAAGCAAACAAAATGGTTTTGCTAAGCAACATCAGGCAAAAAGCATGAACCTAAGTTTTCCTCAGATAGATTGTTGTTTTGAAAAAATTACTTGTCAATGTGTCTTGTCAATACAATCAATTTCCAGCACTTCATCAGGATAAGAACCTAGTAGGGCTGCATCAGAGTAAAATGTTAAAAAATGGGTGTTATCTAAAGCTGAAGGAATATGGGCACTGTGGTTAGCTTGGTGCAATTACAATTCACTTGAAAATAGTTTTCAATGTTAATGGCTGTTAATCATTGTCAATGTCTTATCCTTGTTCATTAGCAGCAATATAAGCTACTAATGAAATGAAATAGTTTACAATGAAATGCCCATGATAAAAAGTTCAATTCAGCTGAAAAAAGGCTTTGTAGCAACTGGTGGAGTTGCTTACAATGATGTTAAAAGTTCTAAATCTTAGTTTGTCTGTAGAATATTGCTGAATTAAGTTTTTAAGACTTAGAATGTACCTTTACCCTAATTTAACCTTGCCTTTACCTAAACCGGTTATGTTTTTTGGAACTTCTATGGAGAAGCATAGATTCCCTGTATAGTCAACATTCCAGGGGTGGTGCCAGCCCTAATATAGTGGGGTGGACAATGAGGAGGTGGAGCTGATAACGGGGTCTGGGTGAGAAACTGGCGAAGCACTGTACGAGAAATCATGCTCGTTACTGATTAACAAGTTAAGCATGTTTCGAAACCACCAAAAGAAGAGTTAAATTTCATAGGCAAAGGTTTACACATATAAAAGCTAATAACATAAAAAGGTCTTTTATTCCTATTATATAAAACTTAAAGCAGCAGTATTTACCATGCCGTTTGAACAATAGTTACTACACTGTATTAAAACATATGTTTATTTGCAATCTGGTCGATATGTTTTCCTGGAAAACACTTTCAAAGGGACTTTCCAATCTCAAGGGACTTTCCCTAAGAAGGTATCTTGGCATACTTCCAGAAAATTATCAATCCTTTCAATTGTCAATCTAGAACCCATTTCAAATCCAACTGTTCTGGTACGATACCTTTAGCTAGTCCTACACAGACTTGCTAGCGTTACCTTTTTCATATATGACTTCAAGTTTTGTGAAGTGGACTCACATAAGTCTTTGTCATAAGTAAATATAGCTGTGCAAAATAGCCAAAAAGATCATGAAAAATAGTTTTTGATAAATTCTCTTTATTTCTTGCCAAGAAGTCTATCTGTGATGCTTAGATTCATACTGTTTTAGTATTTTTGTAAAGAAGTTGTGTTTATTCTGTTTGCTTTAATTCTGCATTTGATTTTCAGCCTTGAATGTTACTCATGCAAAATGACTGGCCAAGACAAAAGACTGTATAAGAACCTGAATGCCCATGGTCAAAGTCCGAATGACCTAGAAGCTCTCTCTCCACCTGAGTCATTGCTAAGCATCTCACCAACTGCCTATCACAAGGTAAGGTCAATGAGTATGGAAGAGGATGAAAATGTTGTCATCTCATCAACATGCAACCGAAAAACCTTGTTCTATCTTATTGCTACTCTGAATGCAAGCTTTCAGGATTATGACTTCAGCAATGCAAAGTCAGAAGAATTTAGCAGGGAGCCGAGTCTACAGTGGGTCATAGAATCGATCAATAGCAACTTGTCAACTGCTATTGGTGAACCATATGCTAAAATGAGCAGTAGATTGTGGTCAAGTATTGATGAGCAGATATCTTTGCAAGATTGTAGCATTTACAGGTATATGATAATCTTAGTAAACTTTTTCTGTATTGATTACATTTTAAAGTTGATTCCAAAGCTTTATCAAACTTTGGCAGAATATTAATGTATATCTATCTGTCCAGAAATAACATGATTGTCATAACAACTCATGTAGTCATTGATTGACATTTTGAGCGTCTGTTGTGTTAACTTCTGTATGCTTGATGCTGTGCACCTGTTTTTATCTATACTATCATATTTGTATTAACTCACTTGTGTTTTTCAGATATTTCTATTATGTTCTGATGAGTGTTAATTTCTGTGCATACTCTATGTAATATTTAAACCTATAAGTTTACAATTTGTCATTTTTCACTTTAGCTATAACCCAGATCTTGAATCAGATCCATTTGGTGAAGAGGGAAGTTTGTGGTCCTTCAACTACTTCTTTTTCAACCAGAAAATGAAAAGGATTGTTTTCTTCAATTGCAGGGCATCCAGGTAAATATTTTCTTTGATAATATTCAATAAAGTTGAGATTTTATAAATTCTTCTATAACTTTTATTTCTGAAAGATGTTAAACAGAAGTTGTGTTTTTCATTTTGTATCTATATTTAATTATTTTTTTTATATACATAATATATATACATATATTATGTATATAAAATTTGATATATATACATAATATAGCTTTTTATATTTGAAAATGGATATATCAACTTTTTACAAGACTCACTGTTTCTGTTGCTATTCAACAGCTCATTTTTAAACTACTGATTTGATGCAAGTGACTGACTGACAAAACGACACTATGCTTCACTGAATAAGCTGGTTGCGTGGTTGAGGAAACTGCTGATGTGCCTAGTCATTGTATGATTCTGGATCAGGCATTTGATGTGTGAGGCTTTGCTGTGTGTCTCTAGAAGAATATGCCTACACCAAGCACAACTCTGGACAAAACAGAGAACTTGCAAGTTGACAAAGACTGATTAGTGAATTACAGACATTACTTCCAATGACTGAAACACCATCCCTAAACACTACAGACATCAAATATATCAATGATATTTTTCACTATCCAATAACAGCTATTCCTAACATATTTCACCTTTAAAAACATTTTTCAATGTTTTGCTTGTAGTTACTAGCAAAATTTTTATTAATTTTTTATGTTAATTGAGTTTTAAAAACTTTTTATCAAATTTCAAATTATCAGTACATTTCCATACATTTCATTCTGATTTGATGAGTTATTTGATGCCAGTAACCAAATTTTAAGCATCATTGACTGACTAAGACGTTCATCTCCCATTGTCACAATTATGCTATAGCCTATTTGCCACAAGCAAAGATGATTCAGGGTTGGACAGAGATGGGATTATGGATTTAGAACTAGATATGGAAATGCCAGATGAAGAATATTATGAGCCTATAGCAACCCCTGACAGGTATGCTACTATATTTGAAAGATTTTTAATAATGGATAATTTTCCCTGTTTACTTGTGTAATTTGGCAAACCTTAACAGAAAATGTGGTCCCAGCCACAATTTACAAGTAGTTTAAAGCACTTTTTATTTATAAATTTTCTGAAATTGTAACTGTTATCTGCTCGACATTAGCTTCTAAGTCCATCTAAGACTCAATACACTGACCATGTTGAGTTAACAAATTGCATTATGAGAATCCGCTTTGTCCCTATAGCAATGTGCTAAAATTTTTTTATATTCCTCTGTTATCCTTTACTGCTTTTATTCTTCTGCTCAGGTTTTCGTTTGACAGTAAAAGTAAGGAACGAAGCAATATGAAGATAATCCAATTATATTAATTTATAGAATTTTCAAATAATTTCATATCTATGTTTCTTCCTTCTTACATATTTTATTTGATACCCTTGTGTTTTTTAAAGTTGCTAGCAGCATTTCTAATACTTTTTGTTATATTTTTCTTGCAGATTGACACCATTAATACTTGGTTAATGGATTACAATATGATAAGCCAAGGACATTAACATAAGAAAAATAGTGTATTCCTTAAATAGTGTATACACTGTATTCCTTAATGTTTTGTTAACGGAAGTTTATTTGTTAAACGTTATGTTTGAGAGTGAAGCTGTGAGTAATTTTCATGTATGTACCCAGTGATGAATATCTTAACACATGTATATCCCATTGTAAGTGTTTAAGACCACCAAAAGAGTTGTAAATTCTAACCCCCTTTTGTGGAAGTCAAAAGTTTTGTTTTGGTTTTTGAGCTTTTCAGACACCTGTGGTTATCAAAAGGGATATACATTGGGCACTGTATTCCTTAATGTTTTGTTAACGGAAGTTTATTTGTTAAACGTTATGTTTGAGAGTGAAGCTGTGAGTAATTTTCATGTATGTACCCAGTGATGAATATCTTAACACATGTATATCCCATTGTAAGTGTTTAAGACCACCAAAAGAGTTGTAAATTCTAACCCCCTTTTGTGGAAGTCAAAAGTTTTGTTTTGGTTTTTGAGCTTTTCAGACACCTGTGGTTATCAAAAGGGATATACACTGGGCACCATCATGTGAATTATCTTTACTTAACTGCTTCTTTGGGTCATATAATTTTCATTGTTGACTAACGGGGTGATATTTACTGATTGCTAACACTGAATGTTTGCATTTTCGTTAAGTACACTGACTGGTTAGATTTTGGTTTGGATGCTGGCATAGAGAAGTTTAGGCTTGTTTTAGGCCGCTATGGTTAGGCTGTTTGTCGTTTTCACTAAACATAATCTCTTCATTTTTCAATTAATCAATCAATCTGTGAAAGTGCTGTCCTCCTCAACACATGTTAGGAACACAACGAGAATTCTAGTCCAGTAGACTATTGAACACTTTTAAGTTGAGTTCTAATTTTAAATTCCTGTACATGAAATTTATCAAGATTAACTATGCAAACAGTTAACTAAGCTTCATAATAATAACACAATATCGCATAAAATCCTAAAATGGACATGATATACAAATCCTAGATAAAAAAATAGATAAATGTAGACGAATAATTATTTAGAGGACGAACTCTTTATGGTTTTTCATGGATGTGTATCGAGCAATACCAATTTGCTCCTGATACATTATCAGAACTGCGAAAATCTGCCGTCGCCATTTTGCCTATTCTGCTTGAATAAAATTCCTGGTTTCATGTCTTTCACTGCAAAAAAACCTTTTAACTTCAACCCATACCTTTGATTATAATTCCTAATAGAAATCTTACCCGTAACATATCCACAATAGGTAAGGCGTCTACTTCATTTTAGACTTTTTTTTGCTTGTGTGCCATTTGCTTAAAGAACCATAAAATGTACATTTCGAGATGTTTATGAGTTTAAACGTGTAGTTAATTGTTTAAATGTGCATATGTAAGCCTTGCATTTTAATCGCTGTATATTAGAATAAGTTATTGCTGCTTGTATAGTCTACTTGCTTGTGTATTATACGTAACAACACAAATTATCTCCATCTCTTTGATCTCTTTATAAAAGTTCGGCAACAATTTGCTGTTTCAGGAATCAATGGCTACCTCTGAGGCATCTAAACTAAATCTATAACAAAATGTAATATGCGTTGACATTTAATAATACGAGAGTAAATGCAAGAACACGTGTTCAAAAGGAATTCTTCAATAATAAAATAGAAGTTTCAGATTTCATTCTATCAACAAGTTCGTTGTTAGCGTTGTCTTAAAAAGCATTTTGCCCGTTGCAATTGTTATTCTTAGGCGTAACGCCTAGGCCTGTTCGTCGCAAACCAGTCCGGTTTTTCAAATTTATAACATGCTTATTGTCGCTTAGTCCTTTTTGCTAATGATAAAGGTTTAATAAAATATAGAGTATGACTTTATTTCTTTCCAAAATTGTTTTACATACTTTCATAACAGCCACAATTATCTGAAAGGGTCAATGCTTCTCTAATTCAAACAAGATTTTAAACAATTTAACAGATTCTAAGATTCTTTTTTAAACCCAAAATCTCTTTAATTTAAGGAAATCTGGGAAGTCGAACGAACAATTATTCCTTGGAGGCACATTGCCATCGAGCCGATGCGAGAAGCCTCACTTTGACGTATTAAAAAATAGACTATATTTGGGGGGGCAGCCCATTGTTTTCCTTCTCATTCAGTGCACTGTTATAAAGAAAAACATACTACCGTTTGACAATTATTGGGAAACATACTACAGTATTTTTTTACATTTTAGTTTCTTTTGTATCAGGAAAGCCTCGTTTCAATTTTGTCGCTGAGATGCTCTTGCGCCTCCGTATTTTAAAAATTGGCAAATCAACAAACGAACCGAACAAGCGAAAATCTAGACGAAGATAACGTTTGATTGAATTATCCGATTAATTCTTGATTGGTTTCCAAGTTTTTGCCAGAAACAAGTACTGGAACGTAGCTCTCCAATAGCAGGTAAATGGGTTTTCCAAGTTTGGTTTCTAATTGCTTCATCTTCCAATGAAATGTCGCCCAAGAGGCAAGACAGGCACGAAGTAAAATTGTCCCCAATGTGCGTCTGGACCGAAAGTATGTGCCGATGAGGCCAGGATGTAAATTTGTTAAGGTTAATTCGTAATCAAAATATAATCATGTTTTCGGTCACTGGCTTTTTGGGCCAAGGATTTTAAGAGATCCTGTGTGTTGTATGACAAATTATACTTAGGTAACTCGGTACCTTTAATCTGTTTTTAATTATGGTTTATAAACACATTAAAGGTACTGAGTTACCTAAGTATAAAATATAATCAAATCAATCAGACAGAGCTAATCATTTCAATGGAATTTGCATGCATACACTCTTTTTTTATAAGAACCAGATAATTTTTGCAGAGACTTGATGTTCTTAACTTTTTGATAATTTTAAATGTTCTGAAAATTGTTCTTATTTTAAGAGTGATTTTTTTGCAAATATTTGAAAAGTTTATACTGTATATAGTTTCTAAGACGTTTTGCTGGGTAAGGTTTAAAAATAAAGAAATGACTGCTAGTGATTATGGACAAATGTGTGTTCTTATAAAAAAATGCATACAGGGGTGCCAAAAGCATGGGGGCAGCTGCCCCCTTGCCCTTACTCTACGGGGGCAGTGGGGGAAGCACTGTGCCATTGTGAAAATGGCACTGTGTTTATGGGAATAGAATGAATATCTAAAATCTCAAGTTCCTGGATGAAATAAAACATAAGTGCGGTTAGGAACAAAATGAGAGCAATTAAAACATTGGGTGCATTTGTTATGAACAGAGGCATCTGGGGTCCTAAGGGAAATAGCATCAGAAAACGCCAAAAAGCAAAAAAGATGCCTAAAGGTATGAGAGGTTTTAACGAAGCCATAAAAGAAACTCAACACGCAAAGCTATACTAAAAAGTCATCTTGCACAAAGAAACAAAAATGAGGGAGGGAGGGCTGCGAAAATACAATAAAACAGCCTAGTTGTATTGTGGCTTCACCAAGCAAGATGAGACCCTATGCTATGCCAAAACCTTAAATACCCCTAGATTAACCAAGGGAATAAAAAGGCCCCGAAACACACATCTAACCCTGGTTTAACAAATTAACTTCTCAAGAGGCCAAAAAACTCCATTTAATTTAGTTGAGCATTTAATTAGTTACTACCAAAAGTACGAATTTGTCGTGGTAATTCAATAAAATGCCATAGGCAACCTCAGTTGGCAAAAACCATCAAATTGAGGGGTCTAATTCGTATAATATATGGTAGCCGTGGGGGCTTATTTGAGGGGGGGGGCTTGAGGTGGGGGCTTATTTGAAGTTTTAGAGTGGGGCTTATTCGAAGGGAGGGCTTTTTCGAGGGGGGCCAATTCGAGGATTTACGGTAAGTAATAACAATAATCTCAAGGGATTTTGTATATGAAATTTTTAAAGGAATGATTTTATTGACAGTATTTCATAGTGCCATGATGAATCTGTCATGTTCTAAGCACCAACTTCAGACATTTCAACCTATATTTTTCAAAACCTGGAAATTTCAGATTTTTTCTTAAAAAAACAGGAAGATTTGGCGAAAACCAAGGAGATCCCCCACTCGGCCCCCTCTCAATTTGTTGATTTTGCCATCTTGGGTTGCCTTTGGCGTTTTATTCAATTACCACAAAAACTTCATACTTTTGGTAATAATTAATTAAATGTTCATGTAGAAATTCCTACTAAAATATACCAGGTCTTTTAATAATGTTTTCTTAATGTCTATTTACAATTTTATAACACCCCCTCGTAAAAGGCCCCATCCAACAAGTTGTATAACTGTGGGCTAGTGGTAATGGGACTTTGCTAATAAGAGATGCCCAATTCCTTGCATGAAATTGCCTCAAAAATTGTTATCTTAATTAATCAGCATTGCACACTGCGATGCACAATGTGTGTTGTTTGAAATCCAAAATTTTTAATTATTTTTTCATTGCAGTACATATAACAGGAAGTTTAAGGATTTTCTATGGTATGAGATATTGTGTCTGATAATGTTAAAAGTTGGTCGAAAAATTTTGCAATATCACCAATCAAAGCTACCAGTTCTGCTGGAAATGCTCCAGTTCTTTACAACTGTTGTTGGAGTCCAAGATGTGAGGTCTGACATTCTCAATTCATGGCTTAGTACAAAATTACAGGTAACACTGAGCAAATTTCTTTGTTGTGTCCATTGAAATCCCATTTCTTTAAATGTGCTTTGGAATAGAATTGCTCACTTGTTGCTTTTGATATCCTACCATTCTCAAATTGATTATTATCTAACTTAAAAGAAAGCAGGTATTTTGCATCTTGTTATCTTGTCAGTTCAGTTCAGTTCAGTTTTCATTTTTTAAATTCCACTACATACAATTTATCAATAACAAGACAAGCATACATCTAAAATACAAGAAATTAATACAATATACCAATACAAAACATAGACACAAGATAGATTGTATGGAAGGAATTACTTACAGGAGGAGCTCTCTCAGTAGTTAGACTAATCGAGGAGAGAACACCCCCTATTATAAAAGTATCTCATATAAAATTGATTTCTTTAATTGACATTATGATGTTGACAAAACTACTTGATGGGCAGATGGTGACATTTTTGATATCCACTTTTCCAAAATTTAGTAATTAGTTTCAAATAGGAAAGCTTTGATTTTTTGACGAAAACTATTAACAGATGGAGATTGTTTTATTTCCACAGGAGTGTCATTCCAGTATTTAGCTCCACAATAACGCACTGACCTAAGACCATATTGCAGGGTATTTTTTTGGGTTAGGAAAATATTATTTTTGATGACTTGCCGAGTACCATATTGATGAACAGACTCAACTAACTTAAAGAAAGAGTGAAAACAAGAAGGAGAGATTTTATTTACACATTCATATACAAAACTAAGCAATTTCACGTGAAAGAGATCTTGTAGTTTTAGAATCTTCAAGTCTGAAAAGATGGGTGTAGAAGGCGCAGTAAAGTGTTCAAATGAAATTGCCCTTAAGGCCCTTTTCTGTAACAACAACACTGGATTGATATATGTCTCATAAGTAAGACCCCAAACTAAAATACCATATTGGAGGAAAGGTGAAAACAAAGAGTTGTAAAGACAGACCAAAACATGAATGGGTAAGAAGTGTCTCACTTTGAAAAACATACCACACATTCTGGCCAATTTTTTAGACAGTTCAGACAAGTGATACTTCCATGAAAGGTTTTCATCTAAGAGAACACCAAGAAATTTGACGTAACAACTCTGCTTGATAGGAAGCTTTCCAATTTTGATATTTACAGATTCAGGAGAAGTATGCTGAGGAGACTTAAACATTATGAAATTGGTTTTGTCAATATTCAGTGACAGCTTGTTAACATCAAGCCATTTCTTCACTTTTTTTAGTTCCTTGTTAACTACACTTTGAAGCTGTTTAAGGCTTTCAGCTTCATAATATATGTTAGTATCATCAGCAAATAAGTAAAAGGATAGTTTAGAAGATGCAAGAGGTAAATCATTAATGTAAAGTAAGAAAAGGAGAGGACCAAGGACAGAACCCTGTGGAACCCCACAGGTAACACTGAGATGACTGGAGTTAGATCCATTCACTGACACATATTGCTTCCTACCTGAAAGATAGGATTTAAACCAATCTAAAGCAGTTCCCCTAATTCCATAATGCTCTAGCTTCATCAAAAGAATATTGTGATTTACTGTATCAAATGCCTTCTGCAAATCGATAAATATTCCACAACCAAATTTTCTATTGTCTAATGAATTTTTGATGGCTTCTGTTAAACTAACAAGGACATGGTTAATGGAATGACTAGCACGAAAACCAAATTGTAATGTATATAAGATTTCATGCTTTTCTAGGAATTTATATAGACGTTCATACATAACCTTTTCCGTGATTTTACTGAAAACAGAGAGGAGAGAAATAGGTCTATAATTTGATGCTGTTAGTGGGCAACCTTTCTTAAAAAGTGGAATTACTTTGGCCAATTTCATCTTGTCAGGGAAAATCCCGCCTTGAAATGAATTATTTATAATTTGAGAAAGTGGAGAAGAGATTAATGGGGAAAGACATTTTAAAATTTTCAAAGGAATGCTGTTAGGTCCAAGAGACTTCCCAGATTTTAGGAGAGAGATAAGGTCTGATATATCAGAAGGAATTGAAGGTGCAATGAAAAATGAATTATTAACTCTGTCTCCCATGAAATTCACAGGTGATTTGATCGGTCTTGGTATATTTCTAGTTATATCATGTGAAACATTAACAAAGAATTTATTGAAAATGTTTGCAATAACAGCTGGATCTGATGTAATGTTCCCATTTGAGTCCTTAAGCTTACTTATCACATTTACATTGCTTGACTTTCTGATATTGATAACTGATTTAATTCCTGACCACAACTGTTTCATATTGTTACTGTTCTTTTGAAAGTAGTTATAATAGTAGCTAGCTTTACTTTGATTCAAGGAAACGGACACCCGATTTCTAAACTTTTTATAAAGATCAACAAGAGCTTGACTATTGTTCTTTTTCAACTTTCTAAGAAACCGATCACTGATTCGCATCATTTTTTTAATTTTACCAGTTATCCATGGTTTGTTCCTAAACTTAATATCTTTCTTGGTAAGTTTTTTCAATGGGGCATGGGTTATGACTAATTCATCAAGGCTGGAAAGGAGTCTGTTGAATTTTGCATTCACATCTAAAGCACTGTCATTCAAGTAAGTAAGGTCAAGGTTTGAAAAATCGTTTAGGAGATGTTCTTCATTGAGGTTAGAGAAATCATGTTGGAAATAAGACAGATTCTTATAGGAGATGCCTGCATGCTTGACAATTAAAAATTGAGGAAAATGATCTGTTATTTGAGTCATAATGTTACCACTTAAGGTTTCTTTGTCAGAGATGTTAGAAAAAATATTGTCAATAAGAGTGGAAGAATATCCAGACACCCTAGATGGATGAATGATATGTGGCAGAAATTGCTTTGAAATGAGGAAATTGACGTAATTTGTGACAGGTGTACTAGAGTTATAATTAAGAAGGTTGATATTGAAATCACCAAGAATAAAAACTTGTTTATTAAATACAGCTGGAATGGATAGAATTTCTTGAAGATACTCACAGAAAGTATCAATAGCTGAGCTTGGATGACGATATGTGCAGCAAAACAAATCATTTTTCCCATCATTATTTTCAACTTCCACCCAGACTGACTCAAAATCTGTACTATCCTTTCCTAAGTCAGGTCTAGGGATTGGGGTAAGTCCTGACTTCACATAAAGTGCAACACCACCATTTTGACTATGTGACTGGCAAGGAAAGTAACTATAGCCAGGAATTTCCACATTAGCTTGAATAGGATTATCAACTGAATTCCAGGTTTCAGACACACCAATGACATCGAAGTTTATTTTCAAAGTTGCAAGAGTTGAAACAAGCTCATCCAAATGAAGTGAGAGACTTCTGATGTTCAAATGAAACAGGGAAAGGTCATTTTCTAAATGCTCAAGTGTAGATAGGTCTTGGAGAGTATGGTAATTTGAGTTGACATTAGAAGGCAAGTGCTCATCAATATCGTAATCATCTAAATTAGGCAAGTTTATAGGTCGAGATGTTGTTTCAAAGGATGGTGCCGAATCAACCCAGGATGGAAAATCGAAATCGTACAAGTTTGATAGGTCTTTATTTTCCAATTGACCAAAAGGAAACATGGCCATCGTGCAATTTAAGCAATACCAAGGCACATCATCATTTTCATTTTGTAACTCTTTATATTCAGTAGTAGAAATATTGTTACACTTAATATGGACCCAAAATTGACAGTTGTCACAGAACACTTGTTTGCAATTAACAGATATATTTTTATGGCAAATGCCACAAGGACATGTTGGAGGATTCATTTCAGTTTACTAGATTAAAATTAACTGAAAAATAACAAACTTTACAGCTTCATACAGCTGAAGATCAAACACATCTTTGTATCTCAAAGATACAAAATATTTAGAGTTTAGATCAAAACTTTTCTCAACATTTTACATTTTACATCAAATTTATCAACATCAATGAAGTGTAATATATTTTACGAAAGATTGGGTAGATAGAACCTCAATGGCAATTAAATGGTATTTTTTCCAGGTAAAATATTTTTAGCATTGCAACAGGGGTTTTATATTCTTGTATAATTGTATTTCATGTTGTAGATTGTTTTGAAGAAGCTGGATGTGACAACAAAACCAGTGAACAGGGAATTGTTGAATAAACTGTTTCATTGCGAAGAATGTTTTCTTCAAAACCTAGTAAGTTGGGCTAAACAAATCCCTTATTTTAGCCCTTTTCATTTATCCTTTATCTTTTATCTTGAATAGATATCAATGATATCAGTTAATTGACTTTTTCTATTATTTATAGTATCACTGTGTACAAATCTGTAAAATATTACTTGTGATCTGTCTGGCTCTCAAATGAAAAAGCTTGTATATACTTATTTTGTGTCTCTGTAGCACCACATATAGGGAAAAGAAATTAGTCTTTTTTTAAAAAACTTTGTGTGATCTAAATAACCTAATATGCAATTTACCTTTTGTTCTTTAAGTCCCTTAGGGCTGGCATTGCCATCGATTCTTGCATACTGATGTTGCTAATGATGCAGTTACTTATAGTTTAATCTAATTTTACCCCTTTAATTTTTTGTCTATAGACAGAGCAAGAAGTGACTGAAATCAAACGGAACATTGCTGCACTTAAGAATATGTTAATGTACCAGTCTAATAAGATTGTTGAGATTTCTACTGAGAAGAGAGCAAAAATGGCGTGCATTGAAGAATTTAATCGAATGATGGAGAAAGTACAACAGACTTTAGGAAATAATATCTTGATAAGGGTAAGTAGCCATTCCTTTGGTTGATAGGTTGTATTTTTGTGAAGGTGGAAATGATATTCAGACATTCTGTAGCGCTAGATTGCTTGAATGAAGGGTTATTTTTCTTCTTGAAACGGGCTTTTACACATTTTGTTAATTCATTCTCGTCCTTGCAATTGCCCTCAAAATGTTGTTTGGGATGGCCTATGAAGTGGCACAAACTTACAAAACTTTGTTCTCATAAAGTTGGATCACAATGTATATGGCCTTGTGTTAACATAGCGTTGTTGCAAACGGGTAAATTTGAAAATTTACTTTTTAAAACGAATCAAAATGCAAATGGAACAAACTAAACATCAATAAGCACTATCGAAACACTACGGATCATTTTAGAGATTGTTGAGCTGCGTCGTTTTAACGAAACAAAGCAGATGAGCATCCTTCTGCAGCGTTTTCATTGAATATGGATTACTATGGCCCGAGAGCGTTCTTGAAAATCCAACTGAAATAGAATAATGACTGAATGACTAAGGAGCAGTGTGGACTTTGCCTTATATGTTCTTTAGGGCCGTTAGGGATTTCTTTATTTCATCTATATAGTTGGAACAGCGACCGCCCTGGTAAACTTAACCACCCAAGGAGTCCGCCACCCTTGAGAAAACTTGATATTGTTTACCCAACTCAATAAGACGGGTACTTTTTCACTGCACTAATAACATCATTTCAATGAATCTGAATCTGTTAAGAAAGATAGATATTTTTGTCATTTCATATACGAAAATATTCCTTGTTTTTGCCTTAACACAAAATGGACTATAAATATGAATTTTCTAGAGTACCTTGGGTATTAGTGCCCTTAAATATGATATACAACTGAATCCTATTAAGTCGGACCTTCAAGGAAGGTAAGGAAATGGTCCAAATTGGCAAGGTACGACTAGCCGAGGTACGACTTTTGACTTGAATGAAGTAGGGAAATCCGATCGGAGTTAAAAATCAATCAGAGTTCGTGAAAATCCGAGTTATCCGGTGTACGACAAAACGGGACTCATCTGTACAATAGAAGAAAGTACAGATAGGGACTTTTGTCATATGAGCATTTTACGGCTCTGACAACTTTCATTGCTATTACCATCTAGACAGGAGTCAGAAAGTGAGGATCTTGCATTTCTTTAACTCATACTGCTCTGGAATAACTGAACCATTAGGACAATGATGTTGTTTATATGACTTCTTTGACAGTATTTCTTTGCAACTTGAATCTTTAAAGGGAGCATTCTTGAACGGCAGAAATAGTTACTTCAAAGAGAGTGATCGCATTGTTTATCAAAATGTTTATCGAATTTGCTTCAATATTCCAGTTGTTTTTTCGTTCTGTTCCTAGCTGGGTGATTTGTTTGAAGAACATCTTTGCGCCAGGGGTGACAAGTGCTTGGAGGCCTATCGTGAAATCTTGCGACAAACACAGTTTTTCGGCAATAACAATCAAATTGACTGGAAAGCTGATACTGAAAAAGTCGGAGATGAATTCAATTTGTTTATACCCTTTTCACCAAAAAATGTAGATGATTGTGATGCAGAAAAGAGCTTTGAAAAATTTTCATGTAATTCCGAAGAGGGTTTTCCACAGACGGTGCCCAAAGATGTCTTGCAGCAAACTCCTGTGAAGGATCCGTTGCTTTCTAGAGTGCAATCTGCGACTCTGATTCGAAATGATGAATTTGAATTAGTTTTGGATAGAACCAGCGGTAGCATTCGAGAAAATGATATTTTAACATATTTGTCTGAAGACAGTTCAGAGCTCTCAGATTGTGAAAGGGAGACTTGTGAGTACAGAGAATTAGAATCATTAAGCAAAACCACAGTTACCAATAGAGAACAATCTGGTTCGAGGCTGTTTAGTAATGGTTATTCCTCCTGTAACTTACATAACAATGATTCACAGTCTAAATGCTTTGAGGTGATTTTAGACAAAAATAACAATGTTGATTTGAATTTGACTGCAAAAGCGCATATCAGTGAAATGCGTAATGAATCTCATCACCAGTTTTCTCCTACAGCAAGTAAAGGAGGTAGATCGGAACCTTGTGGAGAACAGAGAAGTATATGTGTCACAGACGGGTGTTCAGCCTCATGCGTCGATAAGTACGGAAAGGTTGCTTTGTCAATGTTCAGTGCAATCGACAAAGTAAAACAGGAAAGAGATAAGGAGAAGAAAATTGTGATAACAATACCTTCAGATGAGAGCACAATTTCTGCAGATGAGATATGTTTGGATAGCAGCTGTTCTGAAGATTTTTATGAACCGTTCGGATGGGGAAATGGGAGAGAGACTGCTCGCCAACGAAATTATAAATGCAGCAAGGATACGATGCTCCTCAGTGAGATGTCTGCAAAGTTGGAAGCCCTTGATAGTATTTTAAATGACGTCATAGATAAAGAAACAGTGACAAAGCATAGCGATAACATTGCTAACGGAAATGGTATCTGCAGGGACGTTGAGGCATATCTAATTTCAAAATTCAACTGCATCAATGAAAGGGCAAGTCCTAAGACATCAAATGATGATGTACTCTTACCGCGTAAAAAAAGAAGATTGGGATTGGATTATGTGACCGACCGTAATGTTGACTCGCGCATGTATCGATAGATCGCTGTTTCAAGATGATTTCCGCTTGTTACGTGGATTAACATGACGATAGATCACTGTTTGTTGGGGACAAGATGAGTTTCGCTTGTTACGAGGTTACGTCGTATACCGTAGCGTTGTATCGACAGATCACTGTTTATGGGTGACAAAATGGTTTTCTCCTGTTACCGTATATGCGCAACAGGACGTTATTTTGATGCGTACGTTGAGTACGTATGGATAGAGGATCAGATTGGGTATTGCTTCAATAATAGGTTTATAAAATGAATTTGTTCCAACATGATTCTTGTTTTTTGATTGTTGAAAAACCATTTGGGTAGAGCTCTAATCTTGCAAGTTGCAATGGGAAATTGGATTTTATGATTGCGCTGTTGTTAGATGGTTCAAACTTTCAAGTTTGAAGTGGGCGTCAAACACAATGAACTTTATTATCATTTTCGCGATCGTTGCCAGTCTAAATTAAAGGCTAGTTAAAGAATAGAGATAGATTCGAGGTTTATGAATCAGCAGAGCGTATAATAGATAAATCATAAACGAGATGTTAGTTTATACTGCAGATTTTGATTTCACTGTGGCAAGGGTGTTATGTACCTTACTTTTTCCGAATAACCCTGCTAGAAAATGACAAAAAGCGATTCAGGTTGTAAATCTTTTTCCGAAACTGAAGTTTAAGGTTAGCAAGTTAACCGCCAAAGGAAATTTATTGTAAAAAAGTTACGACTGTACTTCTATTTTAAGCAATTTGTTCTATTGCCGTTATAATGTTTCAATATTTCTCACAATTTGCACGGAAAAATCAATAAGGGCAATAGATATTTGCAGTAGTGATCTCTAACAAAGTTTTTCGACAGCAATCGGAAAATTAGCGGATTTCTATGTAAATTAAAGTATATTGTTTTACTCGTCACTCTTCTGTGACAATATCAATATCATATGCCCTGACACTGGTCTTCAGTGTAAAATGTGAGAAGGATAGAGATTTGTTTTTAGTTTCATACAGGCGAAGTAAAACAAGTCATGTTCACACGAAGGCTTTCTAGGCTCCTTGTTCCCGCGTAGCTACAAATCCAATTTTCATGCCCATAGTAAGTGTTTTACGACCCTTTCGGGCTGTGTTTGTGAATGTTGTACGACAATCCTAGCTCAAGCCCATCGTTTAATTCCAATGACCTTTTCCGTGGCAAATCCTTTTCCAGCTCCAGCTGAACCATGATTGTCCCGTTCAGAATGTGTAAATATCCAGTGCAATGTATCAGACAAAATGGGTACTATCTACGATTCTTTCCATTCTTTACATTAAGCCCTCCAGGTAGAGGCGCCTAGATATTCCCTTAAGGCTTAAGCCTTATTTTCAAGGTAGCCAGGTTTCGCGCTGTTGTTCAAAGCTGTTTTGTTATCTACGTTGTAAATATGATCTTCTTGCACAGCCAGTTTCAAGCTGAATAAATCGTATTTTAGTACAAAGTTCTTTTGTAACCCCTGCCGTTTCAATAACTGTTCTTGTATTTACAGCTACGATCTTAAATATCAAATATCAAGGAGGTTTGTCTAACCAACATTGCATGGTGTATGTACGACTCATTCTGCACCAAAGCCATTTCATTCAAAGACGCGTTATGCTGCGAATCCAAACCTAACGAGCTCATTCTAAGTGAGAGCTCATACAGATATGTCAAAACTGTATATCTCCGTGAAGTACTGAAGTTTGCCTTTTTCAAAGCCTGATAATTCTTTGCTCAAATTTTCATTATCATAAGAAGTGATTCCCCAGTTAGTTTTATGAACTCTATCGAAATAGGCAACCTTCTGGCGATAGCCTCTAAAGAGTTTCAGACGAAAAACTCCAGTATGTCCTAAATGTTTTTTCAAAGCTATTATTAAGAAATATCTTCAAAGTTATTGCCCTTGATCAAAATTGAAGGGCATATGATCAAAATCAAAATCCGATCGCCTAAATACTCTACCTGGTTCAAATGCTGGATTTTCTAAGCAGATACATTTTTTCAACAATTTTTGAACCGTAAAAGGAAGGAAACGCAATAATGAATCAATATTTATATTCCAATGATATTCAAGTGTGTCAATCTGCCAATCCGTTTATAAAAACATACCGGAAACCTGTTTCAGCAAGTCATATAGCAAGCAAAATAAAAGGGTCTTTGCAAAATCCACTAATATTCTTAACAAACCTTTAAGCTAAACTGTTTTCGTGCATTGTTTCACGCTAAACAATTTAAGGATTTTCTTCAGCTGCTTTTAAAAGTTTGAGATTATGTCTCACTACGAGATTGTGGTAGAGATGAAGATTTGAAGTCCTTAAGGCTTGAAATTTTAGAAAAATGTTCATCATAAGTGCCTTCATTAACACCGTTTTTCTTTTGTCATTTTAAACGGCAAACCAACACTGCAATCTGAAATTTTCTGTACAAAATACAAATGAATACAGGCTGCAGTACACCATCTAAAAACGATGTTTTATTGTCATTTTCATATTAAAGGAATACCATTATGCGATTCTTGCTAGTGTTTACAGAAACCAGGGCAAAACAAATGAAAACAGATACGTTTTCAAAAAATACCCAATGAACAGACAAAGTTTAGTCAACTCCAATTCACAGAGTTCAATAACCAGTTTCTTTGAGTAAAATGCGTCTTATAACAATTCAAGTTTGGTATGTTATATTTGATTGTTAATCTTTTGACAACTTGACAACAAACTAAGAAGTACATTTACAACAAAGTATCAATTTGCAAAATTTAGTGAAGAAATTCTACCCAAGTCTACCGTTTTCTTTAATAAAAAATAACATTAAATATTTGTCATGCTCTGCGCATTAGCAAGCTTTGTTCTCTCAACAGTATCTCAGTACGGCCCGGGCACAACTGACGTCACTCTAGGTCCCAGGCCTCCCTGCAATTCAGGCAAATAACAAAACCTTTATTCGGGGGTTTTGTGGCGTGTTCAGCACATGTTGTATAACCAAACGTGCTTTGTAGAGTGGATCTCATTAGTGACCAGTAATCACTATTCTAGAGTTCCAAAAGTTATTGTATTTGCTGTGGAGGTGCAGCCGCAGCCGGTTTCAAGCAATTACCATCCGGATACTTTTCTTTAAAGCGCTTAACAACATCCGGGTCTACTAAGTTCACTCCACGTAGTTGGTTACCGAGTGTAATCCTGTGAAAAAACAAATGTCAATGAATTATGTTGGTTAAAATAGTTGCACGACTTGCAACCAATCAATATACTCACGTGAAGAATAACATAGATGACAAATTTATGACTACCTCGGTTGAAACTTAAAAAAATTACCATTAATTGATTGGAGAACAGGATTTGGGAGAAAATAATAACAGAACAGGTGACCGAGTTACACGAACCCGCGACCATCAACTCTCGCTCGCAATTACTCTCAGTAAACTTAGAATTATTTTGTATTGTAAAGAAGGCCATAGCTTTAAACACTCCTTCGCAGTAAAAAAAAGATACAACTCACCAGTTTGGTTGCACGTTGTGCTGACGTCCGAAAAGTTCTAAAAATAAAATGTTTGTAAGAAATGAGCAAATCATAAAAAATTCAGGAAAACAGCGAATATCTGTTGAATTTTAACAAAATCTTCATCAAACATTCTACATACAGTCAATTCTCAAATGTCAGGTAGAATTTTCAAAATCATACCTATTTTCCTTGTCCCAGGAGATAAACGCTCGATGAGACCGTAGATTTCGTCCGGTTTATGACTGGTATCCCTTACCTAAAAGGAAGATGAAAGCTAATTAAATGATTCTCACAAAAAAGATGCAGATCATTGCAAAATAATGGAAGCCTACAGCCATTCACTTAGCTATAAACCAATCCGAATCAGTTTTTCACATGATAAGACTGCGAAAACAAGACAACTTTATCGTGTTATCAAACAGCGACGTGTTTTGAATTCAGCAAAGATTTTGATAAAAGAACTTAAATTTGTTCAGTTTGGCCTAGGCAGTAGTTGATGAGTTTTTTTTATTTATATACAGTTTAGGCTCTTATAAAATCGATGCATTATAAAGGTACTTTAGAATTGTCTGTTATGCCATTACTTTTGGAACTTGAAGCCTTGTTTACTTACTTTTATTAATGATTGCATTGATTGTGCTACATTAAAGATATCTTGACTGAAAATAGGAGTTAAAAATATTCTCCATAATTTAAATGAGAACCCTTTTTGAAGATTTGGGGAAAACGAGTTATCATAAAAGTGTTCTAAAATGAGCAATTATAAATGTAGGTTCTAACACACCAGCTTTTACCGTTTGATTGACATATTCTTTAGCCAAACAGTGAATTCTAGTTGTTTAAATATTAATGCTCGGTTACATCAAGGAATGAGTCTCAATTCAAGAACAGAAAAATATTCAAACCTCGGAAACAAGAACATCGCAATCAAGCCCAACATTTATATTCTTTGGATCACCCTTTCTGCCGACCTGCAAAATATAGTAACAAAAACATTACATACAGTACAAACAAAAATTGCTCTGTAAACGCGATCAGACAGACTAGTTCAAAATGAGACACAACCACCAAATAAAGTCATTCATTATCGCCCATTAATTAAGATACAAACTAACATTATCAGAAATTATTATTCACTAAAAATTTTATTATTCACAAAAGGAGGTTTTGAGTCATTGATATCCACATAATATTAAGGTGCGATTGCGCTGCAGCAATCCAGTTAGAAATGTGAGTTTAATTTGTCGATTCGTTCCGGGTATCTTAAATATTTTGTTGAATAAGGACAACTGATTCTCTTGCTGTGGCCAATGAGTGAATATAACATACAAGACAATGTTCTTTTCCATGATTAATCCAATGTCCAGTCCTTCCTGTTCGAATGAGCCTTTGCAGTTGATTAGTCTTCACCCAAATAATTTCATCCACTCGCTCATATCTAGTTAGAAATCGAAGAAAAGCCGAAATTTAGATATGGTGGGAGTAAAATTGCAAGGACTGCGGAAAATCATAGCCCGTACCTTTTGGACAAAAAATTCAGATTGTCAGGGTATAGCTTAATCTAAAAGAAGATATCCCAATTAACATTAGTAAATACGAATAAATAGCTTTCCATTTACAGAAATGTTTTCCAAATAAACAAGCCATTTAATTTCAAGCAAAACGGCTAGGGATTGAAGATTATACTTTTTGGATGTATTTTTGTGTACAGAACAGGAGGGTTCTAAGTTGCAGCTTCGAGTTTTACGCTTATTGCGATCATCGGGCAACTGCAGATATAAACATTGGAGGAGCCTCAGCGAAGTCCGATAGAAGTTCTACGAGCTTCTTCGTAGCATCGAGGTCACCGAATTCCGACCAGGCGAAGAAGAAACTTACCCCCAAACAAGGAGACATTCTCTGCCAAGTTCCATGGCCCTGTCAATAAAGAAAGGCCACATATCAAAAACTTATGAATTGCAGAGAAAGTTACGAAACGCAAACACAAACGACCTCTGGCACAAAGGAACAACAAGACAACAAAGGCATGTCATAGATAGGCCTGCTACACAAGAAATCCACCTCAGTGTAAAACATTTCAGACTTAAATAAAACCTATTTACTGAACTTTCATTGAAAGAGGCTTTAAAAAAGCAAACATTTTTAAATCAAACTGAGTTTTATCCACTGATGAGTGTCAGACGAAAAGCTTACGTATGGTTTAAAACGCTTGTTATTTTTTCAAGACCACTTTTAATTTTGCAATCCCAAAATATTGTTGCTTTAAAGAAAGGATGCTGTAAAGAAAGCCCTATTCTAGGTCTAAAGAAAGCCTTATTCTAAACCTTAATGATACTTCAAGGAAGTTTTGTTAAAATTTCATAAAAAACCTCCGTTATACTGCAGACACCCACAAATGATAAAAATTTCCTACCTTCCAGTGACCCAGAGGAAGATGAAGCCTTCATCTTGCAGATTGCCAACCCTCAGGTTTCTCATCTCATTATCCTGCATGGTGCCATACGGCAACTATTTCCCAAAGAGAACAAAATTTCGGTATATAAATTTTTCTCCCCATTTGTTAACAATACAGCGATTTAACATACTCTATAAATTATTTTATAACTCAAAAAATGCATACCAAAAACTTGAAAAAGCATCAATAAAAATATTTTGCTAGAAATGTGGCATTTTAGACGTTAAGCAACGAAGTTTGATATTGAAGGACAAACAAAATGAAAATCCCTGCTTGTACTCTGGGCCTTGGTGGTTTTTTGTTTGGTAAAGAAAATGATACGGGTGACACAATGAGCAAGAAAGTGAAAAATTTTTTGGCGGTACAGAACTTGAAAATGGCTTTGAAAAACGCAAACATTTTACAACATATTGGCTAAAGGCTTTTTCGTCTGACACTCCTCAGAGCATAAAACGTCAGAATAGGGGTCCGAAAGAACACGATGAAAAATATATACCTAGTTGTGGTAATGGTAATTTTTCTTTTAGCACGCGGCACTGATTGGTCAACTATACCGTTATTGCGCTTGCGTTTTTCTGATTGGCCTATTTCGATCCACAGCTGGGTATATATTTTTCATCGTGTTCTTTCGGACCCTTATTCAGACGTTCTATGCTCTGAGGAGTGTCAGACGAAAAAGCTTTTAGTGAATAAGAGAGTGTGCCAACAATTGGAGGGAAATTGGCCAATGTGCTAGTAATGAGATTTAAAAACACTCATTGACAGAACCACAGCGTCGATTAACAATATTGATACACTTTGTTAGCATCTAATTATTTTTGCATTCGAAGAACTTAAAAAGTTATAAAAAAAGCACTACAGTAGTTGATAAACAATGGCCTACCTCCATATGAATGTCCCAAGGCGGATCGGCCATTACAACACTGAACTTTCCAAGAACTTCGAGATCTAAGTAGCGCATATCACATTGCACCCACTACAACAGACAAAAAATGCTCAGGATTTATGAAGCTAGCATAGACTTCATTTTGTAAAGTCCGATTATACAAACAGCTGCAACCACAAGTAGTAGCGGAAAGAGAAGTTTACAATGACTCTATGGTCAGTAGGTGTATATCTCCTTTTATCTAGGGACTCTCCAACCAAACTTCAACTCTAACTGTGATTTAATCTTTCATTTCGGGGCTCTCCAAACAGTCTCTTACTGTGCTTTGTAGACCACTGACATATTGTCTATATGAAGAAAAAGAGAACAACCAAGAGGCACTTATTAGTCTTTCTTATCTCTTTGCTGCTTTGGCCTGAAGGTGGTGTGTCAGCCTAGAATTTGGCTATGCATAAAACTGATTGCAGAATCAAACTATGTTACATTCTAAAGTAGTTTAAAAACAACATTTTTGTCAATAACAAAAAGAATAAAGGAACCAGCTATAAAAATGTTGGCTTCAGAAGATAAACAATAGACTACTTGGTGAATAGCACTTGCAATAACAAGGTCGAAAAATCCTCAATCGGATTTTCTTAGTTTGAGCCATACACACAATTAGGAAATCTTCTGATCGGTGATCAGAACAGCCTTTATTAATCTATTATCCTCTCCTCATCCCTACCTTTAGGGTTTTTGCATCACTTCTTCAATGATATTTTCTTCAGATACGAAGGCTCGCATTTCTACTCATTTTCTATTTCTATTATATGGCGTAAAATTACAAAGGAATTTCATGCTAAAGGTCTTACCCAAATACTACCAAACTTTAACTAACAAAAAATATTTGCTATTTTGAAACATTCTCGAGGTAAGCTAGCGAATCTAGGTAGGAGAGAATTACAACCAAACATCTAGAAGACGATTGAAAAGGGAGCATGGAAATACATACCAACTCTGCGAACATAACTTTAATAACGAATAAAAATTATAGAAGAGGGAATACCAACTGAAACCATTCTGAGGTCTGAATAAATTTCAATGTGACAGTTCGAATTAAATTTTATATCGGCCCTTTGCTGTCGAATTTCATAAAATCCTGTTAAGTTCATAAATTGACATTGATCAAAGATGAGCCTGAATTCAGAATAAGAGTCAGCTTAAGGCTAAATAAATTTACCTGAGGTGGATACAAAATGTGCTTCTGTCTTTCAATTGCAATCTGAAAGATCAAAATAATCAAGAAAATTACGACCTATAACATAACATGACAAGGTAGTTCATCTACCCAAATATCTCGTTAAAAGCAACTTAACGTGAATCTTGTGTAAAAATTGCAGCTGTGATGATGAATGAAGACCTTTCTGCAATGTTCAACACATTGCATTGTGTGTAGATGAAAGCTGTGATGAATATTATATTGTCATTGAACCAGTTTTCTTCAAATTGTTGTATTTGGATGGCTTAACTGTAGTCTGTAGATGTGTTGAAATGTGAACAGAAAAAACCTTAATGCCTAAATCAGATATCTAAACGTTGAAATCGATAGCCATTCAAATGAAAATAATCAAAATTCAGATGAAACCATTACAAGATGGATGAAAATAAATAGCACAGGTTGGAAGAAGGAAATTTCCGACCCGTTGGTGCTCGATAAATTATGAATTCTGTCACCGGCTTAAAAACTTAAATCTGGTAGGCAACTGATTGTCCTGATGAAACTCGTCATGCGATTGGTCGTCTGTAGACCGAACGGTTCATTTCAACCAATCAGATTCATTTTCAATTTCCAAGTAGAAGACATGTGTTAGAACGTTGAATGCCCATGGCTTTAGGGCAGAACTTACGACGCCTGCTATGCCGGCTGAAGATTAATAATAAATGAACTAGAGGAAATGAGACGGCCAATATAATCATCTCCTAGACTGCAAGGGTCTACATCGGATATAGCCAAGACTTACCGTCTAAAAATGTTGAGGTAGATTAATACAGCTATTTTAAGGCTGCGTTCAAAAGGGAACAATTGAGTACCATTCAAACGGCGTTTCAAAGTTTGGAACAAAATTACTTTTTATTATTAAGTTTTAGTTTTTGTGCTCAAAATTGAACAAAGAGCTTACCAATGCGCATGTCTGTATTTCCTGAGCTATCATCGCGAAAAATGTTCACATGGAATTGGAATGAAATGCATGTGTGTCGTTCCAATGCCGTTCAAACTTTGGACTGGGTACGATTTTAAGCATTCCCATATGAAAGCAAAGTCATGGTAAATTTTACTTTTTGGAATGAAGGACATAGAACGTAGTCCCCTTGTGAACGGGACCTGAGAAATAACCCAAAAAGATTGTATTTGATAGAAATGTGCAAGAAATTACCTGGCGATGATTGATGCTTTGGTTCGAATGCTGTGTGTTCTTTTGTTTGCCAGCGTCAGGACATGCGGAGTAATCTACCTCGTAATGAACATACTAAAAAATAAAGAGATATACTTAAAGATCTCCAGGAAAACTCAGATCTAAAACGAACTTTGATAACTTCATGATCCTGTAAGGCTCTGCTACGGTGAGTTGGCAGATATGAGCAGTAAGATACGATTTTGTTAAGCATCCCGTGAAAGACAGAGAGTATTAAGGTTTGTGGTTGAAAACCTACATGACTGCAAGACCTTTCAAGATCACTGTTCAGTAAGATAATTTTCAATGTTTGATGTACATTATGGCTTAACGTTAGAAATATTGCTGAGCAACGATGGTTATTCAGATAGTCAACAATTAAACGTGTAAATTTGGTCGTTAACAGATCAAAATGAATATTCAAAGATAAGATAATTGCACTGAAACTGATTTACCTTAAAATCTGTAAAGTCAATATGAAAATACGTGGCAGGCACTTTACTGCATTGGCAGGGGATACAATACCATTAAACAGGTCTGTTCATCACACCGGTTGTACAAAATTTCGATACTTCAATGGGCTCTCTGACATATATCAAAAGGAAATCAATGCAAAATAACTGGGCTATTCTAGCAGCTAGTGAGGATCACGTAGGTCAGCAACATGTACTGTATCGTATATTAGGAACAAAATCTAAAACGTAGCCAAAAAGATTGTCATACCTTACAGGTATCCATATGGAAACAAGTGTTTAGAAAAGAGCAATCTCCAAGAGACTCTAAAAGAAAACGATACAGCATCAGGTTGTATACAGGACGTTGTAAGTGAAGGTAGAAAAGCTGAGTTGAAGTCTGCTTTTAACTGTTAATTGCTATTAAGGCCCTGCTCACATTCTACTGGATTCATTTCATATCAGAGTACATTTTATGCCAGATAGGTGTTCTGTTCGGACGACCATACTCTATATCATTGTTGCGAAGCAAATCACTTCGCTTTAAATGTGGCACGGAAGCGTATCGTGTTACTTATAGGCTGTGTGACCAGCCGTATTTCTATCAGATAGGGTCAACAAATCAGATATGTAATGTATTCAGTACAGAGTGAGAACGGCCTAAGTTTTATGGCAAAATTCTAAACATCTGATAGCTTGATAAGACAATCGCTGATAAAACTGAGAGGGAACTTTCAGTCATCAAAACACAAAGAGTAAAAATGTATTCATGCAAAGTATGCACGCCCTTGTGGGAACAAAACGTTTTTAAGAAAAAACATTTTCAAAATGCTTGAAAATTTTACTGAAATCAAAGCATATAACATATAAACTGATAAAAAGAAACAAAACGGTAAAATTCTATTAGAGTTCGTTTGATTATTAAAAAAATTATTACTTTAAATCTTTGATTTATGATAGAAATATACAAAAAACAAATGAGGAAGAAAACCTGGCAGACTTGTTTTCTTTTGAAAATGTAAATCATTTAAACTGCTGGTTTTTCGACCATTAGATGGCTAAACTTTTTAGAAGTTGCGGCTAAATGCTTTCTTATGAGAAATAGACTAACAAATAAACCTTTTGCATAAAAAATCAGAATTGAGGGTTGACTTACGAAAATATCATTTAATTGTTCAAAATATACTGAATGGCTACTTCGAGTTCATCTCAATGCAGTGGAGAAGAAATTCAAAAGATGATGGACCAGCTACTTCACTGAAGTGACAAATACGCTGTATTGCAAAGTGGGCATGGAAATAGAAGTAAAAACGGTTCTGAATTGATAATAATTGCTAAAATATGTACCATCAGTGTGCTTTTGTAATATCTTCTTGAAGTGTAGCTGCATAAAACATATCGTTGCGTTAAAAAGGCACTGTGGGAACAGTCGTGAATTTTTTGCAAAGAAACAAGCATTAAACCATAGTCTTTAAAAGGAGTATAAAAAATCAGATAGGCCGGGATTGCGACTGTAAATTATGCAAAATCTTCATTCAACATGTAGCATATTTGTAGTTTTAAACTTATTTGTTGAATAATTTTATTAACTTTTCTATATGCAAACGTATCATAATGTGGAATAATTAGGATATTTATTATATAATTTAAAATAGCTATTGTTATGTAGCTATTATAGCAATTTTAGTCTGTAAATAGTTGGAATTAGCTACCTCACAGCCATGTAAACGCCGACTTTAAATGAAATTATTATCAAAATTCTTAATATCAGATTGCAATGTATGCATCAAATATGTTAAAAACCTTTGTGCATCTTTCTTTTTCGGTATTATTTCTTCTGCACTCATCTCTTGTTCCGTAGGGACAAAACTCTTTGACAGATGTACCACCCTGGGATTTAAACTTTTCCATCAAAGATAATTCCTGTGGGAGAAAAACACGATGTAAGAGGTCATATGAGACTGCAGAGTCGACTCTAGTTTGTGCGTCTTTAAATAACGGAAATTGATTATGGGAAACATTAAGCGAAATGGGGCACTCATTTACAATTACAGAGGTGTTCAAACGACCGAACATTTAACCTAAGCTTTTTGAACTAGAACAACGTCACCAAGCATCTGGGATGGAGTTATGTGAAATGTTGGGACGTTTAATTGGAGCTGTAATCTTTAATAGAAACTGACCCGTTTTTGGATGACTGAAGACCAAGAACAGAAAGAGGACAAATGAGAATTCATGTTTTGCACTCGTTGTCATAACTGAAGTTGATTGAAAAACGTATAGCGTTTTGGAGCTTTGATAAATCTCAGATTAAGAAAAAATGCTACAAAATCAGCCTGCATGAAATGAAACTTGAATCGCAAACTTGGATAACAAGAAGAAATACTTTTGCAGTTGGTTCATTTAGCAGCTCAATGATCTCTTCGCCAACTTTGTTGTTCTGTCACAAAAAAAACATAGGATTAGGCCTCGTGTAAATCAAAAGCGATAGAAAACTTGAAATTGAAAATCGATTCGATTGATTATCATGCCAATGCGAAGTAAAACCATTGTTGGAAATAAGCCACTCTGCAATCGTGAAAGAAATCTTTTGAGACATACATTAGGATTTTAATAATAGGAAGAATCCCACATTTTACAGTTGGTAAATTCTCAAATTTATGCAGGTTTGTCTTATAAAGATTGTTATATTAATGAAATGAAAATTTTGACCATTGTTTTTTAAAGTATAACATGAAAGCTGCCTGGAACACCAAAATCGTACATCAACAAGTTTCTTTAACAAAAAAGTATAAATAAATTATACAATATCTTTCTATCTGTTTATGCTGTAAAACACGAACGGTTTGATAATAAAGTTGGAAAAAACACTGCAAACTTCTGCCAAAGCGGAGCCAGTGGCAGGAGATAGCATGATAAACTTCGGTCAAGAAGAAATATGGCATAGCAAATCAAGGTTTGGGTTTCTTTCACAAAAGAAATCAGTTTTAATAACAAGTAAGTATTATCTTAAAGTCTCAACAGGCAAACCACATTAGAACGTCATTATCCAATTATAATTACATCAGGACGTCAGAGATGTCTGAATGATACTATTAAAATCGCCAGAATGTGCAGATTTTGGGGATACTTACAGTTTAGATAAGATTATATAAGATACACATTCGACAATAGTTTCCTTGGTTGTTTTGAGTCCACAGTTAAGCAGAAAGGGAATTCCTTCATGGCATTCCTGCACGCGGTCACCAGTGAGGCTATATATCACAATTGAAATTCTGAGGTATCATACATTGATGGCAATTAATAGATACATCATTCTGGCAATCGCAATACCAATTGGGGTACGATGTACATTCTGCGGTGTTTGACCTTGGCATTCCTCGTGATGACATTGACGATAGAATATTAGCGGTTGCCGACCAAAGAAAAGAATTCTGAGCGTAAACCATTCACCCTTCTGCAGCTCTGTTCTAAATTCAAGAGAAGAAATTTCCGAATTGCTAGCAAATGACTGATGACCTAAAGGCTACCAGCCATATCGAGAAATCCAATTAAATAAAAATGACCTTAGCAAAGAGAACAAAAATACCTCTTTCTCTTTCATGGTCGGCATCGCAAGTAGACTCTGTAACAAGATAAATGGTATTAGCTTTTGAACGGATCAAGCAATGGTATTAAAGGAAAAGTGCTTTAACAAACAATAATTTGGCAAAGGTTGTGTTTTACAACGAGGGATAAGCTTAGAACAATAAATAGTTGATCAAAAAGCAATCGATGATGAAAAAAGAATAATAGAATACTTAACATGGCAGACTACGCAAGCAAAATTTGCCATTAATTATATTCATACAAATCTTATTCTGTGCAACGGGGGGAGCTGTAAAAATCTGGTTGATCTCGTCAGCTTAAAATTCTCCTTTTAGTGCAAACATGTTTCGGCATGTTGCGATAAATTCTACGGTCAACGTACCCAATTCACAAATACTCGCTATTTCAAACTATGGCGCAGAATTTCCTCAGCTCTTTGTTTATTTTGACGCCGACGAAATGATAGTTTTTCAATGTTTACATATCTCAAGCAAAACAATACACTGAAATTACTAGAAGCTGTAATTTCCTTAAGGGCTTAAAAACTTTTTAATGAAACCTAGTTAAAAAGGCTCTTTCTATATCTTAAAACAGTTAGCAAAATGTCTTATGCATCCAAATTTATCATCTTGTTTAATGGTTACTTGCCATAAATTCTAAGGAATTTCGAAATTACTAGGGAACAATTGTTCACGATTTTCTGCTGCAAAGAAAAGATCCTTGTTTCTGAATATTTTTTCATCGTTGATTTGAAATCCGAAATCGCCTAAGCCCTGCAAGCTGAAGCCTTAAGGAAAATTGAGATTCTCGTTTTCTTAAAATGCCAGATTGGAGTTTGTTTGAGCGATATCTTCAGAACAACAGATTACTATTGTTTGGCTAAAATATTCTTCATAGTAGTCAAACCAAATAGATATCCCATACATTTTTATAAAATATTCTTGAAAAAAATATCATTTCTTAGTTGCATTTTTAGTTTCAGTGAATAAGTCGGTATCCCTCAAAATCAATTAGTCGGGATCATCTTCATTAAAAAGCACCTTTTTTAGAAAGGAGCTTTGATGCCCCATATTCCCTATATGATAATGGCCTCTTCGAGTAGACACAAACACGTAAATGATTCGAAAAATCCTGTAATGTTTGTGGGTGTTATACCCTTGTTGGTCAAAGACCCAACATAGCATTGTCTTTCAAGCCTCCTTATAAGGCCTAAGTTTGAATAATGGAAAAGGAAAGAAGCTACTTTTTTGCGTTCCTATTGTATGACAAAAACCAAAAAGTAGTTGACAGATCGCTACTTTTTCGTGGCTTATACAAAGGGTGTTGGCAGAAAAGATAAGATTACTTTTCTGTTTCTCAGTTTTTTTTGTTTATACCAAATAGCGTGGGGTGCATCACTTTTTCTAAAATACGTACGAGACTATTTAATAACGATGAGATTTTTAAGGAGTTTTCAGAGATTTCTCTCGAAAATAAAAGGATTTTTGCCAAGACCATACGAGATTTTCGTGGGGTGATAGGCTCTTGGCTAAATAGTTTTGTTCAAGTTTGACGTCTAGCCTATTTTGTGGGTAAATAATGGAATCAGCTTTAGCTAGATAACACAGTGATGGTTCTGCTTTCACAAACTGAAATGTTTGATTTAAAAAAGATTGCAGTTTTAGGTTAAAAACAGACAAATAGTGTGGAGAAAAACCAGCATAGACAAAGTATTCAAAAACTAGTTGAGGATCAATGCAACAAAAATTGTTCTGCAGTGTCCCTTCAGAATCACTTTACATTTTGGAAAATGTCATGCAAAAGTTTCTCTTTGGTCACAACGATCAAACACATTCGGTTGCACTATCTTAGATGCAAGTAAGACCCTTTAGGTGTTTAAAATTTGGAACACGGCTAGCACCTTGAAAGCTAAAGGTTCAATGGCAGCTAACAAACAAGTGTAGGTAATTTAACGAGCAATTCAAACGAACTATTCACAAAATAACAGACCACTGTGCATATTAAAGTATGGAAATGAGTTTATGAGATCACAGGTAAATTTGACTGAGTTAAACACTTTGTCAATTAAGCAGGAAATTGCGGATAGAAAGAAGCTGAACAGGATTCGAGAGTGCAAACGGATTTGAGGACATGAAAACTGTTTTCCTTTTTGAGCTACTAAAGTTCACTGGAAATACATTTAATTCATTTCTTTAGCTCGATGGCAATTACACTCGACTCTTTTGCTCACTTAATTCTATGCATTTGACACACAAAGAAAGCGGTGCCAACCTCGATTGCATTTTTGTTGCTCGTCGATTTATCTGGCCTCCTTTCAGACGTCGCTCGTTTAGATGCCATAGCTGTAGGCGATTTGGTACTACTTTCATCCCTGTAAAAAACCAGCTTGTTAGAAATATCAAAAGATTTTAAGCTTTAAGCTTAGAGATAAAGCATTAATCTACAAAAAATGATACAATGCTTCCATTTACTCATTATATTTGGCAATCCAATTCTGCATAAGAAAGAGCTTCTGGAATCAAAACGTGAATATGAGGCATTTCCATGGCACCTATTTAATAATTTGACAGCTGTGATAAATCAAATCTGAGTTCAATCAATCTTAGGATTACGGAAACTCCCTTGAATCCTGTTTATTCCTCATTAGAGGAGTCCTAATGAAGAATCAAATGGCTTTTGAATGGAAACATCCGTGAACATTAAACGTAGTTATCAATCTTTCATAAGATCTTCATTGAAAAGATTATAAATATCTTAATCTGCGGATTGAGCCCTAAAGGTATCCTGCTGATATCACCAAAATCTCCTTTGCCAATTGTAAGAGCCAATGACCTGGCACTTGCAAGGATCATCTCCCAGATACCAGCTTGCAAGCTTAATCTGACTAATCTTGATCAGAGGATATTTTCCATCAAAAGCAAGCAGCGAGGCAGTATACTGATCTGTTAATCCGGGATTCATTCAATGTTGGGTTTGAGATTTTTATTGTGGATGCCAATGACCAAAGTATAGGAGGAAAAGTCGAATTAAAAGGGATTTCAAAAATGCTTGGAAAGTCGACAGACTGTGGGATTACTTGCCTCTCTTTTCTCGTTTTCTTTGCATCTGGGAAGTTCTCCTTTGTTTTTCCATCTACAAGAATTCGAGAAACGATAAAATCATATTGATGTCAAAATTATTGCATTGGGGTATGCTGTTTACAGCTAGCAGTTCCCCCACAGAATGGTCAAGAACTTGATAACTGAGATTTTTCCAAAAACCAAAACACTTATATACAACGTGAAGATTCTACCTATATAGTCACTAAGTGATATTGGATCTTTTTAAAGAATAAATTTTCGTGTTCTTATGGTCGCAGTCTTTTGTAATCGCTAACGGCAAATCTTGAGGAAGCAGTGGCGGCACCAAGATGGTATTGAGGGCAATTAAATGCACGAAGAAGGGTAGATCTTATTTTTGTGGGATTTGCGTAAGGAAAATAAACCTGGTAAAGAGCATTGAAATTATACAAAAAGGGCCCTCGCTATGGTGCCACGAGCTATACCCATTACCCTCCCATTCCGCAGTAGCAGGAATCGCCACCATTTGGAAGCTTTGAAAAAAGCCACATACCTTCCCCCTTCTTTTCTTCAAATACTGCTTCCAACTGCAATACAAAACATGATGCTCAAAATGCAAATCAAGTTTTGATTATTTCATATAATGAGAACTTTGAAAATCTTGCAATATGTTGTTTGAAAATTCTTCGCAGGGCACGCCTTTCAGATAAGTTTGTAATGAAAGATATCTGCGAAAAGTCTACCAAAGCTGTTTTGTTCTATAATTCTAGAGCAAAAATTATCTGTAAAACAAGCATTGGCCTAATTTCTAATTCATTATTGATCGCAGATTAAATCTTAGCGTACAGTTTACCAGCACTGACCATCAACTGGGCGACATAGAAATCTTTAAACAATATATACAATGGATTCGATCAGAACTCAAAGTTGAGAAAAACAATTTAGAGAATCAATTTCAAAAGGGCTAAAGGATAAGTCAGGCACAATGTAAAAACAGGCAAACAATATTCCGTTACGTTACCAGAGTTTTGAAAACAAATAGGGGAAGGAAATTGATCCATTGCATCGTTAGGATTTGAATTTGCTCAATAATAACAAGCATTGTAGATAACTAAAATAATATTTGTGGGCGAGAAGGAATATCAAAAACAGCAAATGACCGGCAAAATAAGGATTGAACAAAAACAGAGTCAATTCAAAAAAAGAAAACGGCAATTCTACAACAATGACAACCATTATATTTTTGTTGATTTATTTAAAAACATAAAACCAAGTCTCGAGATTTTCACTGTCTGTTTATATTGACACTGTTATTTAGTAAAACGATAGCAAAACCAGAAGAACAAACACTTTATTTCAAATTCTGTTTAGAGCTTAAAGACAATAATGACACGATAGAACAGAATAAGTTGCTGGAAACTTGAAAACACTGGGGCCTTTATACGAAGGTCAAGAGAATAGTAGCGGATGAGGAGCTATGATGAAGGATAATCTCACAGAATATCTGGGGGTGGTTTCATTTGGCGTCCTTTAAAAAAACAAACGCACAAACTGATGGAGTTACAAACATGACAGCTAGTGGAACAACTAGCGATAAAAAAAATTAAAATGTGCTTCTCTAAAATGACACAATTGTCTCCTTTGGCCTTGTTCAAAATATCCTTTAAAAACTAGTTACTAAAAAACTTTGCAAAATGTGTTATTGCCCCGCTTATATTTCCAGCCGCAAAGGTTATATTCAATTTATTTTCAGATTGGTTTTAACGGGATATTTGCTCTAGTGTTGAAACGATTTTTGCTCCTAAATAAACTTTTCAATCATTATTATTGTATTCATAATATTTTCAGACTAGTTTTCATCGGGATATTTGCTCTAGTATTGAAACGATACTTGCTCCTAAATAAACTTTTCAACCACTATAATTCATAATATTTTCTGCTCTAGCATTGATAAAATACATGTTGAAATGAAGTTCGCAGTAGTTGCTAATGAATTCATAGATGAAAAATCATAAATATTTTGTTAAATGCTGATAGAAATCATCATTGGTACAAATTCATTTGTTTAGTTTGGATAGAAGCTTTTAACTGTGGCATGTTTAGACTAAATGAGGTCTTTTGCGTTAATAACTGAAGACGCTTTGTCAGTATTTACAGAATGTGCTGAGTGAAAACATACCTTTGAATATTCGCAATCTATGACCAGAAAAGCAGATACGGTTTTCTTGACACTGTTAAAGGAAAAGCATACCAGTTGTGTAAAAAATATGACATACAGGTTATGAGTATATATAGAAACATCAAATGTTTAAAATTAGAAGGAGTTCCTTCTGAGAAATAGGGAAAATCCAAATGACATTTATATTAAAACTAAAAAATGTTAAAACTCAAATGAATTTTAACGATTATGGTCTATAAGAATCTAAAATTAAAGAAAACAAATAAGAGTTTTCTAAAGAAATCAAATTCAGCAGCCTTGTGAAATTATATATTAAATAGGAACTAGAAAGGAACTAAAAACGCAAAATTGTGATTACTTAAACATCATGTCTGCTGCCATTCGCTAATATTTTTGCCTGATATCTAAAATAATTTGAGAGAGAGTGTAGTGTTCTTTGTTTTTTCCTTTGGTAATTCATAAGTAAATTGTCTTATTTTTCGTGATGCCACGGAGTAGTCGTAGTATTTTGCACCCAGTGGCATCATCCTTGTAATGTTGTTAAGTATTTTGTAGGCAATGTAACTTAAGTAAATTTGTATTGTAAATTTTTATTGGAATGTAAAAAAAACTTAAAAGCTATAGTCGTATAAAAACAGTATGAAACTTGAAAATTTCAATAGAACCCCTAAATAAATGACTTGCTTAAGTGGTAAAACCTGCTGATAGCTAAGCATGTCAAAGTCACCCTTCATGTGACAGAACCTATTTGAGAGATAATATGGTTACCTATGCTAACAAGAACAACATATATATATTAAGGATTCCCTGCTCTTATTTAAAAATTCATATATAAAGCTACGTAAATTGGCTTTATAATAGCTCAAGGGGCATTACCTGTGAGTTATATTAAGAAAACTGCTTGTAAGAGAAGAAAAAAGAAGAGAAAGAAAATGAAGAGGAAGAAGAAGATAAGGATATAAAGAAAAATAACACAAAGAGGGAAAAGAAGAAGAAGAAGAAGAAGAAGAAGAAGAAGAAGAAGAAGAAGAAGAAGGAGAGAGAGAGGATAAAGGAGAAGAAAAAATTATCACATGGCACCAAAAGCCGTTGAACATCAGGCAACCTACTGAATCTCAACTCAATTGTTACAGCTTGCTTTCAAAACTTATAAAGTATACCAGATATTATTTCTGAGTTGCTGGTATGAATGTATGTATAAAAATCTGAAAAATTATCTTAAAAGAAATTTTTTATTTCTTTGATGAAATGACTAGAAGGATAATGAATTCGTCTGAAGGCATAGCAAGAGTGTTTTAGAAAGTCTGTATTTTATTAGGAGTAAATGTACCTGACACTGCATAGTTACCACTAAACATTACCTTATTATTCAATTTCACCAATCTATAAAGAACATGTTGCATTTATTGCATTCTTTGTCCTATATTTTCATTTCCCTATAATACTCTCCTTCAAAAAAGTGCTTAATAAGATAATAAGAAAGTGTTGTTGAACCAAAAACATTTGGTCAAAAGATGAAGCTCATGATTTCAAATAATATGCTCAATATTTCATTGTTATTCATTGTCAAGAACAATTACCTTATCAGTGCCTGTGCCTCAAGCTTTTCCAAGATTGTCTTTATCTCTACATCTGATGATGAGTGTTTCTGATTCTACAAAGTAGACAATACTCACTTATGCAAATGTCAGAGTTATAAACACAAATTAATCAAAAGACAACTGAAAATTAACCAAATACTTCTCATTTTCTGCTTTATTCCTTCATCAAATATGCACTCTATTGTTCAACTGTTTTCTATCACTTTCTACTATTTATCACATTTTTGGAAAGATCTTAGATAAATAAATGGTGTTCCACTAATAGGGTCCTATCTATGATACATACATGATAGCCCATTGAGTGTGTAGTAAATTATCCATTTAACTTGGCTACTCATTTTAAGACCCTTTTTATGTACCCTCTGTTTGGAATAATTAGCCAGGTGATATAAATACCCTCTAATTTCAAGCCTTCTGGGTCATTCCATGTTAAATCACATAGATCCAGGGACAAGGGTGCCTATTTGATTTGGATGAAATTTTGTATATTGCAGAGAAATAATAGAAATATTAGAGAGGATTTTAATGCAAGTCTGCTACATAACTTGAGGGTAGACTGAAATATCAGGACACGTCAAAATTGTTCATATATTGAAACCTTATGCTTCTTTAAAATACAGAAAATTCCAGATCATGTTTTCTTGATGATGTATTAACAAATCCTTATTTATGATGATGTCATGTCCTTTACTCAGGTAGTAAAAATGCTAGTGATGCCTTGGGAGGTTAATGGATGATTTACCATTAAAATAAATGAATACTATACTAACATATACTTCTTCTCAAATAAGAGTTAAGAATAAACCAATTTCAAAAAACTTACAGCTTTTTCAAACTGCTTACACTAGTGGGAAAAGACTTGTTCTTATTTGATATTTGATTCACAAAAGCTATCTGGAAAAAGCTACTATGCAATGATATTCTTAATTTGCAACAAACCTTATTCAATGCATCCTTTATGTCATCAATGCTTACTGGTAAATTCAGCAAAGTGTTGCATAGCAGATCGACTACATTCCTTTCTAGACTGGCATCAATCTCAGTAACCTTTACTTTTTCTTCACTTGGAACCCTTTGCTTAACATCTTTTTCAGTGCCTGTCTTTGAAGGATCTGAAATGAAGAAAATCATTTTAGGCATGAAATTGATTAGCCAATTTCAAAAGCCTTTGACAAACATCCATTACAATGTACACTGAACCAGCTTTGAGAGCATATTTCTCATACTAGGGGGCAATGGCAGCCACTACAAGGTAAATAAGTTTGAGTAGATTGATATTAGAACAGGATTTGGAATGATACTTAGAGAAAATGTAAGCATACAGATCAGTAGTTGTTTTCTTTTAACGTAGTCACATACTTTCTGAGCATGTTAACCAAATCCTGCTGTCCTATCAAGAAACAACTTTTGCATATTAGAAAAGATAGAAGACCGACTTGAAAATTAGCCAGTATATAGTGTTTTTGTTGTGTTGTGTGGAGTATTTTTGCCATTTGGATTACTTTGAAAGTATGTGAATTTGAAATAATGTCTGAATTCTAAACAGCTTTAAAATTCTAAGCATGACTTGGTGGTATACAGAATTTTAAAAATCACAAATTTTTCTAGGAAGGTGTTACAAAGATATGTATTTTTCATACATCTAAAAAAGTCAAAAAATTTGGGTTAAAATTTGGTGCTAAAACAAAGATATTTTACTACAAAGTTTAATTGCCATACTCTGCAGTTTGGTGCTGATTTGAAAATTGGAATAGCATTTTGTATCATTATTAAGCAATATAGAAACGATCTATAGGACATCTGCGCTAATCTAATCGAAACACTGATTAGCTGTAAAAGAGACATAATCTGAAAGTATATGCAGAAGTTATGTTAACCTTCGTCGCTCTTTAATGAAGAGGTTGCTTCTGATCCCAAAACACTGGCAACTTCCCCTTCCAATAAACCTTGGCGCTCTTTCCTTCTTTTAAGCAAACGCTCTTTCAAACTTTCTTGTTTCCTCTTGTGAGCTTGCAGCTGATTCCATGTATCAGATGACATGGCTGCAAGATTGTGCCTTTTCTTAACGAATCTTAGTAATGTAAATGGGTTTGATATAGGAAAGTTGTGAGCGGCTGTTTAATTACATGCTTAGGCCATGTCTCTTTGTACTTCATGTAAAAATCATTAATTTTCGCAAAACAGTCAGCGCACACGGGAGATAAGACCTGTGTTTCAAACACACGCGCAGGCGAGATATTTCTTCGTATTTATTCACACGAGACTCAAAGTGTCAAAACTTTCTACAAAAGCTGCTTTTGTGTGGTAACTGTTCACCTCTAATATATGGAATACATACATACGACCGTCTAAACAAGAAGCAAATTTATTTATTTGTTTAAGTTTCGTATGCCTTTAAGTTCTGCACATTCAAGCAAGTTTCTTTTAAAGAACCTTGTTCTTCAAACATTGATTTTTTAGTGAGACAGCAAAATTGCAAAAGCGTGAAAAACTCCGTTTAAAAATATATTGTTGTGAATGATTGTTATAAAGTCTTATCTCTTAACAACCTGTCAAAGGTACGGGGCTTATGGACTCAGTGTCGATCAGATACGATTCATTTCCTTGCATGGTGAGATAGTTGTATATATATATATCTATATATCTATGAATACAATCACGAGATGACGTTTCGCTCTCTTTATTCATGGTTTTCGTTGTTTCTTCACATCCATGGAAACAAACACATGGATTAGTTTGAACACGATTATGTCATGGAGCAATGTCTAACATGGGCTGACGCATAAAGCATGTGTACAGAACGATTAAGATCGAAAGGGGGGTTGTTAGTTCCAATATTTATTTATATCATTTCAACATATATGAAAGGGCTGGTTCAAATTAGACAAAATAATGCATACATATTTACGGGATCAATTCTCTGTTCAGCATAAATTTCATCCAATATGAGAAATATAAACGAAATAACGCTCTATTAGCCATGGGGATAATCACGTGTTACGAAAGCCCGTTTTTGGTAGTTAAACGCTAATTCTTTATAAGAACTAATCTCGGGATAAGAATAAAGTTTGCTAACTTTTTGTTGATTTCAGTGCTGCGAGTTTCTAAAAGATTGAAGAGATGCTTTTTAGAAATACAACGAACAAGAGAGAACAAGTCACGAGGAGCTCTTCTTTCAATTTATCTAGGACAAAAAAGCAGGAAATGGGTGTCTTACTTTAAAAAAATCGTTTCTTCCCCATCTTTGAAAGAAGGATTTTCGAACAGCTTCTCAAGGTTAGGATAATCGGTGTTAGGGTTTTTCAATTTCTGATCACCTTAGGGCTCTTTTTCCTATTAAACAAAATGAGTGTAGTTAAAAGTTTAATAACATTTGCTGTACCTCCTTACAAAAATGACCGGTTTTGACAATATTTTAAAAATGAAAGATTCACAAATATTTTTATAAGGAAACATTGAAGCATTATCTGAAGGATAAGATGTTGGTTGAAAATTTGCTCACTGCATCAAGAATCTCATTGTGTTCCTGGAAAATCCACGTGCAACGAGAAAGGTCTTAGAATGTGTATCTTTGAGCTTTTATACCAGTCGCTTTTCATTCTGCACAAATAGAAACTTTTTATGTGCTCACAAGTCAGAATCAGAACGATAATCCATTTGCTTTGATTTGATAATTAAAAATTTCTAACCACGCACTTGATCATAATTGGAACCCATGAGCGTTAAACAAACTAAAACATTTATTTCAGTTAAGCTCCCCATTAGTTCTATAAGTTTCTATATTTCTCATCAACTGTTGAAGCTAGGAGAGTTGATTAATACACCAATCTTTAAACCCATTGACGAAAACATAACGAGATGGTAATGCGTAGTAAACCGGGGTCGTAGGCTGGAAAGATATATCTGTAATATCTTGGAGCGTATAGAGAGTGGCTTATCCCACTTTAAGCATGCAAAAGAACCCTTTATATTACCAAACTAAGCGAATTTTATTTGGGATCAATTGGATAAAGCTGTGCAACAGAATTAATAATAATAATCATCATCAGCTTTTATGCAAAACAGAATTCAGTGGATCCTCTGTTAAACTGCCCTATCATTAGACCATCCAGAGGTTTGGAGGAGAGCCTTGACTTCCACATTTCCCTATATTCCTTGATTCCCTATATTTAGGTGATAAGCAACGACATAGACAAAAAAGTAAGTACCCATTTTTCCAAAGAAGTTAACATCCACTATTTGGCAATCTTCTTTGGAATGCAATAACATTATTGAACGTAGGTAGTGAAGCATCGAAGCGACCATTTATCGTATATATCTGACTCGATTTCAAAATTTCACAGCAACATTTATACGACCTACTATCTCTTAGCAATTCCTTGATGAATTGTAGAGATAAGAATAAAACTCAGCCTATCATTTTTAAGCAAGATCTTACAAAATTACTTGGAGATTTGACAGCCTTTTCTTGCATTATTATTTTATTTCGGTAATTGATAAATGCAAATGCAGGATATGTAGATAGAAAGCTAGAACTTTGAAGGCATCCCTCTTCCGTCCAAATACGCAAGACTGCTCAGACTGTATGTATCTTGGACGACGTCCTGAACTCTTCGGCATCCTAAACTTGCAAGCTATTAAATAAACATGTGGCCTTTGGTTCAATCAGTGGCTTTCATATTATAAGAAAAGGTTATCCACTTCAAACATTAATTTCATTTGAGTACAAGAGAAAATGAACTGGCAGGTGGTTTTGCAAGGCAGAAAATCAGTTGTGCATTGTTCGTACTGGAGGTATTTATGCTAAAGACAGGGGGCAGTAAAGCTGAATCTACTTGTGCAATGAAAGGAATCTTGCAGGATGTCGATAGTCACATGGACTGACTTGCAAGCAAGGATATGACTACAATGTCTGGTGACTAACTTTTGAGTGATTGATTGGTGCAAGAAAACCTAGGCAGTATGATATGACGCTCTTCGCTGAGATCTTTGATCGTGTTGGTGCTTCCTCTTATAATTGTCTTGTCCCTCCAGGACGTTAGTGACATTTTAATACTCTGATCTTTGTTTTCACTTTTAGCTGGCTGTTCTTAAATACAGCACTCACCTTGTTGAAAACCTCCTTGGCCATCCTTATATTTTCTTTATTTCAGTTACACACCTTCCATATGCTGTTATCAAGCTACCTAGATAAGTAAAATTGCCGGCATTAGTTGTTGCACCAACCTTTATTATTACCTATATCTTAGATGCACCAACCTTTATTATTACCTTACATTATGCTTTTTATGATAATTTGGAGACTTTTCTTTTCGCTTTCTAACACAATCTACTGATGCATGAGCCTAATTTCCAAAAAGTTTCTCTCTTCCTTTAGTTAGTTAAGAATATCTTCCACCCATTCTTGACAGTAGGACTTTGCAAGAAAAAAAGCTCAAATTAGCTTCTTATTTTAATGGAAAAACCTAAGGCCACTTTGCTGCCTTACTCAGACAAAACAGCTGCACCTAGTTTAATAATTACCCACACCCTGAAATGCATTTTGAAAAAAGCTTTCATGTAAACCCTTTTACTCCCAGATAAAAAGAGTACTTTTTTATGATTTAAAGCAAGATGTAATCTTATGGAAGTTTTAACCCAAAAAACTTTTTTCGACCTAGAACTTACTTCCTTGATTCTCTATATCTGCCAAATTTTTTAGCACATTCCAATCAAAAATTGATAACTTTCTTTTCTTTAATGCATTTAAATTCTGCAAAGCTATTTCTTTTTCTTCTCTTTTAAAGTCTCATCATCCAGATAAAGTTGTTTGAGAGTTCGTCTGTGGCAGTTTTGCTTGCTTTCCACTCTTCTCTTTCTCTTCTTTTACCTCTTCTTTGTCATCAGCATCTTTCTGGAGTGGAATAAATCATCATTTTATCGTTGTATATCTCGGATCTTAAGGAACTTTTTCTAGGGAAATGTCATACTTCAAATCGATTCTTATTCATTGTCAGCCATTTTTACCTGCCTCAAAGTTACGTGCTCAAAGCTGCTTTTCTATGTCTGTTGGAAATGGATGTGTCATGCACGATGTATTTCATATCCAAAACTTCCCTAACTACCAATGATACTTAGTTAAAATGGAATTCATCTGTGGTTAGGAATGTCAAGTTAAAAGGTCATGCAAAAACATACTGGTACTTTTTTGGGGGGAAGGGGGATGGGAGCGGCTGTTTCCACAGACTTTTTCCACACAAACTCTAAAATCGGATACAGTTTTAAACCGAATTCTTTTGTATGTCTTGGGAATCTAATCAACTACTTTTAAAGACCCAAGCAAAAGCAAACTAAATGCAGACATGTCAAACCAGCAGTGTGCTTCGGTCTCATGGAGCTCAACGACATCCACTATACGGACGGGACAGGATATAGTCAACATTAGAAACTCGATTTTGTCTTCTTTAGAATGGTGGTCGAGTCTCAGTCAACTGATACTAGCAAATTCATTCCACGTTTTCGAAAAATGACTTTTGGAATGCTTGATTAATTTCCTATGAGAGCTTCCAGTTCACTTTTACCAATACAGCGTTTTTTAGCCAAAAACAAGTTTCAATTCACCGCAGATTTTTGCAGACTATGCCAGGTCCTTTTTTCTGGGAAAGTAGGAAATTCACATTTCCCTCTCTGCAAGCATCCTGGCTGGCACTGGGAAACACTGAGATGAACCTTAACCACTTGAATTCACAGCACTTCTGAGAGCATATACTGAAACCACCGTCGCCTGATGAAATTTTGTGTTTAGCAAGACCATCAAGAAACAGCTTGTATTCAACATACAGTAAGAGAATCTAAAGCTAAGACTGTCTTTTTCCAATGAAGATCAGTATCTCAAGGGTAATAAGGCTTACGGACACAACCTCTAATCGACATTAGGTGAGGAATCCTGATGGGCCACTTTAAAGGAAAGACAAAAGACCATATGCACGAATCCATCAAATGTTTAAAAGACAACACGTTATCAATCAAAAGTCTAGGATAGCACCTACCAACTGTCTCAACTTCGACAAAGTTCCAACTTCGGAGGGGAAAGTTAGCAACGGAAATAAGGGTCTCGCGAGGGTCAACGAAAAAGAAGGAGAAATTCCTATGAACCCATGCCATATGAGATGCTTGAAGACAACTTTTCTATACATGAATACATCTGTAGAATTTAGCTTTATCTGTAACAGCACAGATGAATAGTGACAAAACGAACCAGAGACATCGCAAACTTTTTAGTAAACATCGCAAGACAGATTCAGTAACTGTTCTAATATCAATGTCTTCCTTGGGTCTAGATTCAAAGGCAAGATACATTGATGAATGTAATGAATGGAAACATATTTTGCTGACTTAAAACTTGAACTTAAAACGTGTAACTTGAAAATCAAATATTTTCAACAAGTTTAATGTTTGGTCATTGGTCATGGATAATAAGGGACTTAGAGAGAGAACTGATTTCTTGTAACCCAGAAGGTAGAGGGTATTATCCTGGAAAATCTTTAAGGAATAGGAAACACCCCCATCCTTGCTGCTTAAATCCATGCCTAGTTGTAATTAATAGAAAAATCCTAATGGAACTTGATTCGTTTACTGATTGCATGAAAGCTCTGTGGAGAAGATAGATTTTGGAAGAGTTATTAATCTGAAATTACGCATTTCATTTTTTCTTATCTTGAGACTACGCTCATTTTTTTGATAATAAACGAAGGTCTATGTTGAGTATTCCAGTTTCTGTTCCTTAATAGTTTCTTAATTATGATGTCGTGAATGATGTTGTGAACGTTCGTGACCTTTTTTTCACGTCAAGAGATTCGCTTCCGTTCTGAAACTGTATTTAGACGTGGGAAGTATATTTTTATTCCTTGTGTCTTAATTCCTAGGCCATCAGGGCAATCATGTTCTTGGATTTTACAAAATTTCGTTGTTTTAAGTTTTATCACGATTTAATAGTTTCCTAATTTTTTTTGCTTCGAGTACTGAAGTTTCTTAATTCTTTCTGACTGTCCAGTCCTCGTTTCTTATAGCCAGTTTCTTTTAAAAAATGAGTGTATGTGCATTGAACTTTTATCTCCTTTTAGTCTATCCAAGGGGGCCTATTAAAGCAAGTGTTTATTGCCCCCTCCCATCACAAGATCATTTCAGTGTTAAAGCTAATGCAAGTGCAAAATACTCAAAACTATTATGTTCAAATTAATCTACCTACATTAATTGATTGATCTACTTGAAATACCGTTTCGTTTTCTCTCCCCCTCCTCTTTAACCTCCCCACCCATCGAAATAGCTGCAGGTGCCTCTAAACCAATCCCCTTGGCTTACGAAATAAAAGAATGGTTTTGCTTCATTTCACGAGGGATGCGAGCAGAGGTGAGCAACCCCCTGGAAAAGTTAATTGTGATTTCCTGTCTTGAGGTCTTGAACACTGCGAGTGGAGTTGACAAGTGGAAGACTTTGGGAGTTAGCTCATTTTCATTTGCAAGGAATGCATTAGGGTTTATACATCGCCTTGCCTTTTTGTTGTTGAATTCAGAGGAAATAAATATTAGATATCATATTTGAGTTGAATAATATTGGAGTTATTTTGCTTGCGAAATGGGCGACTCAAGTGATGGAGAGTCTGGTTGTTTATTCAATGCGATTATTGGAGATATGAAGGTTTGTGTTGTGGCCTATATCTTTGCCAGTAATAATAAACTTTGAAAAACCGAATCATTTTATTATATACAGTGTACAGTACTACTGTAATTTCTGGGCTGAATTTCTCGCCCCATTTCGTAGACGATGATGCCACTATGGGAAGATTTCTTGGTCAAAGCTTCAAAGTTCTACAATGCCGTAAAGTGAGTCAATTGTAAATGAATTTATTGTTCACACCTGATGCCTTCCATTACATAAAACGATCATTCCTAATCGTTTTTCATGACATATTTTAGTTTCTAGTTCAAAATTACCGGGATCTTTTCTTTAACAGGACTATTGTTATTGCTTTTAGAAACGGGATATAATTCTGGGCAATTTTCCAAAACCATAAATCCTCGCCCACATTTTCACGCGAAACAAACAATGAATTTAGTAGATTTGGTTAAAGCCTAGTATTAAACTTCCCAACACTGTAGTTCATAATATCTGCACAATATGAAGCTCGTTTTCTTCTATCGCTGATGATTTAATCGGCTGGATATCGCGATCATCGTACGTTAATTCAAATTCCAAGCTTCTTCAAAGAATTTATGAGTAACGAACATAAAGATAATGGTTGTCGCCATATACTTCTATAAATCCTAAACCTTGTGCTTGACAATTAAAACACCTGGGCCTATCTTTCAATTTTTTGTAGAAGATTGCTAGGTCTCAATCCATAACTCTGTCGCTACCAACAGCAGTTGTTTACTGTTAGCTTCACCACAATCTGAGGACTTTATTGTTTGTTATAATTTTATAATGAACAATATTTTCTATAAGCGTTTGCTAGTTGGAATCCAAAAGGATATTAGTTTCAAAATAGCGATTTGCCATGAAAGTTGATCATCTAAATAGATTCATAATCTGTACCGGTCTATTGTCCTTTATGAGCATAGCGTGTAGCATTCCGAATGAGATTTCACATTACATTCTGTCGATAAGTTCTGTAAAATCGAAGTTGTTAAAACATTCAAAACATGTCTGTGTTTCGTCGAAATTAATTCGTATTACAATCCGCACTACAGTCGCTATAAGAGGGTTTTTAAACCCCTTATGTTGAACCAACATAAAAGTGACTGTAGACTGTAAACAGACATTAATCAATTACTTTAAGAGGCTTCTTATGACTAATCTCTTTTCAAAAGTTCCACATGCAATTGAATATCAATAATAATTGACATTCGCTCCCTTAAGCCTACTTTAACGGATATGTCAGTGCCTTCAGAAGTGGGGTGCATCCCCCCCCCAATATTTTGCAAAATGTGTTCTTTTTCCTTTGTAACTTATAAACAGATGGGAAACACTTTAAATATATAAAAAGAAGCTTTGGTGTGGTGCAAATGAATAGTTGTGTCACAAATTCTACTATTAATTATTTTTTAAATTATATCATTTTGGCATTTTGTCATTTCAAACATTCAGTGCTGGTGTGACTAATCTGCCAGATTATAACCAACCAATTCTTGAGAATTTTTTTCAAAATTTCTAAACTTATATTTCTAAACTCTAAAAAAATATTATATAATTTCTATTTTTGCTTCCATCTATCTGATATTTAACATAACCTGGTTTGCTCTTTAAGGTCTTCTGCATATGCTGCAGATACATTCCTAGATTCTTTTCAAAAGTTGGCAGATGCAACTACAGCTTCAAAAGGTAAACCAATTTCATGTTTTTTAAACCTACACTTGATAATTAATTCTCAAATCCTGAAGTATTTCTTTGTGGTGCTACCACAAAATTAAGGTACTTGAAAGCAATGGAGACAAACATGAAGTCACAAAATGAACTTTTTTCTTAAGGGTTGTAGATTGCACTTGATTTTATATATTGTTTAAAGACACAGCAGATATATTGAATATCTTGTGTTAGGTGTCTGGGCAAGCGATAAAAACAGCCAACATGTATTGGTTGTGAAATTTGGCATGTGATTGCTTGTTCATCTTTTGTGTTGTTCTCTTTGTCAAACAATAGAAAATTATTTGAGGGGCAATAGGAAGCCACTTGATATTTTCATGTTTGATAAACACAGAAAAAATGGGGAAGCATTGTTTGGCAGCTCATAATTTCATGTCAGCATAGATTGTTAGGCTTGTTTTCAGGCTAACATGAGCAGTGCTTCCAGGACATTTCAACAATTGAGCTGTTTTCAAACAACTTCACTTGATAATGGTTGTCTGTCTTTAAACTTTTGATGCAACCCTCGTCTGACCTTGTTTTGAAGTATACAGAGTATACAAAAGTGACCAACATAAGCATATTTTATTTTTGTTAAAATTTTTATTTCTGTTGCGTATATGGCTCACACAAAAGATTTTCTGAAGAAATGCACATCTAAATCTATAAGCCTTTTTGTTTTCTGATTGTTGCCTATATGTATACTGTATTTCCTCCAATCAATTCCAAACCTTAAATAGATTCTGCAGCAGTCAAATTTTAAGTTTATGTGCACTATTGAATAGAGACTTATGATTTTTGACTAGTTATTTTTTACGAAGTATGTTTGTTAATTTCTGGTTATAAGGTAAAAACATATTTGTTCTCCTTCCAAAGAAATCCTAAAGATACAAATATCATGCTTATTGGAACTCTCTCATAGTCTAAACATTTGATCATTTAAATGATTTGCTCAATGTTCTATCATGCAAAACTCATTTATCTCTTAGATATTTTCTTGTATACTTGATTTTTATAATTAATTCCGTTTTGTCTTTGATACCTCCATCACTTTAACACCCTCCCCAACTTTTGGGGGAAAATGCTTGTTGAGCGAATGAAATATGGAAATATGTACAGTTCATAAGCATATTTGCTTTTTTAACATGGGATTATAAAAATTCTCAAATCTCTCTATTAATCTATATGTTCAGAATAGATTTAGATAAAGAACTGAATAGATGACAGAAGCCTAATTAATGCTTTGCCCAAAAAACTGAAATCTAAGATTTCATTTGCTGTGAATGTGAGAGCAAAAGTGAGATGGTCACAATTTATGCAAGTTCATTGATGTCACTGAAACATCATCCTCCTTGAAGCATGTTTATTTTTTTCAAAAAATGAATGAAGATGTAATTAATGTGACATATCATGTTATGCAAAACTTTTTGAAAGCCAAATATTTATCAAAACTTTGCCTGCATTTTCAGTAAAGAAAATCCTTTCTATTGAACTGAACAGGTTATAATTTTGAGATCCTTACTTTTCTATATGTTTTCTTGAATTCTCCAGATAGCATTTTTAATACTTGCATAATCAGTAATTCTATTCATTCTATCCCTTAATATCCATTCATTATATCTCTTTACTTATTCTTTCACCTTTTGCTCTTTTTATTCATTTTTGCTCTTTCATGCATGGTCAGAAAAGGTACACCTCCCTGAGCTGTGAATAGGCAGGAATTTACCTCATTTTGAAAGATAGGAGATCACATTCTCCTTGTGGTCCCCAATTCCCATATCTGTGTATCCTTGTGTTATGTTGCACCTACAAGGTTGCCCTAATAAGTTACAAGGAACACTTTAAACGCATCAATTGCCCAAATAAGTAAAACTGAATTGCTTTGATTAATAACATTGCAGCTTCTTACATATGAAATGAAGTATAAGCCCAAATAATGTGTCTGGTTTTGATGAGTATTATTGCTGGAAATGTCATTGCTACATTCTAAATAATTGATGAAATGTTTGATTTGAATAATGGACATCTAGTGTGTCAATTTTGATAACAAAAAAGATTTATCTTCTTGCTGAATTTCACATACTCAAGAATGTTATACTTAAGTATACAAGCCAGCAGGTGTTACAGTTTTCTATGAATTATGCAAAGGCTTAAATCAGATACCCTCATACCAAATGTATGGGCTGATAAAGATTAGTCCCTGCTGCATTTGGTATGGTCCAGCTGTAACAAGTCTCTCCCCAAAACAAGTGTGACTCACTTCTTATGATGTCTGATGTTTCATAACTATGTTCGTTTCTTTGTTTGCTTTTTGTTTATTGACTGAAAATTCTCATAATCATATTTTAAACTGCAAAATTTTTGTCATATGATTATGCAATGACTAAATCAGGCCATGCTTGATTTCCTTCATAATTAAGCATAAATTTTGGAAATGATAATCATATGTGCTAGACATTTACATTACCAAATAAGCCTTCGGCACATTTACATTAGCAAGAAGGTTGGGACCCAGGTCCCACTAGGGCTTTGAATTGTAGCTTCAGGTTTTCGATCACAGTTAGTAGGGACCTTATTTGTGCCCCATTGATGTATCTGCCTGAAGCCATCATTCTATGGATGTGACAGATTTTGATGACAATTTATCGACCCAGTCATTAACATGGATTTATTGAGCCAGTAAATGTGTTGCCTTCTGCAATATATAATAAGCCAATTGTCGATTCTTGGAGCAACAAGGTTTCTAATTCTTTTTAACGGATCGTCTTGCATTCGTCTTTCACAGCTCAAGCAGGGTATTTTCAACTTTTCTTACAATCTTACAGTATCCATATTCGCTACTTTGCCGCGTACACTACTGAATTCCGAAATATAAATGGTTCTTTGTTCTTTGTGGGTCTATTTATGGTGAAAACAGTTACTTTGATTGTTTAGGGTTCTATTCTAGTCCAAGAACAAACGCTTGCAGCTTTGAAGTTCAGACACTGGCGAAAACGCATAAATCATGGCGCCAATGAGAATCTATGTATCCAAATCGGAGTTGCTTTGGCATTGTTTTGTGTTTTGTTTTCTCTATGTGTATTACTATAGAAAAGTTTCAATCCCGTCGCTGGAAACATCAGGGATGAGAAGAAACTATGCACTTGCATATTCTTGGGGTCTGGTGCGAGATCTACAGCGTCGTCTAGTGTCTGCTCCACCCAGAATGCATTGCACTAGTCTTCCTCGTTTCGAAGCTGTTGTTGTGGCTGAGAAATAAAGATTACCTAGAATTTCCTTTAAAAAAAGAATTAGTTTTATTCATTGAGAACTTTTTGCTATTAAATCTCTCCAGCTATTATGAAAATCTATAGCCATCTGTTGATATGATCATGATTGAAATTTGTGGTCAACTTGCAGGGTAGCACCTTTTTGGTTGCTGTCATTCAAGAACAACTGTAGAAGATGCACTGATGTTTTTCAAGTTTTGTTTTTTAAAGAAAGGCTTCATAGAGTTTACTTTGGTGCAGTCTGGGGTTTTCTTCATTTAAAACTGATAACATCCACTTTCCCGCCGTTTCCTTCCGTGAATAGTTATTCTGAAAAGTACTCCCAACTCTTCAAACAACATACAAACAGAGTTTTTTATTATTGTTAGAAGTTACGTCATGCCTTACTCAAATATTCTCAAGGGCTGCATGCAGGTTGAACTGATGCCCGTTTGTTCAGCTTCTATTCTAAGGATGCGATCGCAGCGGGACATAGGCGGCCGCTGCGCAGCTCAATAGATCAATTTGTAGTTACACGACAAAGAGGCACAGTCTTTGCCAAAAGGCTTTGGCATGCGTTTTTAGTTCGTTTGTTGTTTTAGTCTGTCTTCTTTGTGACGTACTCCTGATTTTATATCACCAACGTGTGAATATCAAACATAAGGCGTGGAAATAATTCGGAAACGAATGCGGTGTAAAGCAATAGAGCAAATAGTACACCTGCCAATTGTATTGTAATAATCATTTCCTCGTTAAAGGCTATTATCAAGGCGTTTAAAGCAAAAGTAACGGCTGTTCAATTGAAGCTAATCAATGTCTGTTACACGTATCCCGATGTAGTAATCAGAGGTGTGTCTTTGTCACGGGGGTTGCTACTTCATGTGTGGGCCATATTCTGGCCTAACACAGATTTTTATTGTATTGGTGTTGTTGGTGTTACAAACGTTTTATTCTTAACTTCTGTTCTCGTCTATATTATCTTACTCGACAGGCCTTGGTCTTAAACCTTACTGTATGTCTATGCAAGCAATTCAGCTATCCGTTTTAGGCCGTCAACTTTGTTGGGTTACCCCCACCTGGCCTAACAGAGCAGTCATGAAAACTCCTTTAGTTTTTTCCGATTTTGATATTGTTTTTGGCAATTAAATACCCTCCTAGGATGTTCTTTGTTTGTTCAAAAAGAGACGTCTTTACTTCTACCACAGAATAGAGATTACACTATTAAGTGCTTCTACTCGCCCCATGCCCCTCTGAGATATTATCTGGAAACTTGTGTTGTTTTATTGCCAACAAATGTTATCATAACAGCTCATTTTATTTACCTTTCAATGGTCGAAAATGAAAACAGCGCTGTTGTTTGACCGTCTTTTCAGGGCATTTGGTAAGGCATTTCAATGTTGTCAGAGAAAGCTTCTTTATTTTACAGACGTAACTTACGCTGTAAATGGCCGATGAAAATCATTGGATCTGAGCCAAGCTTTTTGGTATTTGAATCATTTCATCCCTTGCCTTAAAGGTTTTCGTTTCCAGGCTAATTCTGTCAACATAAAAGTGTATCTGAATGGAAATGAATGGCAATAAATAGAATAGAATGGAAGATTAAGTTGGAAAAGAATTGTTTCTATAATCCTTCCTTCCTCGTGCTTGTGGTTGCCCTCGTTGAGCACTACGTCATCAAATAGTTAGAAACACTCCCCCACAGCATCTTATCAGCCTTGTGTGACGTCACTTTTTCTTCGATGTGGTAATTTTCGGACAAATCCTTTCACTTTACTGGTGTAAATCTCATTTATCTCAGTGGATATTAAATTTACGTAAACACCAAGTAGGCCCATTTTTATGTTGATAGTTTAGGTCGTGTTAAAATTATGATTTAGAAATGTTGATAGTTTAGTTCGTGTTAAAATTATGATTTAGAAAAACAAATAGGTGAAAGTATGAAAATGAAACACAGCATAAAATAGTGGCCCTGCCTAAAAAATATACTGTATCTTTTCCCTGTTGTATGGTACTAAGTCACTTTAGTCAAATTGTTCTGTCGTGCTTTGGACCACCGTGGTGGACTCGGGCTGACTCACGGCAGCAGTCTTGAAAAATGCAGCACAGTCTGTCTTTATTAATTGATTGTAAAAGCCCTTAAACTTTTTGGAAGGACTTATTTATGGCTCCCCATACTAAAGCCCATCTCATACACGCATTTAAAAGTACTCAGCGTTAAATCCTAGCAGCCTAATGTGGGATGTGAACTTTGACCAAAAGGCCATTGCATGGTTTCAAATGTCAGAGTTGTTGTTGCTAAATATCTTTGTATTTACATTTCATGGGAGAACGAAGGTTCGCAAGTTTCCCAGACTGGAGTTTTCTTGTAAAAACCACCGTAAAAGCTACAATGTCATGCAGAAACTGTGCCTGTATTCCTTTCCCATGAACGTTCTCGTTGTGGTCCTGTCGAGATCTAAACACAGTAAACACAGGAACAGCTGCCGAAATCTTCTGTTCCAGTCATCTCCATGGTACTTTATCCAAACACTTACTCATAAACTCTGTTTTACTGTGCTTGTAAAAACAGTCTTATTATTTTCAGACGCCTTACACTGTCTGATTTGATTATCACTAGAGAAGTTAATCTACTTCCTACATATTTAATAAACTCTCCATGCTTCAAAATATCCTCTTTACTTTACTAATCGAGAACTAAAGTACTTATTATTTTGTTAGGTATCGTAAGGCCATGTTTCCAGACCGAGGCTGTTTTTCTAAATGAGGTTGCCTAGTATGACTTTCTAAATATGGTTGCCCAGTCCGCAAGTTGCAAATTTAAATTTTGCTTGCCTGCTCAATTTAGTCATCATTCAGAACGGGTGGTTCACTCAACAACCCGCAAGTGAATGCCTATCGCAAAATGCAGTCAATTTGTTTTGTTGGTACCGTGCATTTCCTAAATTTTGTTTAACTATTAGTCTGACTTTATTTTGTTTAAAAATGCAATGCTTCCACCTTCTGTCTGTGTTATTGCGTCATTTCAGCGTCGCATATACCAATCCAGACGCCTTACCATCCTCACCACTTACGCCTCACCAGACCAAGCCAGTTTACAATCATTCAGTAGCTTTTAAAACAGTATGGCCTTGCACCTTCCTTCCCTTGTTTCACTTCTGTAGCAACTTGCTAACGTATTGTTTCACTAAAGCTTCATTTTTCAAGATATGAGAGCGGCCAGTCGCCCTTAGAATACACTATGTATAGTTTGATAAGGCCTACTACCGTGAGAATCCCATGCAGATTATAAATATTTTAAAAAGTCACAGGACAATGAAAATAATCCTAATGATACATCAACAATTGTTCGCTTGCAGTTTGTTTCTGCAAACAAATATTGAGAATACTTTTCTAATAATCATAAGGACCCTTACCTTAAATTTATTCAATATTTATCGGATCGTTGAAACCCATCCACCCCCTGGTTTCTCTGAAGCCATTGTCACCTCTTTACGTACTTGTGGCACGGGTTATCTTGCCTTCCAACTCACTTCAAAAACAATAAATAAATGCAAACTAAAATTCTATTTCCTTGTAATTGTTTGTCTACCACCGTTTGACGTGCACACGAGGAAAGTATTTTTAATTTTGTGGCCATTCACAATCAGTTTGTTATATGCCTTAGTTATTAAATGATAACATCGAAAATGAATTACTTTTCAAGAAACCGCTATCTTTTAACAAAGACCTTATCAAAACTTGGCTCAAATTGCCCTCGAACGTCATCATGTTGAAATTCTTTCCGATTTTTCTAGATTGATCGTGGCTAAGTCTGTTTCAGGTCATGAAGCCCAACCAATAGAAACGTTTGCTTTTCATGAAAGATTAGCCATGCTCTGTAGCTATGGCAAATCAATAACTTCGTAATGATTCTTTACTTTCTATCAACGTATTTAAAGCAAATCTTAATTCTTTAAATTGTCTTCAATTGAGGGCTTAGTAAATAGGTTTTCTCGCGACAAGGACTCCACTGTTGACTAGGCCTAACGTAGGCATCTTCCCAACACCCTTACTGATTTTCCAGACAGTCTACTTTAACAACTCGTGTCACCTCTTCACATTCAAATTGTAATACAAAACATGAATCGTTTTAATATTTCGTTTTGAAAGCTATGCAAGGTTGAACTGGGAGTTGACTTTGTTAAGTGGTCACATCGCTCGATCTTTTTACTTTTAGAATATTTGGTTTAATTGTATATGTACCGATAGATACCACTCCTGTTTAACATTTGTGCATTCGCTAGAAGCAGGGAAAAAGAGCCGCTAAAAGCTACCATCTAAGTTGGTCCTTGCAAATTGTAGAACCTGAAAAGTAGGAATTTCTGAAAGCAGAAAAACATTCCGTTTGCCTTGCTTCATTTTGTGAAGTGTTAAGAATATTCCTTTTTTGTTACAGGCTCAACACGCGATATTGGTGTATCATTTACCAAGCTAGTTATGCGCCACAAAAGCATAGAGCACAAACTGAAGGCTTATATTGGGTAAGTTGATACTTTTCCATACAGCCAATGTATTATGAAATCCAAAGGCAACCCCCGGTTATGCTTGATGAAGCTAACTATGGCCTCGTTTCATTGCGTAACTTCATAAGTCTTGTGAACTAATTTGAAAAGTATCATTTTGCAGGCTCAATGTTTATTGAATCAAATTTGTAGGCCTGAGGCTTTCCAAGGCACAATTTTTCTAGAGCTAATTAACGTTGCTTCCTTTTTGGTAGCCACATTTGATTTGAAACTACTAGGAAAATGCTGTTTATGTAGTACAAGGTAAAACAGAACGCCCATTTTACAGGTCATCATTCTAACGATGAAGCCAGTGATATGTGTGTTCCGCTTTATCAGAAATTTCCAGACAGGTTCTAGTCATCTCAGAAACACGACGTTAGTATACAATGTGCAACTGGCGAAAGTAACCCCCTGCATACATAGGCTTTGTCTAAAATGTTGTTTTCTACGAGTCTCCAACCTTATTGTCTTTTTTATCGCAACCTTGCGATTCAAGCAAATGCTCGGTGCAATTAAGGGTAACACTGATAAGGCGCATGGTTGTCACAACTTCTTGATTATTAAGATCCACCGACGAAAGATAGGTTTTGTTTGGTTTTGTTTGATGTTAGCATAGCTTTTTCATGCATCTTGTCATGATTTTGCCGGCCGTCTAAACTCCAGTACGGATATCTTTCGGGCTAATGTGTTCTTACTCATGAATAAGTCATTCTAGCAGACATCAACAATATTATCGCGGCTTAGGTCTCTTCCAAAGAAAGCTCCTTCTTTGGTGTTCGACACAAGCAAGCACCTGCCGATCTTTTGTTTGGGATTTGGAAGATCAAAGAAGCACGTTATATTAATTATTGGTCGTGTGGCTTTTGTATCTATCGGACTCTAGGGATCTATGGGAGGAATTACATAGTTTAAGCTAATGTTTTAAATCTTTCAAAGGGATCAGAGCACTTTATACTGTCGTATGATCTGTCTAGCTGATTGGGCTGTAGTCAGTTTTACCATGCTTATAGTCTTCCATTTAATCTTCAGAATTTGTCAAGAAATTTGTACTGTATCTGAATGTAGTAGTTCCTTTAAATCTTATCTTGTTGTATCTTGCAAGTTGACTGTTTTCATTACTTACTTCAAATTGGTACCTCCCTCTTTCCATAGCAGGTATAGAGTTAAGAGATAATATATTTATGTTCATGAGCGTATGATAAAGTGAAAAGGATGTAGCAGTCAGTGAATTATCTAGTTCTGCCACTTAAGCAAAGCTGGACAAAGATGGAATACTCGTTCATTTAGAAGTACCGTAGTCAGAAATTTTTATATATAGACCCTTTCAAGCGACGATAAACCTAGTAGACTTCCTTTGAAATTTGCCTACCAAAGCTCCGCGCGATGATGCTTCTTAACTAATAGAAAAAGCTTAATCCCAAAATGTGCTTTATTGGTGGACTGTGTAAAAGATTTAAGAATATACTGCAGATCGTTGACTGTATCATTGACACCCTAAATGAAGATCTTAATAGATGTGTAAGGTGAATAATGTTTGAACCAGCATGCCATTTGTCATTTCAAAAACCAAATACACCAAATCCAGCAGAATTCGGAGCAAATGTGTGTTAATTTTTCTAGATTGTAATCTCGGTAGCCAATCGCGTTCACTTTGTAGAAAGGCTGACACGTCGTTATGTTGCTGCAGTATATTAGGAATGATGTCGAGGTTGAAGTGAAACGAGGCATTTACAGATCGACAGCGCTGTTGCCAAACTGCTGTTTGTTGGAATCGAAAATTTTATTAAAGCGTCCAAGAGACTGATTACAATAGTTCTTATTATCCCATACCAACAGCTGATTTCAAGCTCAACCACTTTAACCGCACAGTACTTGGACGAGCTTTGCACCTGGCCTCGCATCTTTATTAATATTGTATAAACATAGTCGTAGCTTTTCTGTTCACTACCTACATCTTATTGGCTGGTGTTCAGATTCTGTTGTTTTTACCTATTTCTATTATTTTTCTATACTTTGGATTTACGACCTCGTGGTATCACAATTTTAGCAACTTCTTGGGATGCAAACATTTTACAGACCATACCATCTGATTTTTCAACAGAACAAAACATTGTATAACGCTACTTTTTTAGATACAAGTAGCATTCTGATAAATATGACATGATATATAGCATTAGCTTCTAACATATAATGATGTTGAAAGCAAGAAAGAAAGTGAATGAATACCGATAAATTTCTCTGTAACATCTGTAACTAGTTCCTAGTTTCTTATATGTTTAAGCTATCCAGCTGCAATAATGAACATGTTTTTGCAGCAATTAGATGAATAGTGATAAATCTCTATGAAAGAATGCAGTGGTAAACATTTAAAATGTGTGTAGAGAATCAAATTCATAACCGTAGCTAGTTTGTTGCTAAAATTAGTGCATGGAAGAACAGCTTTTTTTCTAAGCCAATAGTCTTTGTTTTTGCCAAAAATGCATATGTAGAAATGGTACTTGTAAACTTTGGAACACTTTATTCTTTTCTAGCTTCCTAGATTCTAGATTCCTCTTTCACAGCTGCAGCCAATACACTTGACTCACTTCATTCTATGGTTAACTTCTCTCTCCTTTCCTTTGTTAGGGCTTCGCAACAAGCCCTCAGACCTTTTCCAAGCATAACCCACTAAAAAAGAGAAAAAAACGGGGTGTATTTAAATACCTTTTCCACTTTCTCTCCATTGTATGCTATACAGGAATTCAAATGACGAAGAATTTTTTATCTTTAGAATCTTGACTGATAGTTTTATTGGACCAATGCAAGAGAAGCTGGAAGAGTGGAAAAAGACATCAAATCAGCTGGAAAAGGATCACACGAAAGGTATTCAAACACGTTACATTTACTGCCTCATTTCCAGCTCTTTTTTTAGAAGCCACAAAATACTTGCAGTTGGCACTTTCTACCAACAGCTGGGTCCAAAACCGACCCCGTTTTAGTTTGTCAGTGAGACTGGATATCTAGAATCGTCAGAGATTATTGATATTTTATTGAGCCTATGGAGCTTCTATCATTCTGTATAAAAGCGTTTATCTGAAACTTCAATTTTCCGGGACCGGATTTGTTCAAAAGTTGTTGCGTCCGAATTGTTAAAAAATTGCTAGAGATAAAAAATACAAACCAATATGTAAGCTTTTCACAGCCAATTAAGATTCTGCATAAACTTTTGTCTCACAAAATCATCCATTATCTGTGTCACCTCTTCCTAGTATTTATTAATAATTGATGAACGTAACAAATACATCACACCTTAAAACCTGGTAAAGTATGTGAGAATGGTGCATAGATTTGTAGAGATGCTCCGCGAATAGCCTTTACATGTCGACGCTGTTGGCTTGAGGCTCACCGCCTGCCTAGATCTCCAGCTATTTTTGTCTCTTTGTTAACATGCGTTTTGCCACTGTGATTGACTGTTTGTTTATCCGTGCTATTTCCGCCATTTTGCAGACTTCAAGAGAGCCAAGAGTGATGCAAAGAAGAGTGTGGGAGAAGTAATGAAACTAAGGAAGAAAGTTATCAAAAAAGGTGATTATGGCTATGTTTTTTTATCAAACCAAGTTAGTACTTGCAACGCACCTTAATTATGTAAAACAATCATTAACCACCTTTAACTCGCTTAAATCGTTATAAAAGACTTTTATGTACTTAAGGTTGTCTACACTATTATCCTCTTTGCCACCAATGATCACTTATCCCAGTTTAATTGTGACAACAATTTTGTCATAATCTTATAAGTCTGGTCCTTTGTTTTGAATAGGTGTCACTAATTGGGTTTCATGCATGACGAAGTTTAAAACCCTACTAGTTCTTGCTCAAAATTAACCAAATCTTTATTTAATGGCATTTCTAAAACTGTGCAGCTCCTATCAAATATCTCGGGAGGTGTTCCCAACATCATTTGATATTGCTAGCATCCTAAATCTGTAGCCTTTGTTTGACAGATGTTCGATGAGATTACGAATCTGTTTTTGGATTAAGCTTTCTCTCTTAATTCTCTATGCTTAGATTAAAAATTTCAATATTCCAAGCATTTATTCGTTAATAGGATTTCAAGGTCAAAAGTCTACGTTTTAAATCTGTGCAGCCGTTTAATTAGGATACTTTGATCGGAGTGTAAGATGTTTTTCCTTTTGCTGATGCTTAATTTAAGAAACTCTGTTTTCAGGCTTAAAGCAGTCATTGAACCTATTTGATGGGATTAGAAATATCCAACTTTCTAAATTGAAGTCCTGCAGGGCTGATGTCTTTTTAAGTTCATTCATTATTTTGACTCGGGTATTCGATGACCAAACCAGGAGGTCAAGCGTTTGACATTTGCAATCTGTAAATAGTCCAATCATAAACAGCTAATTAGGTGTGTAACTGGAAAGGGTCTCAGGATAATAACTTGTAAACATCTAAATAATTTTTTGTGACCCGCGTATACAAGATATTTTATGTTTGCCTTGTGGACATGTCGATGAAAAAATTTTCCGGTATAACTAAAGTAGCTCTTTTTCAAATATGCCAGTCATAGCTCTCTGTACATTCTTCAACGTCAATACTTGTGAATATAAACAAATAATTAAAAGCTATTTAAAGTTTTTATTGTTTTAGGAGTATAAATCTATCATAGATTTCGTGACGTAATTACTCCATGCAAACAGTTTTTATGAAAACACTACAAAGCCAAATTGTTTGTCATTTCGGATTGTTTACTGTCGTGGATCTTGAATTTTTATTATTGTAAAGCAAAATGTCTGAAACGCACAACATTTCTATATTGTTCCTTGTCTTCAAATTACTGTATTGCAATTTTAGAGATATCAGACAATTATGGTATTTTGCCACTGCAATATCTAAATTATATATATAAAAAGTTGAAACCAAAAAATTGGACTGAGTCTCTTGTTGATATCTCTTTGATTTCTTGTAGTTTTTGTTTACATTCGGGAATCAAGAAATGTTTTTAATGTGATGCATAAGTTTTTTATTTTTGAATAACTACATGACATTTCTTCTCTTTGATATCATGCAAACTAGCAATGCTTTTAAACTCTATTAGTGTGACATACTGTTTAGATGATCTCTCCTCAGGTCGCACAGAATACCATGGTCAGTACACAGATGCGTGGAAGGTAAGAGATTACGTCTATAAGATATGATCATTTCAAAAGCATTTTCAACTGCCAGTCTTGGTAAGAAATGCAATGCTTGAAAAAGATTCTCCCATTAAGATGCTATGGCGCTAATGTTTAGGAAAATATTCACTTCTGGAGAAAAATGACCCCAAAAGGCGCTTCTAGAAACTAAGTGCATCCTAGACACACTATAGGGTAATTGTCTTCTGCCTTAAATACAAATGTTCTCCTGCTAGTCCCGTCATACGATTTCACTAGGCCATGTTTACAGGTTGCTGGTTCTTTTGCCATACGATTCGGCGTTGACGTCATAGATGCAATTCTCTTTCTTTCTGTGTAGGCCATTTTTCACGATTAGGCGGTAACCGTAAATCTCTATTGCCTTCGGCAGACCAACATCAACGGCCACGATGTCAGGAAAATGCTCTATAGGAGAATACCACAGTAGATCTTCTGCGTCTGTTTTATGTGTTCTTCGGTAAAGCACTTGTGTAGGAAACATGTCCAGTCAAATTTTCACAACTACCTTTTTACGTACGAAAACTAATAAGAATCGAGCAGAAGACATACTGAGTGGTTTCATCGATGTGTTGTTTATAAGCCCTCCTGTGTAAGACCCGATTTTGAGTTCATTGCAAAATGTTCAAAAAAATAAAGCCAACATTTTCAGTAAGCACATTTGCATTTTGCATCCGAAAATTCATCCAAAAGCACTATCAACACTTGTATTCAACGCTTGATTTTCCAAGACTACTTCTACGGCCCCGTAATCCTTAGCTTTTATTTAGCTGTCCATTAAACATGTCAATTAAATTAACATACCAAATATGGAAATTAGTGCTCAGTATTACAGCACCATCATATGCTAGTCGTGTAAATGAAGTTTGTTTCTGATCAAGCGAAGCTAAAGTTTGGCAAGCCTCGATCACCTTTTTACTTTTAAGAATCGAATGAATCAGACTCAGACAACAGGAGTGGCGGCATGGGGGGGGCAAGGGGGGGCTTTAGCCCCCCCTAAATTTTTGTTAGCCCCCCCGTCGGCAGGCAATCAATTTTTGCTTTCTCTATACCGTCGGCACTTGATGGATGTCACCCGGTTTACATGTTGTTTGAATGACATAAATAATCGAGGAGAAAACTGCACTGGCTGGTTTATGGTTTTCTTTATGGCTTTTCTTCGGCAGTTTTACTATCATAGTGTCATTATATCCTGTCGCTTCCGTGAAAGCTGTGACTTAATTTCATGGTGCTCCTCCGCATGACCCACAATACCATCGTGCTCCTCTCGGTTATCAATAAAGTCTTTAATGAATTTTCTTCTTAAGGGATTCTCTTTTCGTTTCAAGACATTATTATTGCCAATGAAAACATTTTGATCATGAGCACATTTTGCGTAATAAATTTTTCAAAAAGCACTTTTTGTCCTATTTCATCAACTATTTTTCAATAGCATTGTTCACCGCATAGCTTGCGACAAACAAATGGTTTAGAGAAAACCATCGATTAATTTCTTCCAACATAAATAGGAAGAAATATTCAACAATAGGCAATATTTGCGCATTAAGTTTCTTACAAGGCACAAATTGCCGAGAAAATCTCGTGGACTCCGACACAGGTTGGAAAGTGGGGACGGGGAGGGGGCAAGGGAGAATTTTGCACCCACAACAAACGATTTTGGAAAAATGCTCTATTTTTAAAATTGTTAAAATTTTTAAAATTAAAATTGTGCCTCGTGTCCATTTCTCCTAAAGTTTCTCAGTAGAAGCATCAACTGCAATTCACTATGAGCTCCAGATTTTTCTTAACATTCATAAGGCATGCTAAGATGGAGAGAGGGATCTAAATTTAAAAGTAACTGACAACCTGGTATTTTTCAAGACCACGGCGAAATTGTTGATTTTATCTGCTGTAAAAAGTTTTGCAAAAAGACAATAATTTTCAATAGGATTAGGAGGATTGCTTTAGTGAAATCTGCCTAAAAGAGTGCATTTTCCAGGGAACTAGAAGCATCAACATTCGAAAATTTCCTGCCCCTTCGGCGGCAACCATGGTGCCGCCTCAGGTAGTAACTATATATTTTGCCCGTCCCGATATAGAGATTTGACAAGACTATTAGAAAAGTCGGTCATTATCATACAGAGTTAGATTGACAAAATGTATTGCAGAGGTTTGTGACACCAGCTAAAAAGTTTCAGGCAATAATTTTTTAATCAGGTAAATTTGCATTACACAGCCCCCCCCCCCAACGAGGCTTGCCTCGCGACGGCCCTGCCTGCTAAATGGGGCAAGTCGAATATTTTTTCTGTCGGCAATTTGACACATCCAGCGTCGGCAGTTACGGAGAATATAAACTTCGGCACCTCGAAGGTTTGTCTCTAGCGCCACCCCTGTCAGACAATGGAGAGGCGTTGTGAAACTTGACACTCGTTGCTGCCTCCGTTGCTCCTAACGGGCTGTCGTTCTCGGCTCTTTCTTTCAAGCTGTTCAATAAAAGGCCTGGAATTAGGATTCAAGTAACCGTTTAGTTGATACTTTAAGCCCGGTTCAACCACAGATCAAATCTCATTTCGTGCACAACATGCGATCGACCGCAGTCTCATCATATGTTATCTTTTAATTATAACCTCGCCTCAAGGCAAAGAGCGCCATCCCCTACGGCATGGCGCTGTATTATTTTTTCGGACGGGGGTTTGGCATTACCAGTCCTTTCGGTTTTACATTTCAGGAAATTTGCAGACAAAATCTTTTGTCTTCGGTATTACCTCCCCCAATTTAATCATATTTTATAACAATGACAACAATTTACAAACAGCCAGTCACCAATGTTCTTGGACTTGAGTCAAGGCTGCACTGAGAATGCACTTTCCAGATATTGCTACCGAGCACTGCATTTGAAATTATAAATTCGAAAAATCAGTTGGATTTCGGAATTGAAAATTGCTCACAATGTAACATCTGGTGATTTACCATATGCCTGATGCTCTGCATAGGCAATGCAGACCCACTCTCTTAAAAGCAATCATGCAAGAATACAGTTTGGTTTCTACGGCGTTGGTCTTGCCTTTGCGAGTTTAAACAGCAATCATGTCTGTGGGTAGTAATTGCGTGGTTGGTTTATCACGAAATCCGGGTCTCAGGTCGAGGTTTGCCTCCTGCTATTAGTGTTGGTCTATATTAGGTCTTTCGTCTCAAGTGAGAATGCGTTAGATTCAAAGTGCAGAAAATGAGATTTGTTCGTGGTTGTGGTTTTTTTAAGTCATAATGATAGAAGCGTCTGACGACGATTAGCTAGCTATTTCTGTTTTAAATGTGAAGGCTTGCACCTTTTTGCACCGAGGAATTGTAGGGGCTTTGTGCATATCATGCTTTTTTATTTCTTTATGTTCGCAACCCTCACAGCCTTAATATGACTGGGATAATATGATTTTCGTAAATCGGCAAAAGATTGTAAAAACTTCAAGTCATTTCTCTATTATTACTGTTTTACATCGCTTTGATTTATCAAACTTTTGAAGTTTCTATAATAGTGAACAATGGCTACTCTGGTGTTGGTATCTTAGCAGCTCGTGACATGTGTCTGTAGGTAACAGTCAGCGTCTGCTGAAGGCAATTCCTTCAACCATTCAGGTTTTTTATCGATATAAATCAAAGTTTCCGTTGTCGAAACTCAGGCGATCAGTTACAACTTTGTGTAAATTAATCCCAACAGAAACACACAAAGCAGCTCTTTATTGCTATATCAATTATACGCCCTGAGAATTGCCACTATCTTCAAATTAGCACGTAAGATAACTCACTTATAGATCTTTCTGTGGCCCTGATGTTCCAGTCGTTGTATGAGTTCTCATTTTTTGTAGTTGGCAAACATCCAGATTGCTGCACTTGAAGATCAAGAACGGCAGTACTTAAGAAAGCTGATGGTTGAAGAGAGGTCACGTGCAATATTCTTTTTTAATTGTTATCGACCGGTTGTGGAGCTAGAATTAACGCTGATTGGAGAGATTGAAAATCTGCAGACGATTTTGGAAGATACCACTAAGCAATGCACCAGTCCATCAAAGTTACCCTTGGCAGCTGAAGATGCCATAAACAACTACAAAGCACCTGAGAGGATTTCATTGCCTAAAACTGAAGTTTCGGTAATTATTAATTTACAGTTCAGTTTCAAAATTGCTCAAATTTTACACCAAGCATACAAAAATATAACTGAAGAGATCTTGGCTGCTTCATTTTTGTTTGTGAAACCCAAAAGTTCTGAATCTTGTTCACGTGATATTTTTCCTTGCCATTTGTAACATCGACAATACTGTCTGTATGAAAGTTGCACTTCTTTTCTTTTGGTCTCGTTCATCGTTCATTCACTATTTTTTGTTTTTATACTAAATACATGTTTTGATTTGGCTAGAACGTTACATTCCGCGATAGTCAAAGGTTGCAATGATGGTTTTACCAGAGTTCTTTAATGAGAATTAGATATGGGGTATTAGTTTTAAGGTGATAGCAGTCTACTCAAAGCTCTACGGATTTTTCTCAGATCCCGTTAATGCTTCATTCAAAAGGGATTTGCCATCGTCTGGGGAGAATATTTTTTCTAACAGTAGTGGCGCTTTCTTTTTTGCAGAGTCCTCCTCCAAGCCCGACCCTCGAAAGCGCCAGACAGCGTGCGTTCACCAGTATCCCAAAAGGAAACCAAAACATCCAACGAAGCAATACCGTTTCTGGTTCTTCCTCGTCCGGTTACAGCACGCTTAGAAAAAAAGGCTCCGGAGGGCCGGCTCCTAAACCTGTTGGGATTCCACACCCTGTTAAGTCACCATCGAAGAGTGCAGATGGTACCTTTGAGGGTGACTCGCATGAATCACTGCATTCGTCCTCTGGAACCGTTTCAAACTATTCGTCCATGTCGTCTCTTAGCACAGCTTCAGGTGATCATATTGCGCCAGACCAAAATCCGGCGACGCAAAACCCGGCAGCTTACGGGGATGAAATGAGGGAGCAGGTTGCGTATTACACACAGCATGACGCAAAGGCCGTCCTTTCTGGTGCGTGAACTTTTCTGTTGTAAAGCAATGCTATTGTTAAATGCGGTACTTCTACCGTTGGAAGTTGAATTGATTCAAAATGTTTCTATCTCTGCTTGATTTGCTGAGACTATGTACACCAGCTTGCAACATTTGTTGACACGGGCTGTGCATTTATGGACTACTTTAGGCAACTCTGCATCTTAGGGGAAGTGCGACCTTCTAACAACGAAACAGCTAGGGGGGGGGGGGTGTGAAAATATTTTTTAATATATAGATTTTGTGAATTTTGCAAGGTGGAGTTGGAAGTATCGATGATTCTGTTCTCTTTGCGTGATGATCAGAAAGGGTTCTTAATGAGATGAACAGAAAGGGGGATCTTAATGGGATGAACAGGGAGGGGGTTCTTCATAGCATGTAAATGCAGCTTTGTTTTAAGGAAGAGTTGGTTATGCACTTCACATTTAAACATCATCCCTTGAAGATAGGTCTTGTTGAGATGCTATAAAATGATTAACGACGAAGGAATGAAGCATAGTTAGTATCTACATTTCGAGCTATCCAAACGGAGTTTTTAAGGAATTTTCTAAGCAAATAGAATAAGCTTCAAGGTCCCTGGCAACATCGAATTTCATATTCTTTGATTGTCATAAACTGGTAAGTATCTAAGGAATTGTGTAATAGTTATAAGACAAACTCGTTGCATATTTGTTCTGTTTTACGTCAACCACTGATCGATTCAACTCTTTTTCCAGGAGCCGGCGGCATGGCCAATGTTAGCACGTCAAATCCCGCCACGCGGACGTCCTGGTCCAGCCTCGAAACGTCAGATTCCTCTGGAGTTGGATCATACATCTCGCTGAACTCCCAAGGCCGTCCACAACATGGATACGACAAAAACAATGGATACAACAGTGATGGACAGTATGAGGAAACAGATGGACACCCGGTTTATGATTTTGATGACGATATTAATGTCCAAATGGCAAACCTTAATCATGGATCTGTCCAGATGTCTCAGAATTTCCAGCAGCAATGCCAAAATTTCCGGCGGAACACAGATTTTTCATCCAGTATGCGCGGGACACGCTCCTCTGGCGCCCCGTACAGAAGGTCAAATAGTATCACGGAAGGGGAATCGCCTATGGTTGATTATAAGATGACGCTGCCCAGTCGCCGATCAAACACCGTTTATGCTAAAAATGCGCCAACAGGTGCCAAACCAACCGTCTTCCAGTTGTATGGAGCAGGACAAACGCCATCTCAGCTGAGGTCCCGTCTCAGCCCCACAGGCTCTCCAGTAAAGGCCGTAGCCCCTCCAAACAGAAAGATTTCATCGCCTCCAAATTTGATGAGTGGTGGCATGATATCACGACAACAAAGTGCCCCCTATGTAAAACCGTCCATGAGCCCAGAAAGCAGTTTCGATATTGCGCCGAGTACAGCCGGCTTGCAAGGCATGGTTGGCAAGTCTGCACCAGCTTATCCCGTTTCAACTACAGCGGGTAGTGAGTATGCATCGAGACATATGGCAATGTCTGGTAATGAAGGTGTCCATTATGCCTATAGCAGTCAAAGCAATGATTATGCCGTACCAAGCATTACGAATTCCCAGCCTCAAGCAAGGAATCAAGAGGATTTCCCTCCACCTCCTCCTCCGTTGCAGCTTCAAGAAACCAGTCAATACCAATTACACATGCAGCAGCAACAACAAAATCAGCATTACCATGCTCCACAGCAGCATCATCGCTCAGCAAGTGGGGGCCAAGCTGCCATGCATCAGCAAAATTATCCTGCCTCACAGCTTGCACAAATGCATCAGCAGCTACAACAACAGCAGCAACAACGACAACAGCAGTATCAACAGTACCAAGGTCATCAGCCTCTTCCACAACATCAACAACTTCATAAGAATCAAACGCAATATAGTGGTGCACAACAACAACAGCAAGCCCATTATTCCTATCAGCAGCAACCCTCTCAATATCAATCGTTTGAGCAGGGACCCTTGTCGTATTCCCGACGTGATAGTCATTCAGCGGATGACGATATGCCAGTTGCTTCTCCAGGATCATTTCTGGATGAACTTCAGCAAAAAAGAACTATAGTACGGAGCAGGACAATGTCAGCTGGTTCAAGCAGGCCGTAATTACATTGCATCTAGTACGTCCCAATTGGCTCTATTGCCGCTGACGGAACTCTAGTAAGAGGCAGGAAATAAACAATCACTTTTCTGCAGAAGGCAATTGCCTGGGTCAGAAGGTATTATGATGCTCTTGTTACAAGTTGATAGCCTCGCAGTCATTACGAGGCATTCAGACTTGCTGCTTTCAAAGGATAGACTTTCCTGCGATCTTTAGACTTGCGTAATAAGTGACGTAAATTTTTATAACGCAAGCTTAATTAGCCAACGACAATGTGTAGACGATGGTTTTGCCATCTAGGTACGAGCTTCCAGCACACTGAAACCAGACTGAGAAACCGAATTTAGGGTGTCAGGATAGGTTGCTGACCACGCTGCACCCATTTGCTCAGTTGCTAGTCACTCTAATTTGTTCGCCCTTAGCACACATTTGGTCGAGTGTCTATCAAAGCAGTAACATGACATTTCCTCCAATATGTCATTTACGCCTCCCTTGGTAGTAGCGGGAGTTGTAAAGATTTTAGAATTTAGAGACAAATTTCATTGCTAATAAATATACATATATAAATGTAACTAAATAAATTGCAAGTATTTAAATTCCCTTGTTTTCGAACTTCTGTGTTATAGAAACTTTTTTGCTTATTTTTGTTATTCTCTAGGTAAGCGAATTCCTGCATCCTTATAAATAGTTTTATAAATTGTTTTTGTGAATTATCGTTGCTGGATGTATGTTGAAAGAAAATGGGCCGCTTGAATCATTCTGTCGAAATTTTATTCCCCAAAAGTTAGAATCGATGTCAAAACATTTAAAAACCATGCTGTACTTCTAAAAACTTTTTGTAGCTATGAAAATTTAAGATCTGTAGCACTTAAATCTTTGCAGGAAGGGGGTGTTACGCTGGCTGTTCCATCTCCTGTTCCTGTTGTTATAACTTGTTATTACCCAGCCAAAGCTTTGCAAGGCTCACATTCCAAGTGACCCTAAATTAACCCTGAAAAAGCAATTAACTTGTTACTATTAGAAAGGTATCACACAAAATAACGGTGGTTAGATTCAAAAGAACTTCTGTCTTATTTTGCTGGAAAACAACATTTGATCATTTTTTCGACTGATTTAGAGGGTCATTCACCGTAACAGAGAATTATGCACTTTAGAAACGTCAAATAACATAACCATTTGTACAGAGACACTTTCAAATATTTCGATATCTCCAAAGAACTTCAGTAAACAAAATGCAAATTGACCTTAAATTCTTCATAAAGAGCTCTTGTAAAGTGTCGATTGGCTGTTTTTTAACTTTTTGAAGAATCACATTGATTAGTATATCAAAAAGGTAGAACCTGAAGAGCATAATTGAAATGGTTGGCTGATTATAAATGAATAGACAGAAATTTAAGCAATCTTACTTCAAAGGCTTCAAGGTGGTAGCTTAAAGAAAAAATGGCATTGAAATGCCAATACCACGAAAACGATTCATTCCCATCGCGTTTTGGTTCTTATTATAACCGTCACCCTTCAATATATCAGCACGTGTATTCTGATTGGCTGTAAAATACGTTTATTGTCGAAATTAAAGTTTAAGTGTAGATGTTAATTTTGGTTTTATTTTTAATTCGTCTTCGTTGCCTCTGTATTTGCTTAATTATGGAAAGAAAAATATTGAAAACATTTCAAAGTAGCTCAGATGTTGGGTTTATTTATTCAGTTACTTCTCTCGGTCAATTTTTGTGAGGCAGAGTGCTGGTCTCATTTCTTGTTTGATGGAACGCTTCCAAATTGAACCTTTTTCTAAGCGATCACGTTTTGATAGGGCTAGCTAGCAGCTCCATTTGGAACGGTTGCGACGGGTTCCGTGTGAACGGAAGAGCAAACCGTGCTCATTTTAGTACGGTTTCAAATGGAAACCGTCTTGTGAAAACGCGGTCTTAGTGTCATTAAATGCAGAATGGAAGAGAATGGAGCCAAGATATGGTCCCTGTGGTACCGCGGCATCGATATCTTACCCTGATGTACTAACTTTACAAAGAAACATTCAGTATCTTGGATTGAGCAAAGCCGTATGCGCAAACAGTTAAAGTATCGATTTTTTTGCTTTAACGAAAACTGATGACTCCCTCCATTAACACCTCTCATTAGCAAACGTCACGCTCACAAACACTTTAAGAGATGTGTTAATTCCAGAAAATATGGTAGTCGCTTATACAAGCATTCGTACAATGTGCCACATTAACTTAGCCTTTTAGAAATCGCTGCCTCTAAGAAGAGTCCACAGCATAGAACAATATTCAGGCTGCTAGCATTTCATAACGGAAAGAAGAATGACAAAAAATTATCTTACATATTTCTAAATTTCAATTCTTTGTCGGTTACAAAGCGTGAACAACGGGATAATTACTGCACGAAATAAAGGATGAAATAAAGCAAAAGTAGAAAGCTATGTTTTCAGCAAACTTAAAACTACGACAAAAGCATCTTCATTCAGTGACGGAGAGCCGCTTAGTAAGGGAGAGAGTTATTGTACTTAAAAATAGGGAGGGTGTTTTAGTTTCAACTTATCATTAATTCAATAATTGACAAATCACAGGGAAAGGATGTTGATTGGCTAACATGAAGGTCTCACACTAGCCATTGCATGTTTTTTAAGATGATTGGGAATACGCGAGGGTGTTACAGCGAAAATTCCGTCTCTACCCACGTTTCAATTGGGAAATAAAGGCTGTTATAAAAATTGAACTGAATATAATTGACCCCTCAATGACTGAATCAAGTACTCACAACAGATTACAGGGTTTCAACGAATAATAAGCAGTATTTACTGTTTTGAAAGGAAATTGAGAGAGCGAGAGATAGGCCAACCACGCCGGAGATCTAAGTGACTAAGAAAGAGCCTGTTCATATAGAGAAAATTTCCCCAGCACTTCACGGGTGAAGCTGGAATCCTGTTAGGCCGAAATCTGGCCCCAAACAACTATACTTCACACAAAAAAACAAAAGTGTTCACTCGAGAAAACAATTTTTTCGGCTAGCCAAGATCTCACCTGAGCTCAACCGAGTTCCACAATTATCATTCAAAATGGCTTAATAGTTATCCCGGGAAGGCAGGAAAAAATCTGCATTTGAAATCTCAATGATGACTTCCCAGACCTGACAAGGTTCCGGCTTCACCAGGCAAATGCCAGGGAAACTCTCTCCATATGAAAAAGAGAAACCTTCCGTAGTATTGTCGTTTAAACCAATCTTAGCACACACAGGATAAAACTGTATTATTTAGTTATTTGAAAGAGTTAAAAATATAGAATATAATTCCATTCGAAGCATTATATCAAATGAATAAAAGTTGCCGAATTTAATTTTCATAGACAATTTATAATATATATATTTTTTAATGTGTCAGACATATTGTTAGTATGATTTAATGCATTTTTTAGAGCTTAATCCAAATAATTCCTGGCATTATTAAAGGGTGGCACCCGCAAGTATTCAAACTACATTGATGTAGAAGCATTGTCTGTCTGTACCTCCGCAGAGCAAAGCGCAAGTAGTTCATCGAAGCTCGGGTCAGGTGCTGTCTGTGTACAAATATCAATTAAATCCGGCATCAGCGCAGAATCAAGAGTCTCGTCATCGGTACCGAAGTTGAAGTTCTTAAAGAAATTGTCTGAGGACAGGATAGTTTGTGTATGGTTATCAGACATGCTATTCTGGACAGATTTGATTGCAAACGAGTCATTCTCCTCCAGATCTATCCTCGTTTGAGTGAAGGCATCGACTATGAGCTGGCTAATGTCATCTGTTTGTGTTTGGTTATTATTCACCCAGCACGCTGCTGTGTTTTCAAGATTTTCTTGCTCGTTTTCACCAGAAACGCTTTGACTAGAAGCGACAGCGAGTTGGGCAGATTTTTGAATCGTTTGTGTGAAAGCATCGGAAAAAAAATTGCTGAAGTCTTCAGTTTGTGTCTCGATATCAAAGAGCATGTCAGGAGAAAGGTTGTCGAGGTTGAATTCATTTTCATTGGTTTGGGTGTCACTTGTAAAAAGGCCTTGTCGCCCGTTGGCTTGCGAAACAGTAACATTCGGAGATTGGGCCATTTCCTCGTTCAATTCCTCCCTATATGGAATAGCCCTTGAGGAGCTTTGTTCCGCACCACCAGGGTTGTCTTCCACAACATTACTGTTGACTCTACTCCTCATAAAACCATTTTCATACGTCTTTTGTTTTGCGATTATTAGGCAGTTTGCAACATTGACATAGTCTGATCGTTCAGGAGTTACACGTGATGAAGTTTCGTAATGACCTGGGCTTTTGTTTCCAGTCTTAGGTGGCAGTTTCAGCAGAGGCTCGCCATGATCAGGAGACTCTCTTCTTTTCGGCGATTTCATTTTTGGTAGCATGTTCTTAACGAAATTTGATGCCTTTTGCAAGCAGTCTTGCATCGATGAAACCGATGACTCATCGTTATTACTCGTGCCCATCGCATCTGATCCACTGCTAGTCTTCCCTTGAACAGTTCGCTTCCTCTTCTTGTACTTCCTTCTTGGAACACTGCAATGCCAATCAGACACGACAGGGTCTAACGGGCTTTTTCTTTTAATTGGAATATATTGCTTCATAGCTTCGTCCACACGCTTATTTCTTTCCGTGATATCATTCTTCGAAACTGCAAGGCTTGGTTTGATGGGAACAACAGTTGGAGCATAATCTTCTTTAGCATTTCTGCGATTTGTTGTTTCATCGAATCCGGCAGACAAAGGTACAGAACCCTGTGACATAATCTCGGTTTGCAGCCTTTGACCAAAGTTGTCATTGCCATTATGCACTGAACCATCTCTGCTAAAAGCAAAGTCCCCAGTATTGTTTGATCTATAACTGTCTGTACTTCTGAATGCAACATCAAGGCGGTTGGGTGCTGCACTGAAAGTGGTCACATTAACAGCTGGAAAACTTTTGCTTTGTACAATTTTGAAGGGCATTTGAACACTCTGACTTGGTAGACTAGCACCACTATTTGCAGAAGAATTACCAACATCTTGACATGACACAATAAGGAATGCATTTGGTTTGATGACATCATTGTTGGAAAAATGCTGTGGGACTACGATTAGTTGTTTGGTATTCAAGATTTGGTCATCAGGGCTTTGGAGATTCTTTGCATTAAAGGAAGGCTGTTCTAAACATCCAACTTTGGAATGGTATGCAGATCTAGAAAAAAACAACTCCATCGATTGAATATTTCATTATAAAGTGCTGACATTTTTTAGATAAAACCATTTCAAAGCAGGTTAAAAAGTCTGGCAACTCAAAAGAGCTGATGCGGATCTTTCTTCTCAAAAATCAATCTAAAATAGCTAAAATACCCATTGTGAAACCTTGTATCTTTTGTAGCTAAAATTGTGAATTTTTTGTAAACCTTATGAAGAGAAGAAATTTTAGAGCTAAATTTGCAAAAGACAAAACTCATTTTTCACCATTCATATACAGAGTATCTTGTGATAACTAACAAATAAGATAGGGCAAAGACTCTTGTTAGGTACAAAGTTGCAGGCCCAGTATACTCTGGTTGTATCTGGTTGTATTTGAATCTGGTTGTATGTTTATTTTTTTATGAGACCTAAAAGAATTTTAATAGATTTAAAATGGCTTTAAAAAAAGCAAACATTTGAGTAAACTCAAGCTTTTTGTCTAACACTCTTCGGTGTGTAAAATGTCAGAACATAGATCAACAAAGTACTGTACATTGCAAATGACATTGGTTGTGTATAAAACATGCATACCCACTCACTGGCACCTTATTAAAATTAGATGTTATCGCAAATTCACTCAATCTGAGTTTGAAGCAAGAAATATCATCTGACATGAAATATTTAATTTTTCACAAGCTCTCCCAACATGCGATAACAATGAACCCATCTTTGAACATAAAAATATCATATAATTGATTCACCTTTGTTTAAAATTGAAAACAAAGCATAACCAATTGCTTCAAAAACAGAAGGTATCAATATTTTTTGTAACACTATTTATTTATTTAAGATAATAGAAAAGCATACAAGTATAGACCCCCTCTAATAATCACTCTGGGCTTGAGAAGGTATTTTGGATAATTACCATTTGCAATAAAAGGATTTTCTATTCACCTTTCAATGACTTTATCCTTTCTTGCATTCAACCTATTCTTTTTCAATATTTCTTGTTTGATATCTTCGGGCAGCTCATGTTGGCTCCTCATTGTATGCTCTAAAAGTGCTTCACGTTTTTTGAATGGACAGCCACATGTGCAATAGAAAATTGTTTTGCAGTTCTTAGAATGCAGCTGTAGTCTTCTTGGGTTTCCAAATCTAGCACCACATTTCTGACAGATATGCTTTTTCTCAGCATGCATAGATAAGTAATGCTGCAAAATATAAAATATTTGTCTTTTAGATCACAGCTACACAATGTTTTTGTGTTTGATTCTAAGGATTAAGAGGGATGACTCAAGTGGAACCTGTAAAGAATGGAATAACTAAAAGCCAATTTGCAACCTTTCATACAAAACTGTGTTGAAAAATTCAATCACATGTCAAGGCTTATTTCTATAAAGATTCAAAAAACTAAAAGGAAATCCTTGTTCTGAGAAATATGGAAAAATAAACTATTCTATATCTCTTGGTTTTAACTTTAACAGTAAATTTTCACTGTAGCAGTAAAGCATATTGAACAAGCAATCTTCTTTAAACTCAGTAATACCAAAAAAATTTCAAACTTTGGAAAATAAAACTTCAAAGTAGAGTAAGAGATGTATTTTTGAAAGGCTGATAAGATTTGATTCTTTACAATGTAGAACCAACTTATGTAACTTGTTTTTGCCGAAATTAGATACTTGAATTAATAATTTATTCTAGATAAGCGGTGGTTTGATGAATAACAAGCAGACAATTAATTTGCGGACCTCTTGATAAATGACACAGGAAATTCATTATTTTATGACAGCTGGTGAGGTACTCAATCCATTACCTTGCAGTTTTTCAAATCAAAACTTGGACTGACAAAAGGTAGCCAGGGGTAAATAATATATACTCATAAAATACTTCTTATCACTCTGCTTGTATATTTTTGTTCTAAATTAATTGCTTATTCAAAATCAAACATACATGCAGGCCTAACTATGAATAAAACAGTAAAAAATGATAGGTAAATTAAAAAAAATTAGTAAATGTTAATTTGCACATATCGGAATTTCTGAATGGAGGAACTTAGCATTCAATAGAGCACCCTTATACAAGATCATATTTTATTAAACACACTGAGCATGAACATTGAGCATTTCCTACCATTTCTAGCAAATAACTTGTAAATGGCTTTGAAAAAAGCAAACATTTAGTAAACTAAAGCTTTTCGTCTGACACTCTTCAGAGTATAAAACGTCAGAATATAGATTGAAAACTCTATGCTAGGAAATATATATACCCAGTTGTGGATCAAAATAATATATTTTTTCAGATTCTTTTTAAATGTAAATTCAGATGGAGGAATTCTTTTTTCTTCTGGAATATCATTTTTTATTTTGCCATAGCATATATACTTCAAACCCTATTGAAGACAAATTTTGTGGGCCAAGAATCAGATTGTCTGGTAGAGTGTTGATTACAGCTCAAGTTCCATTTGTGAAATTCTGAATAAATACAAATTCCATCTAACAACAACTATAGAGCAACAATACAACAAAATAATACAATAGTTTCTAAAAGAGCTAAACTAAGTATTTTACAGTTGTGGCATAGCTAGTTCAATTTAAAAATTGTAGAAACATTCTAATGACGTTTAAACTTGGTATTTTGACGAAAATATATGAGATTTGAGATTACAACAAAAACTGAAATCTGAAGGAGATTTTTAAAATAGAATTGGAAATGCTGTTCCAGGATTTGGTGTGTGCACATTTAACTCATCTTGAACCAAATTTTTAAGTATTCTCTCAAGTATACGAGTTGACAAACACACGTTCAGAGAAAAAAATTGTGAAAGCAAGTAGGATTCAATTTCTTGGTCAATTTGTTCACTAATCTTAGTATTTTTAATCCAAAAATTTCCAAAGGTCTAAAAAGTCTAAGGTTTTAAAAATGAGAAGAGAGTATGATGTTGAATGTTCAAGAAAGAATAAAGCGTTTTCTGCTATTTAAATAACTGCTTCTATTATTTTTTGCTGCAATATAAATATCTGTTCAATATGTATATGAAGTAATAGGAAAGAAATGAAATAGAAAAGTTATCTAAAATTATGCAACCTATGATCCCTGCACTTAGATATATATTGCAACACAATAGCTAATGTTTTTTCCAATATTCATAAAAAGTAAAAGTATATTTGTACAGAATTGAAAATACTTTAATTGTGGGTTATCACCACTGACAGTATCAAAATCTTGGTAGGTTGGGAGTTGGTTAGACATGTTTATATTTGACTTACCATGATAAAAGCAATGGAGGTCACTCCCACTTCCGAACACTCTCTTGTACATGGAACAAGGCTATAATTACTACTATTTACATAAACAAAGAAAATTTACCTCACGCAGAGTACTCAGCGCTTTGAAATATCTTCCTGATCCATACGTTCGGCTACATGTAAATACGGGACATGCATACAGTGATTTCGTAGTTTGATTTGCGACGATAAATGCTTTGTTGAAAGTCTGAAGGACATTTTCAGCTCCAATGCCATGGGTTTGGGCCAAGTGCATTCTCATGGCACTCGGATTCTTTATGGATTTTCCACATTCGATGACAGGGCATAGTTTACCCTCACAAATTTTATGGTTGATGAGCTCGTCTTCCGTAGGGCAGACGACATTGTCGTATTGCTCTTCTGTTGTCATGGATTTTGCAATAACTTGAAGCTCCTTGACCCGTACAAATACAGGCAACCTTGCCTTAAAGACGGTTCGCGAATCGCGAAGGCGAACAACAGATCTGCTTAGCCTAACCTCGTTTTCACGAAGCACCTCTCACAGATGAAGATCTTTGGTCAGGAGTAGACAAACCCCCACCCCCTCCCCCCCACCACTATTTCTGGTCGGAATTTTTGAAGACAAAACCCTTTCCAGCCTAGGCCTATGCCTCTCGGTTGTTGAAGTGCTTCTGACGCCCCTGGGTTCCTGGCTAATTGACTAGGCCAGAGTTTATTTTGACGTACAGTGATGACCAATTTATGCAGTGATAATTTGTAATTGTGCAGTTATCAACTCAAATTTTGTGTAGTGATAAAGCTACAATGGAGAGATTTGTTTTTGAAAATTTAAGATTGCAGCAACTACCTGTAGACACAAAAAGCTTATAAAGAGCGTTACAATTTTGAAAACGAGAACATAATAGTAACAAAGACTTTACTCTTGAAATCTCTCTAGAATTTGCTCAGCACCTATAACTTGTAAGCTATCTGGTTTGCTTTGTCCTTCATTTTCTCCTTTATTCTCAAAAATATGCTTTCTTCTCCTCTAAACTTTAATCAAAACCATCAACTTTGTTTAAAATTTTGCCAGTCACGCAGCCAGTAATAATACTTTCCGCTAAACCAAGAAATTCAGTCATCAACAAATCGAAATTCTTTGAAGCATTTTCAACAACTTTTTTTGGTACATATGACATGAAAGACATCAATGAGATCAGAGAAGTGGCAACAGGTGAAAGAGAAAGAACCAGTTAAAGTGAATATCAAAAGTGAAAGCAGCAAAGAAGACGAAGAACTCATGAAGGAGATACTATATCCTCTGTCATTGAAGCAAAGGAATAAAAAGGAGAGAACAACTTCAGGTTATATTTAACAATATGCACTAAGCATCTTAATTTTTGATGTATTCGTTTGAGACTGATTAATACTCGGAATTGAAATTAATTCAAATGTGACAGGCCGTAAATATTGAAGAAAAAGCCCTTAAAATATGATTTAATAATACATCAACATGAAATAATAAATTAGTTAATTGCAGTTTTTACACTTAATACTTTTATGAAGTGTTCACATTAGTCCTTGCAATTTGATGTAATACTTAATAAATTTGCTGTAGCACTGTCAACACAGTCCTGCAGGTGGCTTGCGTAGAGGCTTTAAGCATAATTTCCTGAAACAAAAACAAGACATATTTACAATTCAATATAGTATAACCCATTAAATTTACATTGACTAATTCATGTGCATAATGTTTGGGTTTTCCATCCAAATTGAAATATCAGTTAGGCCATATTGACTGATAATACCAATGCTATAAGGCGACATATAAACAAATTAGGGTGTTCCGAATGAAACAAAATATTCACAAGATAAAATACTGCATCTAAATATATGGTATCTCCTTTAGCTAGACGCAAACGCTTGATGCAATATGAAATCTTTCATTAATGGATGATGGCTTTAAAATCAAGATGAGATAATGCCGGTTGGCTAATGAAGGTGTTATTTCTCTTCGAACGTTCAAAAATTTGTGATAAAAACTTTTGTATTCTGCATCTCTGTGCAGCTGCACAAATTAAAAGTACATTAGAAACCTAGAGACGGTTTGCCATCATAATTGCAAGGTGGCTAGCAAACCAAAAGGGCCGTTCAAGGCGTGAAAGATAAACTTTTTGAGCCACAAAGCATAGCCCAAAAAACGTCCAGTCGAAATCAGTTATTGATAGATACTGAATTCTATTTCAATCAAGGATTCTATATAGTTAAACATTGCACAATAACAGCAAAACAATAGTTCTATTTGTAACTCCAAGAAACTCGAACAATAGTTCAAAATAATAATCATAACACTTCTAGCAATATTATCAAGCAAACCTAATATATGAAATATTCTAAAAATGGGGCCAAGAAAAAAATCAATCTGCTAGTGCTGGTCTGATGTAGACAATTACCAGCCTATCTCAGTTTTATCAGTTGTGTCTAGAATTTTAGAAAAGATTGTACATGACCAACTAATGGAGTTTCTAAAGAAACAAAGCAGGCTTTGCTTGAACAAGTTTGCGTTTCAAAAACCGCACTGTACAATGACATGTCTATTGAATGTTATAGACCCCTGGTTCAAGAACTCTGGTGAGGGGACGATAAACTTGAGGGGAAGATAAGAAAGTTGAACAACATCCTTCCGCAAAGGAAACTTGATCAAGTTTACAAAGCTCTCTTTGAAAGCCATCTTCGCTATGGCAACATTGTTTGGAATGCTCTCTCCAACACCAAACTATCCCAACTGCAACGTTTACAGACAACGGCAAAGAAGCTAATAGCGAATGCCAAGCATAAGGACGGATGGACTGGCAAGTGGCTCACTGTAAAGTCCTTGATCTCCTTTGACCAAGAAGCCATGACATATAGAATCTTGCATGACCTCTGTCCCGAAAATCTTCGCCATAAATTCACTGAAAGATCCATGATTTCAGAGTATAGAACCAGAAACCGTGGAGACCTGCAAATTCCCAAAGTTAGGTTAGAGTGTGCAAAGCGAGGCTTCTATTTATCTGGTGTCAAAAACTGGAATGATATCCCTAACAACATTCGAGAAAAAGAATCCATCGCTCGTTTTAAAACAGGTTTTAGAGAGTATCTTTCGAACCTTCCACAGGACCCAAACACGACCCCTTGGTAGAGCAGCAATTCGCATTATTTTATTTTATCTATTTTTATTTTTTATTTTTATCTATTCTTTTTGTCTGTTATTATTGTTAAACAAAATTGTAAACAGTTCTTTTTTGCTGAAAGGCATCTCGTGTAAAATAAATACTGAAAGAAAAATATTGATTTGTCTTGCATGTGTCACCTTCTCATTTGTCTAGGTTAATATCTTGGCATCAACTTGAAATCGAGTAACCTACAAACTTATTAACACTCAAACATCATCGAGTGAACTTGAAATGATACTGTTCTTTAGCTTGTAAAAAACGTTATAACTCTAAACACGTTGTTCATTTAACAATTGACAAACAGAAAGGCCTTAATTTAGCTTTTCACCATGCACCTTTCAGTGGGTTTTCGGAAAAAAAGAACTTGAAGGGAAGCTGGGGAAGACCTTTGTTCATTGCTTGCTACTTTAAGGAAAGAAACTTTCGTGGAAAGAAATCTTCGCGGAAAAAATCTCACGAGAAGAAACTTTCGATGCAAGAACCTTTTGTGCTTTTTTGCGTTTTTGGCCTAAAATCACGAATGTTTCATATGGGAAAATTCCTGAAATACTAAACTGTGAAATTTTATTTATTATGTGAAATATCCAAGAAAATCTTGCTGATGATCCTCTTGTTGATCGTGTTTTGCATCTTTTGTAAAACTTGATTAAAAGAATTTGACGTTTTTCCCGATTCGAGAAGCTTTCTTCCTATGAAACTTTACTTTACATGCCTTAGGGCCCGGTTGGTGATCACCACTTTGCCACTCAGGCCAGACCACACCTAACTAAACCATAAAAGTATTCCATTATAAAGAAAAAATTGAGTGCAAAACAGAGTACAGATCAAACAATGAAAAGGCTATAAGGTCAGTTTGAAGAGAAAACCTCAAAAGAAAATGTACTGTTTTACCACAGTAGCTACAGAAAAAAAATTGCAGAAAGACATAACAAAGTTAATTAATTTACTAGCTCACCTGTGTCTATTGCAGGAAAGCACAGAAATACATTTTCCAGGCATAACCTACTAGGTTAATGTTCATTCTTTCTTTTTTGCATCTGTAACAACTTTTGAGGCCTCTTGAAATGATATACTGGACATTAACTTGACCATTATGTATATGTTTACACAGAAGAACCATACTGAGGCTAGCCAAACAAGGAAAAAAGTATCAAGTCCCTGGAACTCCAACAAGTAAGCTAGAAACAACCAAATGCCCTAAAACATAAAAAGCTAAATATTAGTGTATGATTTTTTAAATAATAACTGGCACAGTACAATAGAAAATGTCTGAATTGTTAATAGTAAAACCTTTTTGCCTGATAAGTGTAAACAAATTGGTCACACTGAAAATTTTTGTTGAAGCATTCAATGTGGAAGACTTCAGGAATTGAAGGAAAAATCGTTACTTCATACTGAACAATGATGAAAAAAAAAATGTTTCTGGTTCCCTTCAGAGCTTGTTAGATCAGGATTCTAAAGTATTTATAAACATTGCTGTGGGCAGTGTGAATGCAAAAAACAGACATTTCCCTCCTGTAAACAGATAAAAGTGAAAATGAAGCGGTTAATGGGGTCCTGTTTACACAATGTTTTTGCTTCATATCAATTGGTTTCATACTTGATCTGCCTTCTTTTTACACGAAAATTATCCAATCTGATAAGTTTCATATGTTTTTGCATTTGAAAATGAAAATGCTCTGATGTGGGATGAAACCAATCTGATACATTTTTTGCTTGTGTAAACGATTTAATACAATGCCAAATGAAAATGCTGCTGTGCAGAGATGATAAAACAAAGACAAACTCCCCTCAATATAGCGCTCTGGTCTCAAATCGAAGATGAAATAACAAGAATAACATGTAAACCAGCAAAATTTCGTGTTGGAGTGGGAAACTAAATACGATATGCAATGAAAACGTCATCGTTTAACCAGGGCCTAAGAATGTTTCCTGTAAACCCATAACCTTGATAAGATGTGTGATAAACTGCACTTCTTGGGGAAACGAGTCAGGTGCCAAGGTGTGAGTATGGCATGGCACGCATTTTCGAGGATGGCCTGATATTGGATTTTTCTGAATTTTTAGTGTCAACCAACAATTTGTTATCCTATTTCTTTGATATAAGGTAAAAATATAATGCAAAACATTACAAAGTGTAAAAAAAGGTTACGTGTACCTGGGCAGACATCCAAAGAAATAACATCACAGGCATGTCGTAATTCATATTGATCTTCATATATCCTGCTGCTATTGGCAGAAGACTGAGGTACCAGATGAAATACTGGAAAATAAAAAAAACACCCAGATTACACATACGTAAGCTGGCAACCAGGCCTATTAACTGAGAAATTTACACATAGGCAACAAACTTCCATCAGAGATAAGTTTTTGGGGGTGATTGCCCATCCAACAATATTTGTTTAAGAAAGTCTTCTAAGTGGGGACATTAGTTTATCATCTGCCTATGCTTGTCAAACATTTACATAAGAAACCTGACCTTTTGTTCAGGAATACTGCAATTTATATACCTAACTTTTCTATAAAGGCTATTCCTTTCCTTTTCAGAATAGACATGTTTTTGCAAGGACAATCAAAAGCACATATGCAACTAATTCAGTTGGCCAGGGCAAAAGGAATTGCCTATGTGAAACTAAATGGTCTGCTAGAAAGATAGTGAAGACTGTTATAGGAGCAAGATTAAAGAACAGCTTAGTCAGTTACTTAAATGCATCTACAAATAAATATTCATGTATATGTATCAAATTAATAAGTGTGAAATAAACAGCAAGCTGCTAATGGAAACTTATTTTCATACAAGAGAGGTGAGACATTGTTACACCAAAAGAGGTAATGTAAGCAAATAAAATTAAGTCTGTAAATACTGACATTTATGCCAGTAGTTTTTAAAAGGGCTTTCAAGTATTAAGGCAAATGGTTAAACTTTTGTCAAAGAAGTGCACCAATCGAAGGATATTGATACAAAGCAAGCACTAACACCACATGCAATTAAACATTAGTCCATATGAGATTCTATTCATAGCTAAATTCTAGCGTTTAACATCTTACAGAAATATGTATAATATATCATATACAATAAAGCAAAAAGACAAGTAGGGCCTCTGGAATCTCTAATACTACATACCTGTGATGTGCAGACCTTATTGAAAGTAACAAATGCAAATGTTTGGAAAAAACAGGCAACTGATGGTTTCGAATGGTATTTTATTCCAACAGCTATAACTGAAATTGCTTGAGGTAGAAAGGCAAGGACTCCAATAGTCTGGGACCATGATGTTTTTGAAGTCAAGTAGAGAACATAAAAGTATGGAGAGAAATTGTGCTTAATATCAGTTCTTTTCAAATGATATAGATATGTGTGCTCAATGAATTCCATATTGTACCTAAAAGAAAATAAATAATTCATTTTATATGTTTAAGGGAGTTGTATTTTCCAATTTTATAAATATAATCAAAACAATTTGTAAAATCAAACAATCTGATTTGGATTTAACTGGCATACAAGTCACAGATTTAGAAAACAGAATATTTTGTAGAATAGAAGTCAATTTTGAAACCATTTTTCATTTACTGGGAAAGCTCTATTTCTATAAATATTTTTCAATCTTAACAGGAATGCATTACAGCCGGACACAAATATTTGTCAACTGTAAAGACAAAACAATAGCTTGCTTAGGCATAAATTCAAATTTGTTTTTCAAATGAAAACAAGCAAGTTACAGCTTGCATCATGCTAGGTCCTACTAAAATCACCATCAATTCCACCAAATTTTAAATTCCTTTATTAAGGAACTTTTTTATAACCTGGTTGGTAAATGTGCCTTACCAAATCATTAACATTACCACCCCTTCCCCTCCTCTGTTTTGATAAATGATCAACTTGTGGACCAGACTGGAAACTTTGTTTCTTGCACAGGCAAGTTCACATGCCTGACTGCGCACCTAAAATCACATGCATTTAGAAATTTGTAGTGGTAATAGAGCTGTCAAGGGATGATGTCCCAAAAATCTATTTTTAGAATCTTTGAAATTTGTTCCCATAACCTGAAAGAGCATCATGAAGTACCTCTAAATCTGCAAAATCAGTCAAAGGTATTATGAATTGGCTGTGATATGACCAGATGAGCACAAGCTCTGGCCCCACCAAACCTTTGTAATTTGGTCCAGTGCATAACAATAACTCACCTGATTTTTGCCAAATTTAACTGATTTTGCATATGTGGGAGTATTTTATGGTGTTCTTTCATGTTCTGTGGTCAAAATTCGAAAATTCTAAAAGCAGTTTTTTTGTAACATCACACTTGAGAACTCTATAGTGTGAAATGTTATTAAATGGGGACTTTGCACGGCCAATATGCAAATGTGCGCAGATAGAAAATTTAAGTGCACAGGCAACATATTGTGGGTGCGTGACAAACTTTCCAGTCTGGCTTGTGGAGGTAGTTCCATTAAAAACTTACCATGCATAGAAAACAGAAGTTACAAAGCACAGCATAAAACCAGCAGATAAAATGAAGGGTAACAAAGTCTTTAAAACCAATTTGAAACAATTTTGGAATTCAGCAAAGCTCCATGACTTGGGATAATTGAAGCCAGAAGCCCCAAGAATGTGTAAAACGAGCGGGACAATATAGATAATTGGGTAGATTTTGAAATGGATGGCCAGGCCAAAAAATATTCCAGCTATAATTGTCTTCCTTTTGATAGCAAACAGCACCGTTGTAAGTACCAAAATTGCCTGAAAAGACTCAGCGTTTCCTCTTGTTGATATTGTCAATGAAAAAGGATTGAACAGCCAAAAAAATGCGGCGAAGTACAATCCATTAGCTCCCGTTTGTTTCCCTTCACCTGAGCAGTCCAGCAGATGTTCTTCTTTCTTTATAAGTAAGATTAACCATGCAACAATAAGGTCACAAATTGAAAAGAAAATTTTTCCATAGGAGGGATGGAGAAATGAATTTGGAGTCATGAGGATGGCAAGGAGCGGCGAATAACGATAGGTCGCTCGGCTGTAAGGTGAGCTTCCATTTACCATGTGCTGTGCAGCATCACTGAAGACAATGTAATCAATATCTGTATACTTAACTCTGAATTTTGAATCGTGCCAAATACCATAAAGAATGAAACAAAACCTTAAAAACGCTGCAAATGCAAATACTTGTCCCAGCGCCATTTTGGAACATAACTTGAGAACCCTCGCTTTGGGAGCGAGGCTGATAGCGGCTATGGGCCCAATGGCCCGATGGGGCCTTACACCCCTAATAATTTACAGAATAGGGGAATAAATAATATCTTTGCAGTTAGCAGTTGGATTCAAATACCGAGACACTGTCTACAAGAACAACTGCTCATTTTGATAAGAAGACGTCTCCCTCGTTGATCTTTGCTAAGGGCCTGAATCTTGTTTTTGTATTTCTTGCTCTCTGTTTGCTCCCATTTGTAACTCAAGCTCAGAATAAGATCTATTAATTTGATGCACAATATAGATAGCAAATGTAATTTTGAATTTTACTGAAAACGAAAAGCGAAAAAATACAGTCTCGCAAGTACCCAGGAGTTTTCCAGATCCCACCCCTTTCGCTGCGTTCTTTCGACAAACATATCTAAATTCTAACTTTGTGATCCATTGTTAGCAAGATAAATGAATATTGAGAAACAAACTCGTCTATATCATGTATTCTATTCCTGCCTACAAAATAATCTTTGTAGCTAAAAATGGCTAACAATTACACTGGAAGAAGTTTGGCGACGTTATAGAATTGCCGGCAATCAAATCCTAGGAACGCCATTTTTGTCAGCAATCTGGGAAACAGCAACCCATCCCCTGACTATTTCATTTCGCTTCGTCCGCGGGTAAATCACATCACCATATTAGAATTGTAGCCTAGCATACAGCTTATATATTTGATCATAACAAATCTATGAGTACATATTTAGAAACGAAAAAATCCAATATTTGCTTCGTCTTGATAATTGCTGTTCTACTTTTGTAAAGAGAACATTCTCCTTTGCATGCACACAAGATCCTAGATTAATGCACATCTTCTATTTATAAGCCCAGTCTTAGGCAATAGACAAGTCGTTGTCTAGAGCCACAGTTGTTTCGTTATTAATTTGTTATTGAGGTATCAAGTACAAAGCGTTCTACTTTAGAAGACACGCTATATACAAGAAAAGTCCTGATCGGAGAACAGATCCTTGAGGAGCACCAGCCCTTCTCAATGAATAACAGTTCAAGGGTTACTGTCTGTAGACGTGCTGATATTATCAGCTGCTTAAATAACAGCAATCTTATCAATAGTGCTTCGAATTTTCAGAGCAAGACACAAAGAAAATAAGTTAAATAATTCAACCTGTTGTTGTTCGGCTTAAAAGCTACACTTCTTAGTGCATCATTAGAAAACCGATTTGCTTCTTTTTAAAAAATATATGTGATAAAATTCCGATTGAACTAAGAAATAGTCTGAAAATATACGAAGGAAAGAAATTATGAATTCAAATTGCAACATTTTCTACAATCAATGTCCAGAGGACGAAAGAGAAAACGAATTACGGAACATTAAGATTAAAATTAGCGATGAGCTATCTTTTCCACTGCCAGGGTATTCGAATTTCACCGTCCCCAGAAATTCCATAATAGTTACTTATAATGAGCTTCAAACTATCAAGTCCTAGATCGCCTTCTCGCTTCAGTCTCTCACAGGATTTTATCATTTGCTCTGATGATATGACGCGGTCTTTTCGCATTGACGAAAGGTTCAAAACTTCTTTGCACGATTGAACTGTATTAAGCTCGGCCTGCAACGACCTAAAAGACAAAAGGAGATACTTCTAAGTATGGCAATCTTATAAAATTTTATAGTTTAGAAAATAATTGGGTATGAAAGGCCACGAAAACGTTCCAAGGCAGGAAATTAAATTAATCTTGAGTATTCTATAAGGAGAGGGAACACCAAAACGTAACTGAGGGCATTCAGACCGTGATTTAAATAAAACAAAATGTGGTTTCTCCAATTTCTCGATGCATCGAAGTTATTTCAAACAAAAATGGAATAAAACTGCACAGAAAACAAAAAAAGGTTGAGAAAGGTATTGCTCAGCAATGAAGTGTGGTAAATAGGACAGACTGTCAATCGGAGGAAGATAACTGAATGAAATGTTTATTTAATCTGTCAGCGTTACTAAAGTTCAAACAAGCCAGAACAAATTTTCACTTTCCCATTCCTCTTTTCCAAGGCGGTGTTGATGCATCCAGTACCGTTCAGAGCAAAACTAAAAAACCCTTAAGATACCACAATCAACTATGTTTATTGGAAGGAATGGCAAGATTAAGGAGCTAGCTTCCAGAAATATTGCATGATCTGCGCAAAAGGGATATGATAATACCTGGCATGTGTTTTTCGTGCTTCTAGTATCTGACGATGGTTTAATCTCAAAAACGACGATATAGCATCAGAAGTGGTTAGGCAAGGAACAACAATGACGCCATCTGGGTCTATGCTTAGGTCCTCCGTTGCACTGAAAAAAAATACCAAATATTGAAACAGAAAATGGCATACTTATAAAACAAACGTGCCAGTTTTTCTCGAGAATCATAAAACTTCCTTAGTTTGGTACTACTGTTATAATAATAATAATGATAATATACTCATTCATACAGGGTTGCCTTTTCAGCAACAAAGGTGATCTTATCAATAAGGGCCCTGTTATAAACATATACAATCTTGAAAAATCTAAACTTAATTACTGGAATTACTGAATTAACTACAGCAAAGGGTCGAGACTGGATTATTCCATATACCGTTAGAATTTTTTCTGCTACGACTTTGTACTTTTGACAACCAACAAGATTCCTGTATTAGAATTAAAACTTTTTGAAAAAATTAAGGGTTGGAAACTATTGCATCAAAGCTAAATTTGTTTACAGCAACACAAATAAAAAATAAAAGGAGGGAAAACGGCAAAGAAATAAATGACAGATTGAGTGTGTTGATCTGGGAAAATAAGAGAACGCGAATTTAATCTGCACTTTGTACACAAGAAGATTCTAACCAAGGAAAGTTTATTCTCTAATTCATTTCCTAGAACTAACTTTTGTAAGAATACAACCAACCTCGTAACTCTTGCTCGGTATCTGTTCATTAGTGGCGTTACCATAGTATCAAAATCTCGACTTTCACGAAGGCTACACAGCAACTTCGAGGCTTGTTTGTAATAAAGTTTGATAGGCACTGGATCGTGGGTCCGGCTGCGTGATATCTGGAGGCCTTGCAACTGCTCTGAAATCTGCATCTCAGTGAGGTCAAGCACAGGAACGAGACCATCAAAATCGTTTATGGAACTGAGGCCCTTAAAATGTGAGAAAAACGGTACTTATTTCCTTACAAAACATCATCTTAATTTGTTATCGCGTCATTCAGCTCCAGTTCATTAAAGATCAGCTGAAAATCTCCGGGACGAGATGGATTCGAAACCCCTAACAAACAACAAATACACACAATCTAATGTTGCTTACTATGTAAGCAAAAGTATTATAAACCAAATGTTCCCTCTTGGCGTTTTTCTTTATAAAAATATTTCTTCAATTACTATCGGTATAAACATAATAACAAGTCAAATGAAATACATGAGGTTTTTGTTGTGTTAATAAACCTATAACTTTGCTAAACTTTGCCAATTTTATCAGCTAAAAAGCTAGCAAAGGTGACTTGGGGATAAGAGATAATGCTTTCAAACTTGGAGTGTACATATTGCTAACACAATTAAGTTTTTGCAGCCTAAACTTTTCTAAGGAAATTTATCACCGTGTATCATTTTTGGGATAATTATTGAGTGTAAAGTTGAAAAACTTTCACCAAGCAATGACTGCAGTTTCTGGTCTATAATTTTTTTGAAAACAAACAGTTCTTTACTTATTTCAACTGGTTCTTAAAAACAACCATTGAAGGGCAAATAAACAAAATTATAATTTGCCAGTTCCCTTAGGGCAGCAGTTAATAAGAATATTTGCAGAAAGTTCTCGTAACAATCAAGAGAGCAACACAGTCACTATCACAAGTTAACAGAATTTGTTTAATACCAATCTTAGTGTTTGATGTAGAGAGTAGTTGTTGGCCTTTAAGAACACAGGGCGCAAGGATGGCTCAGTGGCCAGGGCCGTGGACTACAGATCCAAGGGTCTATGGATTCAGGAGTAGTTATCACGAGGTGTGGTCACATTGAGAGGAAGAGCCAGGGCACTGCTCGATAGTCATAACATCTTAGTGTCATAAGTCCTACCTTCGGAAGCTAGGTAGTAAAAAATCCAAATAAATAAGAGCTACCTACCTGCAACCACGCGCTTGGTACATCAGTTATATCAATAATAAATCGTCCAAGGTGATCCAAACCATTAAAAACGCCTAGTTTAAGAGTTCTTCCAAACAAACCCTTCGAATTGATGGTCCTTCTTTTAAAAAGATACTCCATCTGTTTCAAAGCCCCATTCAACGTTGTTTGGCTGTATCCCATTTCTCCATCTACGAAACCTTTTAATTTATGTCGTCGTATCATTCGTTTGCTGATGCGACGGTTTTCATCTACAATGGGACTCATTTCATTCAGCCGTATTCTGGCTGTACCAGTATTTTTGACGAGCCAAGAGCGAAGAGTCTCTACAGGCTTTACTGGATCCGAAAACACCATCTCTTCGTCCATCCAATCCATCAACGTACTACTCCATCTTATTTTATTAGGTTTTTGCTTTGTTCGCCGTTCCTCCTGTTTCTTGACAAGACTTTCCAAATCTTTATGGATTGGTAAATGACATTTAGAGAGGATATCATGAACTAAAGTTGGAAAATGTCTAGATCTTAAGCGTATATGAACTTGAGTAAACTGACCTGCAAAAGAAGAAAAGAAGGAATTTTTCATTGCAGGCTTACTCAAGATAAACAAAACGAATGTGGTTTAATATAAAAAAGGAACAGAATTGCATAAAACATCCAGTATTTTGGGTCTCTTGTTATTGATAATATATAATGATGCTGATAAAAATATAAATCTCCAAGGCTCAAAAACGTGTAAAATGTTGGAAGAGTTTAGGGTGTGCAGCAGCCCCCATACAATATTTTTGTGTTATTGGGTAAATTGTGCATTGATTGCGAGAATGCGAGGATGGCTCAGTTGTTAGAGACACAGACTACAGACCCAAGGGTCTGTGGTTCGAGTCTCTGGCATGACCAAACTTCAATCCAGAGTGAGGAGAGTCGTCAGCTCTCTGTAATTCCAGGCGTAGGAATCACGAGGTGTGGTCACATCGAGAGGAAGGACCAGGATACTGCTCGATAAGCATAGCTTCTCAGTGTCCTAAAAACTACCTTCTGATGCTAGGTAGCAACAAGCACAAATACAAATACAAAAAATATGATTCAGAAAAATATTTTTTTGGTAGTCGGTAATGATCAAAAGACACTCTATGGAATTCTACTTCATTTACCTCCTTTTTGTATGGTTATCTCCTAATCTTATGGTTAAAGAAATCTATTGTAAAAATGGGTGTTGTCATCATTTTTGGGGGCACCCAAAAAAAGTGTGACACCAAATCCAATAACATCTCCCTCCAATCCTTGCCTCTAAAATCCGGCCATGCTTCTAAATGAGCTGAACTGTTACCTCACACTGAAAATTGAAACCAATATTAAAGCTATTAACTTACCATGAATGCTATCTTGACTGCTTTCTGCTAACTTCTTTTCTCTCAAGAAAAATTTCACTGTAACTGGCTTCACATCTTGCTTTAAATTGACCTCCCTCAGAAAATGATTTAGAACTTTCAAAGAATTCTGATTGACTTCCTATAAACAAAACAGCCTATTCACCAACACTTCTGTGGATGTTTATAAGAAATATAAATCCCTTATATCTGGTGAATTATTATTTAAAATAAAGATTTATGGATTGTCTAATTATTTCCATTGTAATTGGACATCATATTTGTCCAATTATAATGGAAAATCCAATGGAAAATCAAAAAATCCCCAAAGAACATTATTTTAATTCCATTATCATCTTTGTCAAAACTTTACAGAAAAAATGACAAAGCTTAACCTCAGCAAAACAAGCAAAATCTTGAAAAATTCTTTCCCCCAGGCAAGTGACAGTCAAGGAACTTACATGATTTATGCATATATATAACAACTCCTTAGATTTTAACTATCTCCCTTTGAAAAGACAATGATAGCATCAAGTCTTGATTTCTCATTTTTTTGTTCCTTCTGAAACCTTTTTGCAAAACTTATTGTGCATACATACACCTATTAAATAATGTAGCCTAACAAACTTCATTAGAGAGGAACTGATACAAATTTTTGCAACCAAAGATTTTAATGATACTTTATGAGCCAAAGGTTGGGGGTTGATAGCATATGAAAATATCTTTTGATTCTCTCATTAGCTGTGGGAAAAGAGTTTTGTGACTTTGAAAATTGGGACGAACATTTTTGGCATCCTACTCTTTTCTGGTCTTCTGCATCGAAACAAAGGGTTTGATGTCATTCAGCAGTTCTCAGTCAGTGCTTGTTACACTGGCTGATTTGATCAGTGGCTGTTGTTTCATTGCTTTCGCTTGCAAAGAGATATGGAGTGCATGATGGCAGTTGTAGTGGAGATGGAAGTGAAAGAAAAGTCTTTGGTGTTTATCACTGGAATAAACTAGCAAACCTTGTTCCAGTGTTACAAAACACTCACAACCACAGTTTTTCTTGCCCCATGGTTTTCACCAAAATCACATTTCCAAATCATGTAAAAATTGATTTGCACAAAGCACACAACCTCTACATAAACTGACATCCACTTTTTGTTGAATTTTTTGCCTTAGTGCCTCTTTTAGTATGAAATGCTCTTTTCTATGCAAAAAATCATGAACAGCTGTGCCTATAAGACATTTAGAACTAGTGGCAAACCTGCATAGATAGTAATATTTATAATCTTTTCCATTGCAATGTATACCAAATTATAATATTTTGTGAATATGTTCACACAAACATGGGAAAGATTTAATCAAGTCATTATATCACATTTTCAAAAAATAGATAATCAACCATTGGAATGAATCACAGTCAGCTGTGTTACCAAGCGAACAAAATTACCTTTTCAGCAGGATGCTGCTCAAAAAAATCAGGATGAACTGCAAAGTAAAACTGCTTAAGGGCAGCACCATAGTCATCTATTTGTGATGTAAAGTTTCTAACGGCCACAATAGTGCTTGCAACTAATAGCTTCCTGAAGGAAAAAGCACATTGTCTATTAAAATCACATTTAGCATTTCGACTTGATTGACTTGATAACAAGAGGCTATAGAAATCATAATATGTGGATGCAATATCTAAATTTTTACAACCTGTTCATTTAAAGGGTTCTGTTTGCTTTGATTTTTCCAGGTCAAATTTTTGTCTGTTAAAACTGCCAGATATCTGATGCCTGATGGAATCCTTCTCTACAATCAATTTATTCATAATTTTTTACCGAAATAGATGCTGTATGGGATAATTTTTCTGCTGTGAAGGTCGTTAAGAAAATTTTTTGAAGAGAATTGAGTTTATTAGCTTCTCATTTTCCTGGTCAAATGGCCTACTAAATACACATATCCTGGCTTGAAGACTTTCTGTTCTGATTATTCCTCTGACGTAGTTCAAAGAGCTCAACATTACACAATTGCTTGTAGATAATGTTTTAAACCCGTCGAATTATATTAACTGATTTTGAACCAATATGGCTCCTTCAATAAATTCTGAAAAGATCATTTTGCAAACCTTCTTTGCAGTTTTATAAAAAATCTTTGAAGCATCTTATAGAGAGATTGTTCATCGGCTAAATCTTTCACACAAGTTTGATTTTTCCTTCATATTTGTTACATCCATCAACCGTTAACTGTTTTGCTCTGTTTTGAAACCATACTGACATAGCCTCGTTTCAAATTTCGACCGCCGTCAGCAATAGCCATTTCAATCCTATGTCATCGATCAATGTAAGTAAATTGTACCAGGAAAAAAAATTTTAAATGAAAAACGCATAGCTCGTTTCAATCCAAATTTTTTCCTCGTACAATTTACTTACATTGATCGTTATTATAGCATTATATTGTCCGCAATCTAGTATATCAATCCTATGTAGCCTGAGGAAGAATCATAGAGTACCGAAGTGATGAAGTCATAAAATTTTATTTTTAGAATTTCTGAATTTTGATCCTAGAACCCAAAAGAGCATCATGAAGTACCTCTAAATATGCAAAATCAGTTAAAGGCATTACGAATTGGCTGAGGTATGGCCACATTAGCACAGGCTCTTGTCCCATCAAACCTCTGTAATAAGGTCTTGGTTCACCGTTCATAACTTTATGATGAAACAGGCCAGAATAACAGAAATCCGTTAGTTACTTGAAATCTTTCATTGGCCATATCTCGCCCAATTTGAAACATACCTAGCTAATTTTGCACATTGAGAGGTATTTTATGTCGTTCTTTCAGATTATGCGGCCAAATTTAAGAAATCATAAAATAGATTTTTATGACGTCACATTTCGGTACACTATAGAGAGGATTGCATTCAATCATATTTACGCAATCCTAGTCAAAGAAGGATTGCTTCACAAGCTACAATCAGGGATCAGAAAACCCCATTCAACTACGTCTGCCTTCTTTCACATGATAGATACAATTTACACTAACATGGATAATGGCCTATTAACTGGTGCTCTTTATCTAGACCTAAGAAAGGCTTTTGATACCGTGAACAATCCGATCCTGTTATCCAAATTCAAATTCTTAAATCTGGACGTTCACTTGCTACACTGGCTGTCCTCATATTTACAGTATAGAACGCAGTTAGTAGATTTCAATGGAAAGCTATCGCGTTCTGCAATAACTTCTACTGGTGTTCCTCAGTAGAGGCCTTGGCCAATAGGTTGGAGAGGGGGGGAGGTGAAAAGGGTTTGTGCCCTGCAAAACTGAGTGGTGCCCCGCAGACCTTGTAGTAAAGGCTTGTCTATAGGTTACTAGTGACAGCTTTACCAGTTAACATTTAGCAAAATACTATACTGCTGATATAACTGTGGGAAAATAGGGAGGGGGGATGTCATGCTAAAACTCTAATGATGGAAGTTGGGGAAGGAAAGAAACGGCAACCTTTCGTTTCAGATTGCACATAGTTGTGAATGACAGAGGAAAATGTTGTTTTGATTGGGAGAATTTTTTTTCCTGAACAGAAATGTGCAGTTTCTTGTCTCGAGAAGGCCATGTTTACGCATCCAAAATAAAAACATTGGAATGATACAGAAAGTGATTTACTGAATTAATGCAAATAAAAGAAAAATAATAGAAATATACGTGAATAAGTTTGCAATTAGATCAAACAAAATTGGTATCTTAACAGCAACCTTGCCCTCATAAACATATGCATCAATCATTGCATCCATTGGCTATGACTTTTGGTAAGAAATGATTTCGCTTTGCTAATAATGGAGCTCTTCCTGACATACCTGTTCCGTTCTCTAAAATGCAATGTTAGGAAGGGAGGTTCATAACAAATATGATATTTCACACCCCACCCCAATTTTTGTTTCTTTATTGGTTAAATTTAGATTATTTGTACTTTTAATTGGTGAACTAAACTGAAAACAAGTTTTTAAGCTTAGTTTGTTATTCACATTAAAGATTATTATACATTTTACATAGCAATGATATAAAGAAGCGAAAAAGGCCATTCTCTGATCCGGGCAAATTCTATCTTCACATTTGGCAAAAATGGATCATAGAATTAGAATCTTCATGTTGAATTTAGTCTGTGCTGAAAATTTCAAGTTGTTTGGGCCGCCAGACAGCGAATTAACCCATTTTCAAGATTTAGCTTTTCCTATACATTTCAATGGAATTTGTTGCTGTAGTGAAATTTTTTCATGTATACATAGGTACATCTGGGTGACCAGACGGCCAGATATCCAAAGAAGAGAAAGGAAGAGGAGGTGATTGCACTCAATATCCGGCGAAAAATGTCTGAGGGATAATATATTTTAGGGCAAACGCAAAATATCTGAAAGTGGGGGGTCAAGGCTTCTTTCCCCTTTTACTGTAGCTTTAAAACTACTTGCTTTGCAAAAAAAAGGGGATTGTAGGCCCTGAATTTGAGAACCACATTTAAATTCGTTTGTTCTCCTTCATGACACCCTCATCTAAAATTTATTTCATTCTTTTACTGCGGATTAAAACACATGAGAATATGATGGAAATTTTGCAGATGGGTGCAGATATCGGGGAAAAAGTAATAGAAATAATCTTCTGCTAAAAAAGTTTCTCTAATGAAAAACACTTTTCAGCACAAAACATTCTCTGTGAAATCATTGAAATACAGGGATCATTTTACGATTATGATTCTTGGTGTTTTCACATGATCATAAGAATCATAAAATCTTAAAATTGCGTTTCATACGAACCTTGCAACTCTAGCGAAAACCAGGCTTTAGCTTTCCTTAAACTGTCACTCAATTACTGATTTTAACAAGTCAGTCAGAGAAAATACAATACCAATATTGGAACTTTTTTAACAATTATCATCAGCAATAATCGGTAAATGCAATGAACAGTAAAACAAGCAAAATCAAAAGAAATGAACTGGACGATTTTAGCAATGGTGTCAGCAAACTTGGCAATTGTTTCACTACAACTAACGGTGTCAATTGAGTCATGCTCAACATTTATATTAATTAAAAAGTTTAACCATTTTTGGCAGATTATTGATCGCAGCCAATTTCTATGTACTTTAAAAGGCGATCTTTGAAAAGGCAACTCACATTTGGTAGTGGGAATTGGCAAGGTTGAAATTATGTTGCAAAAGATTGCGGATTTGGATAGGCAGACTTGGAATCAAATGACAGCAACATTTAAATTTTATCAAAAAAGTTTCCAATCTACCTCGTTCTTAGCAATATCATGCTAACTAGTTCCATAGAACTTTTATAGCTTTTCATGAACAGCCAATTTTCTTCAGCCGAACAGATATGAAACTTCAGAACAATTTCCGAATGATCAATGCTAGAGGATTGCGCCAACCAGTCATTAAAACCAGTCATTAAAACTTTGCACCAGGATTACTCACTGCAAAACCCGCTTGCAAATAATTTCTAACTAGTAGGTTCAGGTTATCACAAAGTAATTCATAAACCCAAGAAACACAAAATTAACAACTGCTTGTCTATTTTTACAGTACTCTCTAGATCCAGTTTTTCTACTTCATAAACTTTGTAGAAAGCTGTCACTGGTATGAGCCATGTAAGGTATTCCAGCCTGTCAGAAACTCAAAAATTAGAACTAAAACAAAGCCAAGTAGAACTAAAACGACGCACCTACACAAAAAACCTGTCTAACTTTTCATAAACATACAAGGGTCCATGGGTCAATGTCAAGGATTAGATTCCTGTTAGGATGCATATTATTTCAGGTTGCAAATTAAGTACAACTTTAAGCTTGAACAAAAGTATTGAATAGGGCCATAAAATTCCAAGTCCTTTCTATGTAATCAAAGAAAGTGAATTAGATTGCTCAATAACAGACATATAAAACTAGACATATAAGGCTATAAACAACTAATTCAAATATGTACAATAATACAAAACTCTGTCTCTTTTGTTAATTAGCTCCAGAAGATGGTCCCCCTGCTCCTGCCTCTCAACATATTTCCCAATTTCAGGAGGTGGGGCACTTGGATCGTTAGGGCAGTACTTGTACCTATGGTATGGGAAATGCCCATCTGAAGCTTTTGCCTGCTTGAAAAATCTGCAGGAGTATGTCTTCTGGTCTTTGATTCTACTTCATCCTTCCAGGAGTCTTTGGTGATGCCAAACAGAGGTTCAAGGGTCATCTGCAGAGCTCAGGATGAAGACTATTAAGCTGGAGATGTGCCACAGTTCAGACAAAGGAATGGCTCACTGGGGCACAACTGCTGCTGCTGCTGGAGTAACTATGGCCTACTGGTGCTTGTGAGCTAGGCTTACCTGCTCTTCTACAAACTTCAACCTTTCCTGGGCTGTGGGTCAAAATGTAACTGGTTCAGCAAAAGTCAAATGTCTATTCACAAGGTCATGGCACAGGCAGTGGAGTTATGGTTATAATCAGGCTACAGAACAAAACTCTCCCTTTGCAGAAGCATTGTGACCTCTTTGAGCCAAGTCTTATTTTTGAACCAGTGACTATGCTAGGCCTAAGATAGATTGAACAGGAGGATCATTCTGTGATACTGAGCAGGTCATGGCTGCTCAACAAGCAGCTTATAGGTTGATGGACCATTCTCATGGCAGCAGTTTGTGTCTGTGTACGGCACATCGGTTGGGGCAACCCATACTGATCCATTGAATCCTCTGCCTTTGGACAGAGAATGGTGGATGATTCTGAGCAAGTTTTGACTGATTAAGAATCTCTCCTAGTCCATTGCCAAGACTGACAGCAAAAAGTTGCAGAGTATGAATCACTGCTAGCTTTTTACAAATTTTCTTTGTGGCAATTATATTGGGGACAGATCCAAAGGTTTTTCTAAGAGTGTAATGACCAATCCAGTTTCAATCTGATATGGACTTGGTCAAATCGAATCTTTTCGGGAGCAAAGAGCATAGGTGATTTCCTACTTGGCATTAGGCTGGTGACATTGCTTGTTCCTTTCTGAAAAGAAATCAAAATCAACTTAAGCCAAAACAGTGTTAGCTAACACTGCAAAAAAGAACAACTTTTTGTGTTATGTTATTAACATACTTGAAAGAATATTATAATTCATAAGCATACCAGCCTGTAAAGCTAAACCAAAATAAATGAATAAAACTTAATATGATAGAAGAAGAGTTGTCTCAAACAGCTATTGATGGGCCACTGGAACTAAGAATCTGGGAAGCTGCAAAAAAAACTAGAAAAACTTAAATTGAACTTATAGAAACCTGTCACAACATACTGCCCCCTATTTTTTGAATGAAGGAACAATGATAAACTGAGCCCCTATTTTGAGAACCCTGTCCTCAGGCCAATCCTTTGCCAACCTTTGCAATTCACATTGCTGGTTTTTGCTCAGGAATATCTTATTTAAACAAATACCTTATTTAACCAAATAAAAGTTTCTAATTTAAACAAAGCAAAACTTATCACATATAGCACCAGAAAACAGAACTTTGAATTTATATAATTACATAAACTATTTATTTGATTCATTCTAGAAATCTCAAAAGAACTTATCTCTTAGTTTTTAGTCATGAAATTTAAAAAATGCTTTAATTTTGAAAGCCAGAGGAATTTAAAAATCCTTTAATAAATACTGTTTCCAGTAAATTTTACATTTTTTACATCTTTTCATTTCCAATAAATAAAATTACTAAACAATCATTTTACTATCAATCAGGAAATGCCGTTTGAACAAAAGGGAACGCCCCCAATTAACACCTTGCAAGTGAATAAAAACCCTAATGCTGCTGTTTTGGTTTCTCTGGTTACATATCAATTACAAAATAAAAACATTGATAAATACCAATCTTGACAAAAAGTTAAGGGGCCTTTTAGTGCATTGTTTAGCAAGATTACAATGATTAAATTCACTTAGGTTATTTGAAAACAGACTGTGGTCTCCAAATGTAGCCCTACACTACACGACGATGCATACGATGAACTAAGAGAAATACAACGAAGAAAAGAATAGTAGCGATGACTGTAGTGTATAATTATTCGTGAGATGTCCAGAATGCTTTTGAATGAGGGACCTACATTGAGCGATTGAGTAAGCTAACAGCCTAGTTTCGTCATGAAGGAATTCGTTTTTTTGCAGCTCCTCGCGAGAAATATCGAAATGACGGCATTATTCTTATAAGAAGGCGTTATATTCGAGATAAAAACCCAACATGACATAAAAGATTGCTTACTTGCACGTAAACACGGTAGAACTTGTTCTGAATCTAACAACTCTCCTGCTAGCTTCGAATACGTGAACCGACATTGACGAAAATACGTACCACGAAGCACGAGCCAATGCCATGGATCTCGAGTAGATTTGCCACTTGAAATTCGGAACAAATTTGAGCCTCTGAGCCAATCAGATTGCAGAAATTCGGAACAAGCTAGACACTCAATTTGTTCCGAATTTCTGCAATCTGATTGGCTTAGAAGCTCAAATTCGGAACAACTTGTTCCGAATTTAAAGAATGCTTCAATTCGAAGAAGATGACTTTTATACGATGATAGACCAGTCAGAAAAAAGTTCTTCTATGGAAGAAATCTATTGTACAACCGATTGTAATCACCAATCCAAGAAATTTTGAAGTGTTTATATTCCGGATTTATATAATGGAAATATGATGATCAGATGATCAAAGTATGATGGAAATATTATAGTGTAAACCTTTACCTGATATAAAACACTTTATATATTCATAGCACTACAAAGCTTTCTTCGTGAAGTCATTGAAATACAGGAATCATTTCCAGGTACATGATGTGAGGATCATAAAAGAAAATTAATTCTGAATTCATTCATTAACACAGCAAAATAAATTTATGCTACAAATGAGCGAGACAGTTTAAAAAACAAATAATTTTGTAAGTGATGTTTCAGTTCAAAAATTTTAACTAGCTCGACTTCATCAATTGGCAATTCCAGCATAAACATCGACAGGGAATGGAAAGACTTGGCTATGCAACTCAGACGTGCCAAAGCTTGAAAACACCAAATTTTAAAACTAAGTCCTTGACCCGGTGTTTCATACTCTTCAAATATAGGAAGCAACACATACACGCACATGGAATTTAAAGCTTTACTTGTTTTCACTATACAAATTTATCAAAAATGTCTTCTCTTCCAAATTTGAGTTGCTTTTCAAGCACGTTGAGTTGCTGAATTTTGGCATTGCTAGTTATGTTCAACCACTTATTCTTGAGTTTTACACCTTTTCATAAACAGAGTGTCTGTACTTTAATTTGCAGTTTTCCAGTAAGCATAGTTTATTTAGATTAACAGCAACCTGCTATATTATAAATGTTTTATCTATATGCAATGCATTTTCTTCTTCTCAAAACTTTCCTTTTTCAAAATCATTGTTCCAACCTTTTTTCAATATCCGTTTTAGGCAAAAAATCCCCGGGAAGGGGGCATTCCCATACTTGACCTGATGATATGTGCCCCGGGACAGGCAGTTTCCCCATAAAAATTCTGGGAGAGTGTATTATCAAGATTTTATCTTGGTATTATGAATTGCATAAAATTTCATGCACCTGTTCCCATGGTCAAATCTTACTCCAATTATTTATGGGCCTGTGGCAGTTCTTAGAATGGGGAAAATAGTCTGACGGGAAGTGCTCCACTCAGGGTGTCGTTGGTAGTGACCTTCGGGGGGGGGGGGGGGGGGGGCGCAGAGCTTACAAACTTCCCAAAAACGGATTTTAAATTAATGACGCCATCAAATGCATATCTAGCTTTTTGAATGCTTGAAGCAAGGAAAACATTAAGAATCTCTTGCGGCGTTTGTTTAACTTAACCTTCGCTCAATTACTGGTTTCAAAAAGACGGCCAGAGAAAAAGCAACACCAGAATTGGAATTTTGTTTAATAATTATTATCAGCAATAATCGGCATCTGTAATGGATAGTAAAATACGCATTAAAAATCGTAAAAATATAAAGAAATGAACTGGACGATTTCGGTGCAAGAAAACGGTCTTTAGCAATGGTGTGTTGTGTCAGCAAACTTGGCGAATACTTCACAATAACTACCAATACCATATCTAACTGTGTTAGTTAAGTTACGCTCAATATATATATTAATTGAGGTTTAACCATTTTTGGCCGATTATTGATCACAGCCAATGATTTTATACTTCGAAAAGGCGGCTCACAACTAGCGGAGCCAAGTGGCAAGGTTCCAATTATCTTATACAAAATGTACGGATTTGAATAGGCAGACAGTAAATCAAATGAAACCAAATTTGACTGTCGTCAGAGGTTTTCCTGTCCATTTCTCTCTTGGCAACCTCATACTGACTTGTTCCTTAGAAACTGTCATAGTTTTATAAACAACCGTTATTCTTCAGCCAAACAGATACAAAACTTCAACGCTTTCCGAATGGTTGATGGCACAACGCGCCTGGTTTCACTAGAGTCGACCAGTCATTAAAACTTTGCACCAGGATAACTCACTGCAAAAACCGTTTTGAAATAATTTCTAACTAGTAGGTCCAGGTTATCACAAAGTAATTCATAAACCCAAGAAACACAAAATAACAACTGCTTGTCTATTTTCATAGTTCTCTCTAAATCCATTTTTTCTACTTCATGAACTTTGTAAAAAATGTCACTGGTATGAGCCATGTAAGGTATTCCAGCCTGTCAGAAACTCCAAAATTAGAACTAAAACGTAGCCAAGTATAACTAAAAGGATGCACCTACACAAAAAATATATATCTCAAAAACCTGTCTTACTTTTTATAAACATACAAGGGTCCATGGGTCAATGTCAAGGACTAGATTCCTGTTAGGATGCATATTATTTCAGGTTGCAAATCAAGTGCAACTTTAAACTTGAACAAGAGTATTGAATGGGGCCATAAAATTCCAAGTCCTTTCTATGTAATTTAAAGAGAATCAGATTGCTCAATAACAAACATAAAATCTTGGGAACAAGATAAACACATTTTTTGTGCATTAGGATACAATACAACTCAAAGATAAGACTATAAACAACTAATTTAAATATGTACAATAATACAAAACTCAGTTTCTTTTGTTCATTCCCTCCAGAAGACGATCCTCCTGCTCCTGCCTCTTAACATATTTCCCAGTTTCAGGAGGTGGGGCACTTGGATCGTTAGGGCAATACTTGTACCCATAGTATGGGAAATGCCCATCTGAAGCTGTTGCCTGCTTGAAAAATCTGCAGGAGTATGTCTTCTGGTCTTTGATTCTACTTCCTCTTTCCAGGAGTCTATGGTGATGCGAAGCAGAGGTTCAAGGGTCATCTGCAGAGCTCAGGATGAAGACTAGGGAGCTGAAGACATGCTGTGGTTCAGACAAAGGAATGGCTCATTGGGGCACAACTGCTGCTGCTGGAGTAACTATGGCCTACTGGTGCTTGTGAGCTAGGCTTATCTGTTCTTCTACAAATTGTAACCTTTCCTGATTTCTGGGTCAAAATATTCACAAGGTCATGGCACAGGCAGTGGAGTTATGGTTATCATCAGGCTCTAGAACAAAACTCTCCCTTTGAAGAAGCATTGTGACCTCTTTGAGCCAAGTCTTATTTTTGAACCAGTGACTGAGCTAGGCCTCAGATAGATTGAACAGGAGGATCATTTTTGTGATACTGAGCAGGTCATGGCTGCTCAACAAGCAGCTTATAGGTTGATGGACCATTCTCATGGCAGCAGTTTGTGTCAGTGTACGGCACATCGGTTGGGGCAACCCATACTGATCCATTGAATCCTCTGCCTTTGGACAGAGAATGGTGGATGATTCTGAGCAAGTTTTGACTGATTAAGAATCTCTCCTCGTCCATTGCAAGACTGAGAGCAAAAAGTTGCAGAGTATGAATCACTGCTAGCTTTTTACAAACTTTCTTTGTGGCAATTATATTGGGGACAGATCCAGAGATTTTTCTAAGAGTGTAATGACCAATCCAGTTCTGATCTGACAGGGACTTGGTCAAATTGAATCTTTTCGGGAGCAATGAGCATAGGTGTTTTCGTACCTGGCATTAAGTTGGTGACATTGCTTGTTCCTTTCTAAAAAGAAATCAAAATCAACTTAAGCCATATAAGCAAAAACAATGTTAGCTAACACTGCAAAAAAGAACAACTTTTTGTGTTATGTTATTAACATACTTGAAAGAATATTATAATTCATAAGCATACCAGCATGCAAACTAAAACAAAATAAATGAATTAAACTTAATATGATAGAAGAAGAGTTGTCTCAAACAGCTATTGATGGGACACTGGAACTAGGAATCTGAAAAGCTGAAAAAAAATTAGAAAAACTTAAATTGAACTTATAGAAACCTGTCACAACATACTGCACCCTATCATTTTAATGAACGAACAATGGCAAACTAACCCACCTATTTTGAAAACCCTGTCACCAGGCCAATCTATTGCCAACCTTTGTAACTCACATTGCTGGTTTTTGCTGAGGAATACTTACCAAAAAAAGTTTCTAATTTAAACAAAGCAAAACTTAATAAATATAGCACCAAAAACGGAACTTTGAATTTATATAATTACATGTACTATTTATTTGATTCATTCTAGAAATCTCAAAAGAATTTATCTCTTAGTTTTTAATCAATAAGTTTAAAAAAATGCTTTAATTTTGAAAGCCAGAGGAATTCAAAAATCCTTTAATAAATACTCTTTCCAGTAAATTTTACATTTTTTACATCTTTTCATTTCCAATAAATAAAATCTCTAAACAATCATTTTACTATCAATCAGGAAATGCCCTTTGAACAAAAGGGAACGTCCCCAATTAACACCTTGCAAGTGAATAAAAACCCTAATGCTGCTGTTTTGGTTTCTCTGGTTACATATCAATTACAAAATAAAAACATTGATAAATACCAATCTTGACAAAAAGTTAAGGTGCTTTTAGTGCATTGTTTAGCAAGATTACAATGATTAAATTCACTTAGGTTATTTGAAAACAGACTGTGGTCTCCAAATGTAGGCCTACACGACATGACGATGCATACGATGAACTAAAAGAAAGATAACGAAGGAAAGAATAAAAGCGATGACTGTAGTGCATAATTATTCATGAGATGTTCAGAATGTTTTTGAATGAGGGACGTACCTTGAGCGATTGAGTAGGACATCCTAGTTTCGTCATGAAGGAATTCGTTTTTTTGCAGCTCCTCGCGAGAAATATCGAAATGACGGCATTATTCTTAAAAGAAGGCGGTATATTCGAGATACTAATCCAACATGACATAAAAAATTGCTTCCTTGCACGTTAACACGGTAGAACTTGTTCTGGTTATAAGAACTCTCCTGCTAGCTTCGAATACATGAACCGACATTGACGAAAATACGTACCACGAGATACGAGCCAATGCCATGGATCTCGAGTAGTTTGCCACTTGAAATTCGGAACAAATCTGAGCTTCTGAGCCAATCAGATTGCAGAAATTCGGAACAAGCTAGACACTCAATTTGTTCCGAATTTCTGCAATCTGATTGGCTTAGAAGCTCAAATTCGGAACATCTTGTTCCGAATTTAAAGAATGCTTCAACTCGAAGAAGATGACTTTTATACGATGATAGACCAGTCAGAAAAAAGTTCTACGATGGAAGAAATCTATTGTACAACCGATTGTAATCACCAATGAAAGTAATTTTGAAGTGTTTATATTCAGGATTTATTTAATGGAAATATGATGACCAGAGAAATATGTTCAAAATACCATGGAAATATGAAGGAAATATTATAGTGTAAACCTTTACTTGATATAAAACACTTTATGTATTCATAGCAATACAAACAGGGACGGACTTAGCGGGGGGGGGGGGGTGTGTGGGGTGCGACACCCCCAATATTTCTGTTCCCTTAGGTAAATTTGGTTCCATTCGGTAAAAACCATTTTTTGGTAGTCAGCAGTAACATAATTGCCCCCAATCATTGTTGCCTATATCCACCCCTGACTACAAAGCTTTCTTCGTGAAATCATTGAAATACAGGAATCATTTTTACGTACATGAGAAGATCATAAAAGAAAATTAACCTTTTCTTAATTCATTCATTAACATAGCGAATAAAATTTATTCTACAAATGAGCGAGACAGTTTAAAAAACAAATAATCTTTGTAAGTGATGTTTCAGTTCAAAAATTTTAACTAGCTCGACTTCATCAACTGGCAATTCTAGCATACACATTGACAGGGAATGGAAAGACATGGCTAAGAAACACAGACGTGCCGAAGCTTGAAAACACCAAATCTTTTAAAACAAAGTCTTTGACCCGGTGTTTCATACTCTTCATAGATATAGAAAGCAAAACAGACACGCACAATGAATTTAAAGCTTATCTTGTTTTCATTATTCAAATTTATCAAAAATTTCTTGTCTTCAAAATTGAGTAATTTTGGCATTGCTAGTTATGTTCAACCACTGGTTCTTGAGTTTCACACCTTCTTGAGTTAATTTGCAGTTTCCCAGTAAGCATAGTTTATTTAGATTAACAGCAACCTGTTGTTCATATCGTTATCAGAGGGGTTCGCCATCAGAGCTGTTTTTGTAAAGGACCATATATAAATAACATTGTTCAAAACGGGAGTTAAACCCACGACACCACCCTATAAATATTTCAATCCAACATACCCTTTTCCAACGTACTTCAAAAATAATTTTTCAATGTGCAAAAATAGATATTATCCGTTGCAAAAATAATGCTCCACTCTAATTTTGTCAACAAACCTTATTCTCTGGTCTTCCTTCTATCGTCTTTGCCGTCCACTTCATTTCGATAATTCGACTTCGTTCTGAAGGTAGCCTTTCTTCAATACCGAATCCATATTTGAAACAGGCATAGTTATTTGCAGGTGACTTTAAGACCCCTTGCACCTATTCCCATGGGCAAATCTTACTCCAATTATCTATGGGCCTGTGGTAGTTCTTAGAATTAAAATTTTGCACCTAAATAACTCACTGCAAAACCCGTTTCTTAATTAATTTTTAACAAGTAGGTCCAAGTCGTGACAAAGTAATTAATATATCCTATAATTAAAAAAAGCTGTCATAGAAATTGAATGAGCCGTGCATATTGAGACCAGACTGTCAGAAACTCAAAAATTAGAAACGTGCAGCGAAAAAATCTCCAACATTAGCATCTCTTTGGTTATCACAAGATATCATTAATTACAAGACTAATCGATTAAATATTAAATTGAATTTAAAAGAAATAAACATCTCATCAAGAATGAATCTGGAAACGAATCTTTACAGGCTTGTATTGTGTAAATAAATGTAATTCACAAGGAAAAAAATTCCATTGAGAAGTCATAAAGGGCTATTGAAGAAACAAACAGAATAGCAGAATTGTCAATTAAATATAGGGTATTGAACAAGGCTACATTTGGAGTCTATTCCATGCTATCTTAGAAAGCTTCAAAACAGTGATGGGGAGCCAAATCATTCAGCTGATTGCCTAAACAGCAACCAAAGATCTTAGGAACAAGATAAACACATTTTCTGTGCATTGGGATACAATTCAACTAGACATATAAAACTAGAAACAACTAATTTGAATATGTACAAATATACATGGCTCAGTTCATTCTGTTGAGCTGTTCCAGAAGACCGTCCTCCCCCTTCTTTCTTCCTTCGCAGCTTTGCAGACTTCAGGTGGTGGGGCATCTTGGGCATTTGGGCAATATCTAAACCCGTAGTATTGGAAGTGCCCCTCTGAAGCTGTTGGCTGCTTACAAAATCTGCAGGAGTATGTCTTCCAGTCCCTCATTCTTCTTTCCTCTTCCAGGAGTCTTTGATGATGCCAAGCAGTGTTTTGAGGTAGGTCATCTGAAGAGCTCAGGATGAAGACTGGAGAGGTGGAGACTTGCGGCTGTGCAGACACAGCTGTGGCTGAACTAAGGCCTACCCTGGTCCGTCTGTTGGGTCAGGATGTCACTGGTTTGGCAGATGTAAAATGTCGCTTAACAGGTCATGGCACAGGCAGTGGAGTCATGGTAATCACCAAACTACAGGACAAGACTCTCCCTTGCAGAAGCATTGTAACCTCTTTGAGCCAAGTCTCATTTTGAACCAGCAATTAATCTGGGCTTTATTCAGGGTCAGGCTGGAAGGAATTTTAAAATATTTAAAACTAGAAACCATGTTGGAGAAAATTATTTTGAAAAAAGTTATTGTAAAAACTATCAAATTATCAAGCAAATTGTAGAAGGAGCAGTAAAAAATTAATAACCAAATAAAAGATGCCAACAAGATTTCAATGCTTTTGACAGAAATGTAACTGTACAAGGAAAAACATGAAATTAGGCAAAGATAGAAAAAAAGTTGCAGGACTGTAGACATTGACCAGGTTGTCAATGACCTCCTCAGTGGACAAATTACACTGCTTCTACAGAAATTCCATACAAAAAGCCTCTCTCGTTTCTCTGGAAGTTGGGTCTTGGGTCTATAAGAGTATTTCACTACAGAATATTTCAGTAAGCTCTCAGCTGTCATATGGCTGGAACTTGCTCATACATTTTTCGGTAGCCACTTTTCTTGCCATATTTCACCTTGTCACACTATGAAGGAGAAAGGCCTGGAATGGGCTGCGTTTGCAGACTGTGCGGGTGGAAAGATTCCAGTGATCTGATAAAATGGCAGCAACTGGCCTCCTTTACTCACCTGTCTGTTGATTCTACAAAGTCATAACATACTGCATGCTTTTATTATAATGAAGGAAAAATAATTAATCAACTCCCTCTTTTGAGGCGAATCCTTGATAAAGTATCAATCTTGGGAACTCACATTGCTGGTTTTTGCTCAGGAATATTTACCAAACAAAAGTTTCTGATTCAAACAAAGCAAAAGTTATCAAATACAGCATAGAAAATGGCAGAACTTTGAATTTAGTATAACATACAATAATATATTTATATGATTTATTTAATTAATTTAAGAATTTTCATTAGAATTCATCTCTTCAGTTTTTGACGACCTTTAAAAAATGCTTACATTTTGTAAGCAAAAGGAATTCAAAAATGCTTCCAGCAATGTCATCGATGATATTTCTTCCAATAAATCTCTATTTAACAATTGCAACTTCATCTATTATTGCAACAACATTGGATGCTCATGGAGCAAGACAAGACAATTCAGTGGTGGTCTCAGCTAATGTAGGGTTGGTGGTGGGGGCAACAGGGGACAAAACAAAATTGTTTAGGCAATTGCCATTTTACTGTCAGAAAATACCCTACAGTAGAGAATGTTCCCAAATGAATAAATAATAAATATATGTAATAATAAATAAGCAAATGAAAAAGAAACATAGATCCCACCCAATAATGCCCCACCGCTGGTGCTTCCATTGAGATCATGATTTCTGCCATGTAGGCTGTTTTGGTTCCTTTAAAAAAATGTTGCAACATTTTCAGGCAAAGCTATACAAAAATATACAAGGTGCAAATCACTCCAAAAAAATCTCGTACACCTTTTGTGAAAATCTTATTGTTTTATATGAAAATCCCCAGAAATCCTTTTGTTTTAGGGAAAAATCTCATACGCAAGAGGGAATTGCCCCTGGAAAATATAGATACCAGTAAGCCCCCTGCCTCAAATTGGGCAAGTTGTTTGACAAGGGTTTGGCTAGTTCACACATAGGTTGATGTGCCTCTGTTATTTGCTAGGTCTTTGTTACTGTTTTTGTTTTGTTTGAGGATTTACTCATTGGAAACCATAAGCAAATAATTGTTACCAATTTTTCTTGCATCTTCAGGAAAAATCTACTAATACTTTATCTGCAATCCTCGACAAAAGTCCTTGGAACACCCTGCAATGAAAGATCTTGATGAAATAAAGGTTACCAGCCATAAGATACAGAAATATCCCCCCTCCTCCCAAAGCAATGTTGGTTGAAAAGCCTATTATTTACCCTAGCTGATGAAATAAAATTGGATGAATTTCAAACTTTTAAACTGTTGTTTCAAGGGTTTTGGGGCATGCTACTGAAGTTATGCAAAAATATAGCTTAGTGTACCAAGACCTATGGCAAGGATTCCATGTAATTTGTAGAAATGCCTTTTAATTGGTAAATTGTCCTGTGCTAATTCCCTTGTTGATCTAATCAACTTGAAAATGAAAGGAATTTTTGCAGATCTTGCCCACATCATTGAGATTTATATTGGCCAACAATCTAGCAAAGACTCTAAGTCCACTGGCAATGTTCATTTCAGTGTAAACTTGTGACCCACAATGCGTCAATAAACATCAATTATCGGTAATCAAACAATTTACACGCACCACTGATGTCCCATCACTTAGCTGATTTCCCATCACTCAGCTGATTTCAGACAGAATGGGCCTAGACCTTATGCCAGTGTGTTTGTGCTTTTATTTTTAAAAATAAAAATTACAAAACGGCAGAAATATTGTCTGAAAATGTGGCAGCAACAAGAAATTTGTACAAAGAATCACAAACACTTCTGGAAAGACGTCCAAAGGCCTACCGACGTTTCAAACTAATTTCAACGTAAAAATTCACGATTTTTACATAGAAATTTACGAAAAACGAAAAACAGGAAGAATATTCCAGTTAAAATCCCCTTTAGACGCATGCGCTCGTGGAAAAAGAGCACTACAAAAGCCCTTAACGTTGACACGTGTTGGGGTTCAAAGTTATTAGTAGCAAAGGGAGCTACCCATGAATGTGCAAGCTTCGGCTTCACATATAATAAAATTGGAACGATACAGAGAAGATTAGCATGGCCCCTGCGCAAGGATGACACGCAAATTCGTGAAGCGTTCCAAATTTTTGCAACCTTTAAAGAAATGTCGCCATTTTGCAAGAATCAGCATACAATTTTTGAAAATTACGAACGCTTTCAGTCAAATTTCAATGAATTGCCAACTGTTTGCGTGCGAAAATAAATAATGCAATCATTACTTACAATTCAGCTTCGTATGTCTTTTGATTTAGTGGTAAATCTCAAATCTAACCGGCAGTTGTCGTTACTAACTTTTTGAAAACACATCGCAGGATGCCACACTAACCCCCGTCCAAACCACAATACTTTTAATGACACGCTATCGAAATCAAACAATCCAGTATAATCCGCTAGGCTTCCGCGCCCTATGAAGGGTAACCCTGTGCCCATAAGCCGTTGGATGCGGTCAGGGTATAAGAGGAAAAGGTCTTGTAGTTCCAAAAATCATTGAAAAAAGTGAATAAAAATTTTGCTGGGTCGAATTTGAAAACTATTGGTCGCAAAAAACTTTAGAAAAACCCAATCCTAAATTTCAAGCCGCGCTCAATGGTGGGCAAATTTTGGTGACACTTCCGATTTCGCTACTATCACGGTATCCTACATCTGCTTTAACCTGAGGTTAAGAATTACAAAAAATGTTAAGTAAGATATATTCCGATAAAATTTCGATACATTAGGCTATATGCCAAGTAAACAAGCTCAGTAAACAATGGGTGGGAATTAACACGGTTGACAAGGCTCTCGAGGTTTCAGCTAGCTGCATTCCTTTGAACCTGCAACTCGGATCGGAAACTTTATTACACCTAACACTGATTCTTGATAAGTTTAAAGTCCTTCAAAAATGAAGAATTTTATCAAAAACTCAGCTTACCAGTACATGTTCTGGTTGTAGCACTCGCCTTGAAGGGAAAGCGAAAACGGGCGAAAACACATTGCAATACATCACGACACCTCAACCAAAATGTGCAATTAGCTATAGGTGTGACCAAAGTATGTCATACCTCTGGAAGGATTTTCACGTTGCAACTTTTAAAAAAGCAACCAATCAGATTGTAAAGCACATCAAATTGTTGGTGTGCTGATCTCTTGTAATCCAATCAGTTTGAAGCCCCTTTCCCGCAGCCAGGCAGGGATGACACAGAAATCAGATGGCATGCATCCGAAATCCAAATGCGCAATTAACGGCATGTAACCCCAAATGGGACACCTCGGGACATCCACCTATATGGCCGCAACGGGACAAGATGGCCCAACAGCAACCACGACAAAATAAAATATTTGATACAACAATGAACCAAGTTTTCCTCTCTCGACTTGGAGTAATGTTCTTTAAATTTGAAAAAAACGTTTCTTGCTGAGTTTTTTAAACCGCTCAAAGATTTTTTAAATCCTTGAGTCAAGGACAATCTCTATATGCACATTTCCAGATGAAACACATTTTCTCAAAAGTTTTAAAGGTAAAAGCTTTTTTTAAAAAACTGTTCGCAGGCAATCCTTCAAGAAAAGTTTTAAATTTCTAGCGTTTTGGAAAAGGCTACTGGAACTTCTTGTAAACCGTTTCTTATAAAAGATGAGAGTCTCCATAAATAGGAAAAGGTGGAAATTGCTCCTGTCCCTTCCTTCTAAATTCTTTAGTGATTTGACAAACCTAGCACCTTCAATTCAGTGACAAGAGTTTTAGTTAAGGGGGAGTAAGGCGTGTGTTACCCCCCCTTTTTTAAAAAAACGAAAAGTTTTTGCCATCTAAGGTGCATTATCAGCAAATTCATAAACATGTCAGTAAACAATGGTTGAACACCCACTGTTTGTAAAACAGACCTGGAAGTCCCCTTAAGCTGGGCTTATATATTTCCTAGCTTAGAATTTTCCAGCATTTTTTGATGTTTCAAACTCTGAAGAGAATAAGAGGAAAATCTTCAATATTTATTTTTTTAAATGTTTGCTTTTTCAAAGCATTTTTTCAGAATCCACACCACCAAAAATTGTTTGTAAACTATCCCTTAAGCATTTGTAACTTAACCATCTTATTCTTATTTTCTATTCATGTGACCATTTATATTATTTTTATCTTATAATCACAATTGAAATAATTATTTTTTGTCTTTCTTGGGTATTCTCTTTGGTATAAATCCTGTCCTAAAGGTTTGGTTTTCCAAACTTAATTTCAGAATTTCAGACAAGAAGAAAATTGTAATTACAAACCATTGAAATCAAATAAGCATAAATTTCTTTCCTAATAACAGCTTAACAAAGGAGAGCCAAACAATTTCTCAGCAAATTTTATCACTACAAAGGCATATGACGAAGTTACAATACACAGCTAAGTACAACTCGCTAAATTTTGGGCAAGCAAGGCTTTGATCTGTTTGCCACACAGACTAATCTTCTTTGACCAAGTATTTTAGCTTTGGAAGATCCACATGGTCCCCACATAGAATGCTCCTCATTTTTATAGAAATAAATATGGCTATGAAAGTTGTGGCTTTAGCGATTCCAAACTATTGTCATTGATGTTCACTATGATTCATTACATTATGCAATGTTACGGAAAGACCTGTTTATAAAATGTTACATTTATCAACTTCTGAGTCATAAAATTATCCATAAACAAAAACTATCACAGTGGTGTAGGAAGCATAGAATTGTTGGGAGCATAATTGTTCAAAAACAATAGGAACAAAACAGATTGCTCATTGGAAAAAAAGGATTTGTTATCCTTTTTTAAGCGACTGGCACCCCTCCCAAGAGCAAATATAGTTATAGTCTTGCATCATAAAGAGGTACAAAAAATTTTCCTTAACTGATTCTATATTTTATCTTGTTGGCAAAGCAGCTTTTGGGAAATATTTCTTCAAAATTCATTTTAATTGCTAGGGAAAAAGATACTAGGAATCTTTATGAAATGATTGCATAATGCAGAAAAAGACATAACACATTTCTTTTGGAAATATCAAAAAGCAACCATGGATACCTACTTCTGACATACAAGGACAAACCAAAGAGAATACCCAAGAAAGATAAAAAATAATTATTTTAATTATGAATATTAGATAAAAAGAATATAAATAGTAAAATGAAAAGAAAATATTTTGGAAATACCAAAAAGCAACCATGGTTACCTACACTGACATACAAGGACAAACCAAAGAGAATACCCAAGAAAGATAAAAAATAATTATTTTAATTATGAATATTAGATAAAAAGAATATAAATAGTAAAATGAAAAGAAAATATTTTGGAAATACCAAAAAGCAACCATGGTTACCTACACTGACATACAAGGACAAACCAAAGAGAATACCCAAGAAAGATAAAAAATAATTATTTTAATTATGAATATTAGATAAAAAGAAGATAAATAGTAAAATGAAAAGAAAATATTTTGGAAATACCAAAAAGCAACCATGGTTACCTACACTGACATACAAGGACAAACCAAAGAGAATACCCAAGAAAGATAAAAAATAATTATTTTAATTATGAATATTAGATAAAAAGAAGATAAATAGTAAAATGAAAAGAAAATATTTTGGAAATACCAAAAAGCAAATGGTTACCTACACTGACATACAAGGACAAACCAAAGAGAATACCCAAGAAAGATAAAAAATGATTATTTTAATTATGATTATTAAACAAAGTGACAATCTTGATGATAGCACCAAAGAATCAAGCTTGCATTGCATTGATTAGTATTACATGATTATTAGCAAAATATGTTTCCCTTGGTGATATATTTTGTCAGTGTAGTCAGTGTAGATAACCATGGTTGCTTTTTGATATTTCCAAAATATTTTCTATTCATATGACTATTTATATTCTTTTTATCTAATAATTTATTACTTTGATCATCAAGATTGTCACTTTGTTGCTTTGCATTTCCACTATCTTGTGACACAAATTTGAATCATGCTTGGCTTGAATATGATAGAAGGTTTAAAACTCAACTCAAGGAACATATCTGGCTAACTGCTTGACCTTGCAAATAGTTAGGAATTTTAGGCGATAGATAAAACTGACCATCAAAGCAATACTTGAATGATGAAATATTTTTGCCAACCAAAACAAAGCTCAAAACACACAAACAAACAAACAGGATACATGCTTCAGTTTTCTTTGTATATATATATTGGCAGAAAACCCCTATGATTCTACCAAAATGCAATACCTTGTTGCGTGTTGTTAACTTTGTCCACCTGACTTTCAAAAGACCTGAACAAACATTCACATACTATTTACATTTAGGGTTGTTGCGTACTAGATTAATTGTTTGGTAAGCCTAAACGAAAGAAATAATAAAATTTACAAAACAAGGTGGTTAGGTGTACTGGATTGCTAGGAATTCTGGCTCTTGTGTGAATGAAGAAAAGGTCACTGTAGCAGGCTGCTCGACGGGCTCCAAGGAGTTCTTTCGGGGAAAAGTCGATAAAAATGTAGCAAATAAGAAACACCGCAATACGCCGAGAATAAACAATAATAAATACACGTAAATAAGTGAAGGCTAGGAAATTTGGCTCTTCTCTACAGATATTCTCGTTTGGTCCTACCAAAGTTGAAAACTGGTTAGGAGTCCTGGATTGCTAGGAATATTTACTCTATTCTATAAAAATCTTCGTTCGGATTTGGCCTACTTGAAATTTCTTCAACATTGAATAAAATAATATTGTGATAAATTACTTCAAAGAAATATTTGTGCCATCTAATGGCATCATCGTTTTCTTCTACCTAAAATAATTCCTGAATTATGAAAAGTTGACCATAAACTAACCTTGGAGTCTTCTCGCAGCTTTCTCCAATGGACGGCAGCCATCGAAAACACGTACCATTAGAGCAACTGACTGAGTCATGTTTCTCGAGAAGGTTTCAGTGGAAATTCGGAACAAATTCGGAACAAACTAGCCAATCAGATTGCAGCAGATGTTCCGAATTTGATGTTCCAATTTTCTCAAATTCGGAACATCTTCTGCAATCTGATTGGCTGGTTGCTCAAACTTGTTCCATTTCTTTCAATTTTGTTCCGAAACGACGCGGTTGCCATGGTAATTTAATAGGTCTTCTCCGTTACGGGGCAAAAAGGGGCAAAAAGAAGGGGCAAAAGCAAGGCTTGCATCTCCTCCAGATGTATGTTACACCCGTCGCGGATGTCCAAAATTACGTAAGAGCTTCTCCTCGAGCGATATTGAAATTGTTCATCTGCATTCTCTTTTGTTTTTGAATAAAGGACCACCACTTCGAGTCCAGTCCATAAAATATTCCAGTGCATAACAAATATGGCTAACAGGAAAAACAGGAGAAATTTTTCTGTTCTTTTTGCAACAACATGGGGACTGATTTTATGAATATTCACCAAATTCTAATTAAGATAATTTCAAAAAATGAAGATAATTTTGACATGGGAAATAAAAGAGAAAAAGCAGCTCAAGGGAAAATCCCAATTAACAAATTTAGAAGGGTACAAATTTAACATATTTTTTAACTAAAAATGTTATTTTCATTATCAAAATTGTACTTAGAAATACTAACAACATACGCTTAATCCAGTTATGAGATTTATCAAAGCCTTTAAAGGAAATAGGATCAAATCATAGTCATCATAGTCAGTGGCGTCGCGTGACCATTCTCGCTGGGGGGTGTAAGAGGTGCAAAATCATATTTTACCGACAGAAATTATTTTGTTACATTAATATTTTGCTACAAATTCAATTCTACCGACAAGCTCTCTGAAAGTTGGGGGTTGTACACCCCCCACACCCCCCACCCCCGCACGCTACGCCCCTGATCATATTATAAAATAATATATCCAATGCTAGAGTTTGCAATAGTTAGTAAACAGTTTTCAAATATTAACGCCTGCTGGGTTAAAGTTTCAAAATTTCAAATGAGATGTGGAAATTTCTATATGTGGAAAAACAAGCTATATATGCAAATTCAACAGTTACTTGTTGCAGCTATTACAGAAAGTTGCTATGAATAAAACAACTTAATTTTTCTCTAATTGTAATTCTAATAAAACAACTTAATCTCTCTTCTCTAATTCTGTTCTCTTCTGTAAAAATATCATGGCAGCAATGAATGTAATGGGAAACGAAGAAAGACATCATTTCTGGCCATATTCATATCATATAAGAGAAAAAGAATTATACAGTAGTTATGTATGCATGTAAAGCATACAATTAATGACGGTAGCTCTTCAATGTGAGCTGATTTTCGAGGGGCCATCTTAATCTAAAAATGCTTCAATTACCCAATTTCTTGTTTCAGGTATTAAATACAATAAACGAAAATAATTCTAAAATTGAAAGCCTATCACAATTCAAAAATCGTTGCAACATTGAAAGGAATGAAAGCTTTTTACAATGGATAACGAATTAAATCAATAATTTATGAATGTAGATTTTAACGAATAAAAAAGTGAAGGACTGGTTGAACTTCTTTCTTTCAAGGACACATAGAAACATGTATTGTATAACAACGTTGCTTAACAAGAATCTAAAGGTTCGGTTTTACGTCATTTTCAATCAGGTAAATAATGCTTTTATGAAATTAATTTATATCTGTATCATATTAGTTTTAGAATCTTATGTCCTATAATTCATTTTCAGCGCCAGTATTAATCCATCAGAGTACACAGAGCAGGAACTGAATTCGATTAGGGGACCATCTAAAGTATGATCCATTCAGAAAAGGTGGTGGTAGAATAGACTGCTTTTGAATATAGCTTGAATTTTGTTCTAATGTTCTTCTGAATTATTAGATACGTAACTTCGACATTGAGGGTTGGTCCAAAATATAAAGTGGATTAAATTGTTCATTTCCAGCTTATTTTCTATGTAGGTAAAACACGGCACAATATTGACAGAACCAGGGGAGGACTTGCTCCAAATTTAGGGCCCGGGCCAATTCGTCGGGAAAAGGCCCTGAAAATAAAAAATAAGTTTACAGGTATCCCCAAAGTTGTTTGTTGCATCACTCTTTTATACTGGCTTAAAACGTTATTGGAATATTGCTATTAATTCTAATTAGTAACCACTGGAGATTTAATTCTGACGTAGTATAAGAGATGAGAGAAAATGATGACATTGCGGGGGGAGGGAATTATTGTTTTCTAGCTGACGTTTAAAGGAGGGCCTTAGTGATGAAAAACGGCGAATTCGGAGGGGTCACCTTTTTCGATCACTGAAGCTCTGGTACCCAGGTTAGAACTTAATGAAAAATCTATGTTATTCAAGAAATATCTAAATTTTCAAAAAAATCTTGATATGTAATTTTCCAGTCAAAACATAATAGGGGTTGATGTTTTTTTTATCATTGGTTGAGCGGGCAGGTTAATTGATTGTTTGCGCAGCAACTAAGGTGGTAACATCAGTATCATAGGCAGAGTTTGCGAAACGTTAATGAAGTAGGGGAGGAGAGGAGTTCAGGGGTTAAATAAAGGCCACCACCATTTTGATCGAATTCAAGGAAAATTTTCGAAATATGACAGTACAGGGATGGCCAGAAATGCATCTAAAATATTTGCCACATCAAGTTTGTCGAAAGGACGATCTTGGGCAATACATGTAAGCTTTCATTTACAATAATTCCCCATCCCCTAATTCTTTTCAATTACCAACAAGCCAAGATCTTATTCTCAACTTTTAGCGACACACATTACCTTGAAGAAATTTCTAAACGCAATTATAAAAAACCCTATCTTGTCTATGGAAGACAGTAAAAAAATGTTCTCAGTAAGAAACTTTCAAGAGTAACGAGTCATTCCTTTCTATGTTTAGATATTGATTCATGTCTACATTTCTATGAGCATAAAGCTTGTAATGCATCTAAGTCTTCCAGTTGTATCTCGTTTCTTTTTCTTGTTTAGTTTAAAATGGGAAACACTTAAAACTTATTCACTTTTGCAGGCCTGTAGACTGCTAAACTGGAGTGGGGGGGGGGGGGGGGGGGCATGGATAGAAATATAGCTTTTTCTATACCTGCCTTACGAAATACTGTCAGATCAAGATGCGCTTATAAGATCTTCAAACACAATTTTGCAAATTATTGAGAGCATTGCCACGCTGCCCCCAGTGTCCACGGGGCTGTTATTTTGCAAAGTTCGTCAGGGCAAATCTCGCATGGTTTTCGCCACATCAACAAATTCTCGAATTACAAACTAGTACAGTCAGACCACGTCAATTGAGTTGTGCCAAAATTTTGCCGAAGAAATACACAAAAATTTGGCGTAAGTAACACATGTTTTATGCCTAAGATCTTTGGTGAATCATTCATGTTTTATATTGGAGCAAAGTATGGATGTACTGGAACAAAAATTTTGTCAGAGCTGAGGGTGTTGAACCCTCAGCGTACCTTCCGTCACCGTAAAAAGTGTACCTTCCTAGAAATTTAGTCACAACAATTTCATGTCCTGACCACCTTAACCTATGATTAAATGAAAACATTTAAACTGAGGGCCCGAAGAGAAAATTTACCAGATTTTGGAACTTCCAGTTAAGTATCATATTATTGCATTAGGGACAGTGAGCCCTGGGCCAGGGATTCTCCTTGCTTACATGGGGCCCCAAATTTTGGAAAATGCTTTTTCAGTACTTAAATACCGCAAAGTGATCTTTTTATCCATTCTGTATCCACTAATCTGATGTTTCAGGGCACTTCTAGCCCCCTCTGCCCCTCTATGGCGGAGCAGCGAATGTTCAGCAAGACAATTTACATTCTTTTTCTATAAGAACCAGTAAATTTATGTTCAGGCTGGCTGTTTTTAATTATTTTCGTCATAATAAGTCTGAGACTGGATTGTTCTTAATTTCTTCTTAAATTAGTAAGATTTAAGCAGTGCTATTGCTAACTTTTTCGCTCTATGGAGGTGCTCAAGCATCATTTGCCGACAAAGTAAGTCAGACGACCTTCATTTGCCGACAAGTTTGAATATTCACCGAAAAAGCAACCACAGATGCTGCGAAGCTAGGGTCAGGAATTGTTATAGGTAAACCGCGTACACTCGTCACCAATTTCTGAAAATTTTTCAGCACACCCATTACCAGCTGCCCCTTTTTCAAATTTGCTCTGGATCCGTCCTGCAAGAAAACACCATTTTTCAGAGAGATACTGGAACAATTGGACGCTGCAAAGAGAATCATTATTTGAAAAAGGGTGTTCTCTAGAGGAACTCCAATCCTGGTGCCCTTACTCTAATTCTGGTGCCCTTACTCCAATTCTGGTGCCTCAAATTTCAAATGTGATTAAACAAATATTCAATAAACTTTCATGCTATATAACGTTCCAGGTACAAGAAACAAACAAACTGATAATGCATGATCTAGATCACACCATTTTTCATTTTACACCAAAAGGAAAACAGTAAAAAATTTTTGCACGGGGATGACGTATTTTCTTTTTTCTGGCCTCTGACTTGAGATAAAGAATTAAGTTGTAGCTCAGTAAGAATATTTTTGCTGCAACTTAGTTTCAGTAATAATATTTAATATTTATACATGAAAAAAACATTATTTATTGCAATCGTCCTACTGGCTGCAAATTAGCTTTCCTCTCATAGCCTTTTTTCTGTTCCTCGTTTAAAATCGCCAGACCAATATTTACTTGATAATGCACCTTGAGTTTGCTTCTGATCCATTTCAGAATACTCTCGTGAAAAATAAAATGTTTTCTAAGAAAATTGTCGATGGCATGCTTCTCTGTTTACAAATTTAATTCTGAAAAATATAAAATTTTATCCTACTTGGAAGGCTTTTACGAATTTTCATGAAAGAGGATCTGCATTATTTTCAAAATTTTATTCAACCAGGTAGCATTCTGTTTTGCTAAGATCTTTAGAGACAATACGGTGTCTAATTTTCACGATGCAGCGCAAGATCCTCAACACTGTGTGTTGTTAATGTTGTCTGAGTTGTTCTGCTTGTCCTTGACTTTTGTCATACTTTTGGACGACTTGTTCCGATTTCAGATAACGGCGAAGATTATGCCCCTTCCAAGGCGAATCTATTGTTGACATGAAATTCGGAACAAATCCGTAGTTCTGATTGGGTGATTTGTTCCAATTTTAGACAAAGAGAATTTTAGCAAAGCTTGAAGTGTATGAAATTGGCAGTTGACAAAGCATGCCCAGGGAAAGCTCCGTGTTTACAAGCATATCTGTGATATGGTAGATGGCTAAAATCCCATCGAAACGTGAAGCTCATTTGCTTGATGGTAGAGATCAACTTTTTCTCGGTACGCTGTTTGTTAGGCTACCAAGTTATTTGAAGTGATATTTTTTAGGATGCATCGACATTCGAACACTTCTTATCGGCTTGTTATTATTGAAAGTTTGTTTCGACTGTGAAACGCTAGGCCTGTTGCCATTACCTCCATTTCTGATACGTTGTGCCAGATTTTAATAATGCTATTTCATTCTAAATTATTTTCAATAATAATAAAATCGTTGTTTATTGCAATCGTCATTCTGGCTGCAAATTAGCTTTCCTGTCATAGCCTTTTTTCAGTTGCTCATTTAAATCGCTAGATGTATATTTACTTGACAATTTCTGCACCTTGAGTTTGCTTCTGATTCATTTCAGAATACTCTCGTGGAAAATAAAATGTTTTCTAAGAAAATAGCCAATGCCATGCTTCTCTGTTTACAGATTAAATTCAAAAAAATATAAAATTTTATCCTATTTGGAAGGCTTTTACGAATTTTCATGTAAGGGGATCTTGCATTATTTTCAAAATTTTATTCAACTAGGTAGCATTCTGTTTTGATAAGATCTTTAGAGACAATACGGTGTCTAATTTTCACGATGCAGCGCAAGATCCTCAACACTGTGTGTTGTTAATGTTGTCTGAGTTGTTCTGCTTGTCCTTGACTTTTGTCATACTTTTGGACGACTTGTTCCGATTTCAGATAACGGCGAAGATTATGCCCCTTCCAAGGCGAATCTATTGTTGACATGAAATTCGGAACAAATCCGTAGTTCTGATTGGGTGATTTGTTCCAATTTTAGACAAAGAGAATTTTAGCAAAGCTTGAAGTGTATGACATTGGCAGTTGACAAAGCATGCCCAGGGAAAGCTCCGTGCTTACAAGCATATCTGTGATATGGTAGATGGCTAAAATCCCATCGAAACGTGAAGCTCATTTGCTTGATGGTAGAGATCAACTTTTTCTCGGTACGCTGTTTGTTAGGCTACCAAGTTATTTGAAGTGATATTTTTTAGGATGCATCGACATTCGAACACTTCTTATCGGCTTGTTATTATTGAAAGTTTGTTTCGACTGTGAAACGCTAGGCCTGTTGCCATTACCTCCATTTCTGATACGTTGTGCCAGATTTTAATAATGCTATTTCATTCTAAATTATTTTCAATAATAATAAAATCGTTGTTTATTGCAATCGTCATTCTGGCTGCAAATTAACTTTCCTGTCATAGCCTTTTTTCAGTTGCTCATTTAAATCGCTAGATGTATATTTACTTGACAATTTCTGCACCTTGAGTTTGCTTCTGATTCATTTCAGAATACTCTCGTGGAAAATAAAATGTTTTCTAAGAAAATAGCCAATGCCATGCTTCTCTGTTTACAGATTAAATTCAAAAAAATATAAAATTTTATCCTATTTGGAAGGCTTTTACGAATTTTCATGTAAGGGGATCTTGCATTATTTTCAAAATTTTATTCAACTAGGTAGCATTCTGTTTTGATAAGATCTTTAGAGACAATACGGTTCCTTTTTTTCACGATGCAGCGCAAGATCCTCAACACTGTGTGTTGTTAATGTTGTCTGAGTTGTTCTGCTTGTCCTTGACTTTTGTCATACTTTTGGACGACTTGTTCCGATTTCAGATAACGGCGAAGATTATGCCCCTTCCAAGTCGAATCTATTGTTGACATGAAATTCGGAACAAATCCGTAGTTCTGATTGGGTGATTTGTTCCAATTTTAGACATAGAGAATTCTAGCAAAGCTTGAAGTGTATGACATTGGCAGTTGACAAAGCATGCCCAGGGAAAGCTCCGTGTCTACAAGCATTTCTGTGATATGGTAGATGGCTAAAATCCCATCGAAACGTGAAGCTCATTTGCTTGATGGTAGAGATCAACTTTTTCTCGGTACTTGTTTGTTAGGCTACCAAGTTATTTAAAGTGATATTTTTTAGGATGCATCGACATTTGAACATTTCTTATCGGCTTGTTATTATTGAAAGTTTGTTTCGACTGTGAAACGCTAGGCCTGTTGCCATTACCTCAATTTCCGATACGTTGTGCCAGATTTTACAATGCTATTTCATTCTAAATTATTTCCAATAATAATAAAATCGTTGTTTATTGCAATCGTCTTCATGGCTGCAAATTAGCTTTCCTGTCATAGCCTTTTTTCAGTTGCTCATTTAAATCGCCAGATGTATATTTACTTGACAATTTCTGCACCTTGAGTTTGCTTCTGATCCATTTCAGAATACTCTCGTGGAAAATAAAATGTTTTCTAAGAAAATAGCCAATGCCATGCTTCTCTGTTTACAGATTAAATTCAAAAAAATATAAAATTTTATCCTATTTGGAAGGCTTTTACGAATTTTCATGAAAGAGGATCTGCATTATTTTCAAATCTTTATTCAACTAGGTAGCATTCTGTTTTGCCAAGATCTTTAGAGACAATACGGTTCCTAATTTTCACTATGCAGCGCAAGATCCTCAACACTGTGTGTTGTTAATGTTGTCTGAGTTGTTCTGCTTGTCCTTGACTTTTGTCATACTTTTGGACGACTTGTTCCGATTTCAGATAACGGCGAAGATTATGCCCCTTCCAAGGCGAATCTATTGTTGACATGAAATTCGGAACAAATCCGTAGTTCTGATTGGGTGATTTGTTCCAATTTTAGACAAAGATAATTCTAGCAAAGCTTGAAGTGTATGACATTTGTAGTTGACAAAGCATGCCCAGGGGAAGCTCCGTGTTTACAAGAATATCTGTGATATGGTAGATGGCTAAAATCCCATCGAAACGTGAACAGGGGCGCAGTGGCTGGAGGAGCAGGGGGGCAGCCTTCCTCTTAAAATTTTGTCGGATAGTCGGAAAATCCAACGTTTGTCGGAAAATTTGAAATATCAGACAAAATGTAAGGTTTTCATCGATTCTGTCCAAAAGGTCGCATATTTGTTAAACCTATCGTAAAATTGGGCATGCTCTACCCTTCTTACTTTTTTTCATTAGAGTATTTATCGGAATCTTCGCATTGCTTAAATTTGTAAAGGAAATTAACGCTTTGGTCTCAGTTATTTTATAAACTCCCATTTCCGACAGCTAAAGTTCAACTCAGTTCATTTCGAAATGAATTCGCTGGTGTTGTAGAAGACGCAAAAAGTTATTGTTTTCGCCATGACTTAGAAGAGCAAAATTTTGTCGAGCGACGAATACGCAGAAAGAAAAAGATGCCAGGGGAAAATTGCATGGATGAATTAGAAGGAAATAGGGAATCCGTATATCATCGTGATAGTAGATACAGCTATCAGCTCAATGAATACAAGATTCACGTCTCATAAGCAGGGCCGCGGACAGGATTTATAGGCCCCGGGTCAAAACGAACGATAGAAAGCTCGTGGTCCGAGGAAAATTGCGATGGTGGCTATTACTTCTTTGGTAATTTAAAGGGGGCCTATAACAGGGGGGGGGCAAAAGCCGCAAAACCGTGCAAAAATCAACCAAATGCCGCAATCCGCAATGAAGTTAAGAGGTCCTATAAAGGGAAATTGAAATATGAAATAATTAAAGTTTTCGGGGAGAAAATATAACTATTTAGATTTTTTGGCTTTTAAATATGAATTAACTATGGTTCCCAATATTAAATATGAAATAACAAAATAACTGAACGGTTGGTAAAAATGCCAATAGCATAGAATCTACCGCAAATAGTTTTGGCAAATAGATATATTATCTCAACAAAATAAACGAGAACATCAAATGGCATCATAAAAATGTTTTTATCTACATTAATCGTTCCACATCTTTATACTATGAATTCTTTCTAAGACCACTAAACAACAGTTTTGTAAACCATTTAAGTTGCAGGAATAATTTGATGATAAAATCTTTCCTCTAAATCTTCAAATTTCTAAACAGATATTGTTCATTTTTCAATTTTTTTTATTTGAGGCTAGACATGTTTCCCGCGAAGTTATTCTTATCTTAAACAAATTAGACGAAGCACGTAGCACACCAATTCAACTTACAGCCTCATTTCTGCATTAAATCTACAATACAAGCACAAACAATCTGAAAAAATTGTATCCAGCCAATAATGATGATAAAACCAAATCTGAGCATAAAAAGGTCGTACATAATGAAGTCACAGAATAGGAATTAGGCAGAAGGGGAACTCCTGCCTATCAGGTGAAGCCTAAAAAAACTAGCGCATGCGTTAATTTATACGAAGCTTAGCATGTTTCTGTCGGGGAAATTTTAAAAAAGAATGAAAGTAGACAACTTTATTTAAGACGAAATGCCCTATGATAGTAAACAAATTCAGTTATGTATCATAATTCATTTATAGCTGATTAATTAATGTTAATTTATCATGGCTAAGTTCGTCTAATGAAATCGAGGTTAAAGGGGAATTAAGGAATTCTATTGTTGACTCAGGCTTCAAAAACAACAAAGGAACCGACGAGATATACCCTTCTGCTTATTCCCTATTCTGTGATAAAGTTTGGTGAAATTTCCTAAACGAGGCCGTAAGTCGAATTGGTGTATACTTGAGAGAAACAAGTGACCGATATCTCATAATGTCAAAAAAAATTGTTCCTGACCATACTTTTTAATTCAATATGGCGCCAATAAACAATGCTAAAAATTGATAGATATTATGTTTTTGACGCAAGACGAAGTAACTATATTAGATCAAACTATAAGAAAAAATTATGAAAAGCCACGTGAAGGCAACCGTAAAGAGAATTTGGCCCACTACAGCTCCTGCTTTTTCACACTCGATGAGTACCCCTTGAAAAGACACCTAAAATATCTACTCTTTAGAAACATGTAGTCAATCTCTAGTTTTTATAACGATTTCTTCTTGAGAATACCGAAAGGGTGGATTTTGCTTAGTTTTAGCTTTGCATAAACTTTATTTTAACATTTTTTCTTGCTATCTTATGCATCCACGACTGCAAGTGACTAGAAATAATAGTTTGACTGTAGTATGAAGAATTGATTAAACAACTGAATTTACTGGTTATTAGGGCTCTTGGCGGTTAGTAGAGCCAAATCCTTCAGGCACATTGTCTCTCCCAGGCATGTCTATAACTGGCCCCTTCAGGTTGTACCCTCCACGCAAAGGACTTCAGACTATCAGTTCAGTTTTATCTGTGAACAAGCTTAAGCATTTGAATTTGCAACGCTTATTTCCCAATCTTTTCATTGCATTAAGTTTGTTTCTGACTTTGCCTTCTAGTGTTGCATCAGGCGAAATATCGTCCAGGAAGCTCAAATTCATAAAGTATTATCTTCGCTTTACCATTGACCAAAACAGGCTTAGCTCACTGGTTTCAATGTCCATGGAAAATGAAATTGCCGAAAAACTTGACTATAGCTCCATAATTAACCTTTTTATAGATGCAAAGCCTTGAAATTTTTTTGTGAACTATCTAAACAATTATCTAAAGCTACTAGCTCTGTTAGAGTTACATAAATGGGGTTAATACTATTACTGCTTGTTTCTATCATTGAAAGGTTTTGGTAATGTAGAAGCTGAATTGCTACTTATCAACTTTTTACTAAGTTATTATCTGTGGGCCCATAAAGTCATGGGCCCCCGGGTCAATGACCCCCCTGACCCCCCCTCTCCTCAGCACTGCTCATAAGGCAATTTCGACAGATTTTGCCTTGCTCAACCCTGAATGTTTTCAAAAAACAATTGAAAGGCAGTTGTGTGCCGTGTCATTCAAAAAGGTTGCGAAGCACGGCCTGCATGACGAAAAATCAAAAGATGAGTACAGCTCTTTCGTCAATAATAACCGTAAATTTAGGAAAGTTAGAGAGAAGAGCTGCAGGAGAAAGTCTTGATTTAAGCCCCGGCCAAACCATTCGATTTTTCACTCGGTTTTTTTACTCGACAAGAAATCGAGTGAAAAATAGAGTCGTTTGGCCACCTTGTCGAACAAGTCGATTGGCGTCGAGTGATGTCGAGTGAAGTTTGATCTCTATCAAAAAAGTCTAGTGAAAAAGGTGTTGTCGAATGAAAATTGAATCGTTTGGCCACCTTGTCGTGTGAGTCGAGTGAGCGCGTGCGCAGTTGTCATCTCTTATGCTGGGCAGGGAAGCATACTGCCATGGGGCCTTGAGGTCCAGGGGACCTTTTTAAGTGATGAATTTCATTTTAAGAATGGAATTAATCAAAAGAAACAAAATTTTGCCTGAAAATAGTAATTTATTTAAACGAAATAAGTATTTAATGGCGGTTCCTGCATGAAACGGACAAACAGGGTCTTATGTCGTTCGCGTTCTTCAAGAGATTGTAAAAGGATATTTGCACGCAAGATAAACACGGCAGCCGATTTGCGTTTATTTGCCTTCATTTTGTTGTAGTGAGTGAAAAGTCGAATGAAAAATCGAGCGAAAGATCGAATCGTTTGGCCAAGACTTTGAATAGAGAAAACTTCCCATCAGTTTTTCAGTTGATGATAAGTACAACCTGCAAAGTGCCTTTCCACAGCTGGTCCTTCTTTACAAGATTCTCGTCACTTTGCCAATAGGTTCAACAAACTATGAAAGAGCTATTTAAGGTTAAGCATAAATAAGTGCAAAGTAATTATGATGCGATTTAAACTTGCCAAAAAAACTTTTTGCTATAAACAGCTATAAACACTAACGTGACAGTTTATTGTCTAGTATATAGTTCATAGCGATTTATATTTGGTAAGTTTTTTTAGAATAAAGGCGAACAATCCATTCGTTAACGATTTCCAGATCCATTCGTGATATTGTAGTATCAAGTGTTGCAGTATATGCAGCAATGGCTTTCCATGGTCTTAACATGGTCGGATAGCAATCGTTTTATGATGGTCTGAACATGTCCTGTTAGCGATGGTTATATCATGATCTGGACATGATCTGTTAGCAATCGTTTTATGATGGTCTGAACATGTCCTGTTAGCGATGGTTATATCCAGGGCCTTGTTGGGGGGGGGGGGGGGTGAACTACAAATTTACCTGATTAAAATCATGAACTGAAATTCTTTAGTTGCTCTCACGAACCTCTGCAATACATTTTGTCAATCTAACTTTGTGGCATATAATTCACAACTTCCTGTTTTATATGATAGTAACAGACTTTACGTATTTATCATATGAAAGAAATTTCAGACAAATTGTTGTACAAATTAATAAAGGAAATAACGGACAAATTATCGTATATTTTGGAAGTGTTTAAACTTCTTAGCTGGCAATGGCGTCGGATCCTCAATCGCAAGAAAGAAAATCATCAAGAAAACAAACAAATAAATTTATTATTCATGCAGCTGAAAAGATTATAAAATGATAAATGCACACAAGCACATACGTAAGCAAAATGAAGTCAATCTAACAACGTGGGCATGGTTTGTTTTCATCTTCGACATCTCTGGGTCTAAGTTCAAGCAGTTCCAGCTGCTCGGCCTCTCTGTGTTTACGTGCGACGGATTGATCATTGCCACTTTCAAATGAACGCCCACGTGGTGGTATATCTAAATAGCGTCCTGCTACTCCAGGTAAACCTTTACAATTATGTTGTTGTTGCTGTACAATGAAGAAAACGAGCAGAACCACAAAAATCCTGAAGGAAATCATCTCTCTTCTGTTTTTTCTTCAGCACTAGAAAGAAAACAATGAAAAGAAAATCATGATTTGCGTACATTGGCTGTACTGTTACGATTATTGACAATGGCTTTGAAATAAACAAGCATTTGAGTAAACTAAAGGTTTTCCTGTGACACTCTTCAGAGTTTAAAACGCCAGAACATAGATCGAAAACTTTACGCTAGGAAATATATGACTGTTAAGGTATATATTTTTCCGTAAGCGTATATTTTTCGCTCTATGTTCTGACGTTTCAAACTCTAAAGAGTGTCAGACGAAAACCTTTAGTTTACTCAAATGTTTGCTTTTTTAAAGCCATTTTCAGGTTTTGTACCACCAAAAGATTGTTTGCATGCTACAATTCTGTATCAACGTCGAGAAAACTAGTAGCAATGCAAGGTGGTCGAAAGTTTATAAACTTTTTGGATGCAATATGAAATGCATACCCTTAAATATAATTTAAATTTGCAAAAATCAAACTCAATCAAGAAAATTAAAAAATATTACCTTTCCTTTAAAAATAATACCCCAAAATTGAAGGCCATGCTAAAAATAAATCCCAAAATTTATAAGCATATTGGTTTTTTTCCTAAAATTTATTTTCTACTTGCAAAATGTACCCCAAAAATGGTACATTCCGTATCAGGGTGTGTGGAAGCTACCCCCCCCCCTCCGGGCAAAAATATCTATAAAGCAATCGAATTCTCTACCTTCATTTGTAGATATGATTACAGAGATAGATAGGGGGCGGGGGGTAAATCTAATGTGTAGCTGAACGGGATCGTACCGCATATATGGGTGGGTTGGAAGTCTTCCAAATGCCTAGATATAGGTCTTCAGAATGCATTGATGCCAAAAGAAATGGGTCTGCTCTACTGTTGAGAACCTTAATTTTGTGTTTAAATAAAATCCTTCCTGATGAAAGCGATGTTTGCTACGTAATGTAATATGTCAGTTGTAGTTCGCCATTTTTAAGTGAATAATTTTGCTATATTTTTGGCAGCACGCTCCCGTCACTCTTTGGTTCAAGTTACCACAAGGAGAAGGGTGCTGCCAGTAGTAGAGCTATGTCAGACTGTAAAGTCACAAAAGACAGTATTTTCTATTATGCTGTGTCTAAGTCTAGCTCTTTACAGGTCTACCTATGCCAGACTGTGAAGACTGGTCTTCGCGGGGATCGTGTTTTCCACCATTTAAGCTTCTGAAAAAAACAACGAGTACAAAATCTCTTCCAAAGCCTTTGCTGCAAATTCCATGCACGTGTTTTAACGAAACGATTGTTTTCCTGGAAATTAGAGAAGCGTTACAAATTAGGATGGCTGGTCAATAGAAAGTAAGATGCCTCCTTTGTTGCTAAATGAAAGCACACTGAAATGAAAATTTTATTTTTTGTTTCGGTAATGAAGACAGCGACACTGCCTTTAAAGGCAGTCTGTCCCCTCAATGATTGGCTGATAGAGCGATTGTTCTTCCCGCCAAAACGGATTAACGGCTTCTCGCTTTGGCTGGCCTAGCTGCGGTAGTGAAACTGCGAGCAAAAAGCTATCGGAAATGGCAAGAAGATTTACTTACTAGACTTGAATCACTTATTCTTATTCTGTGATTAAATGATGAAAATGTCCAATAGCATACACTACTAACTGCAATGAACCCTGCCGATTAAGAAGCAAGCGAGTAGCTATTTGCTTCAGAATATATGTTATTTTCCACGAGGGTTTTCTAAAATGGGCAACAACCAAATCATTGATGCAGAATTTATTGAAGTACATTTCGTCTGGGGCTGTAAATGAACAACTAAGAAAATTCTTTGGTAGGAAGACTAATTTGCATTCAGAATGACGATAGCAATAAACAATTATTTGCTGTCATTGTCAAAAATTTAAACTTGATTTAAATTTGAAATCTTGCACAACATATTATGATTGAGCTATTTGATAGCAACATTTTACAATCGAAACAGATCTGCACGGTGAAAAAAAGACTGTTATGAATGCGTATAGAGAGAGATGCAGCTTACCACGATTAAATCCTGTCACTGCCTGTAAGCCAATGAGATTCACGTTTCAAGGAAACTTGTGCAATCAACGATATGCTGCTAAATACGGACGGAGCCTTCCCTGTGCATATGTTGTCGTGTTGTCAGAAGTTGATGTCATAATTTAAAGACTCATTGCTAACAATAGGCCTCTGCGGGTGTGACGACGGTCCATTAAATGCATTATGGGATGCTTGCGTGGCGCAATGGCTCATGGTTAGCAATGAGTCTTTGAGCGCTACTAGATTTGACTTTGTACAAATTTGAACAAATTATCCAATCAGAACTGCGGACTTTCTCCGAATTTTGATGTCAAATGTCAACAATCGATTCACTTTGGAAGGGGCATAATCTTCGCCGCCGAGAGAGAGGGGCAAGTGAGGCAAATTGCCCCAGGGCCTCGACGTCTAAAGAGTTAAACATAAAACAATGCATTCCGTTTTGAAATTCCATATCAAAATTAGGCTTGAGAAAAGTAGATCATTTTAAACAAATATATAAATTTGAACTAATTTAAAGGGCGTGGTCGCAACAATTTTATGCTCGCTTCCCTCGCATGGGGCATCGTCTTCCGCTGCTGTCCCAAGGCCTCGAAAACCTCTCGGCGGCAACGGAGCGGTATAAGGAACTCAGCAAAAATGAGCACCGTTCCTTTTTTTCACAGTGCAGCTCATGCCCTGTAAACATCCATGTGTTGCGTTAACTGGTAGTATAGATTGTCCGAATAATGGAGTTTGTCATGAAACATAATGAAACTTTGTAAAAGCTTGCCAAATGGGATTCTATATTTAATGGAATGAACCCTGTTTATGAGAAAGCAAGCAGTTTGCTTCAGGAAATATTTTATTTTTCACGAGGGTTTTCTAAAACGGGTAAGAAGGAAAAACACAAGCTGCAGAAATTGTCAAGTGGCATCTTTTACGAAACATCCTTCATTTGCCGACAGGTTTGAATATTCACCGAAAAAGCACCCTCACATGGCCAAAAGTCCTCGATTTCGAGAGAAAACGTTGTTAAAAATTGCATTTTGCAGAAGCTCAGCCTCAGCTTGTTCTTAATATGTTCTTAACTTTTGACCAATTTTGAGGCTCGTGTTCTTATGAAATTGTTCTTATATGAAAAAAAGAGTGTAAAGGTTTATCTATATAAATACTTAAAGCTGATTTTAGTCTTTTATGTAGCGAAAACTGGGGGTCATAGCCTCTCCTGTGGCATGAGCCCTGATTTAGTAAATTCCAATGTTTTTTTCTAAAAAGTTTCTTTAATGATACGTCATTGATGTTAACAGAAATTTCCTATATCTAATTTCTCACGCTAGAAATTTTCCAACAGAAGCTTGTTTAGAGGGTTTTCATGTCTGTGTTGTTTTCGATTGCACGTGAAATTTCTGTCTAGAGAGGTGCTTCCGTTCTAATGTTGTTCTTAGATGGGAAAAGTATATTTTAATTCTCTGAGACTAATTTTTTATGCCAGCCAGCCGATAAGGTTGAACAATTTTCACAAACTTTCTGTATCATTGCTTTTTTTTACAATGTAATTGTTTCGCAACTTTCTTGTTTCGACAGCTGACGATTCTTAAATTACTTAAAGAGAGATCTTTTAAAAAATGTGTGTAATGTCGTACTTAGCTATGAATAAATGGGAAGAGACAGAACGGGCAATATTGGTGTTGATGCCAAATCATATTATAAACACTTCAGCCGATTGTGTTTAAAAATTTTGCAGACACTTATGTTTAAAGATTGTAGCCTCGCTTCAGTTAATATACATTGCTTTTTTTTCAGACTATGAAATCAAAATTAAGAAATTCTAAAATATATTTTCGATGACGTCACATTTCGGTACGTTATTGTATCATAATTTACATGCGGCTATATTACTGCTGATTGTTGCATTGATACCATCGATGAAGGGGTTGCTATGAACCTGCCTCAATTCCATGTAGCATGTTATAAAGGTTTTTGCCAAACTAGCACGATAGATGTTCATTTCATTTATGAATACTGTAGTTTAATTTGCACCATGACTTGATTTAGGGTTACGTATTGTTTTGTTTATATTGTTTTGTTTTGCTATTTGGCAGTTTAAGTTTCAATGAAATGGCTAACAAAAATGGTTTTAGATGCCACCGTACAAGGACCGCAAACCAGTCAAATGTGGGTGGGCTGAAAAGGGCGTGACTGAAAAATTTTTAGGCCACGCACTCTAGAACGCAGGAAAACGCCCCTTCTAGAAAATACTTGCTTATTTCTACTGAAGTTTTATAACAGGTCTGGTTCTGAGAAGAAATCAATAGCTATAAAAATAGATAAAATTAACTTGGGATAATAAAACAGCAAAAAAACATCTAGAAAATAAACAAAAATGGTTCCTAGTCAAGAAGAACTGCTACTACTTAGGAGTATACGATTCAATGTTGCGTTAGAGCATAGTTAGAGTAAACTTTCCAAAAAGTTTTCTAACATATTATTGCAAAAAAGTGGAGGGGCTATAGCCCCTGCTAGCCTAATGGCAGCGCGGAGACTGCCACGGTATACTTTATGATTCGCACAAATCGTTTCAAATGGATTGCGTCGTACGATGAAATGGTGTTTGGCCTTGAATTTGTTTCTTGTTGTATTGTTAGATGTAACTTTAGATATACTTTTAATTTCGCTTCAATCTTTCCGTTTAAGTTACAATGTTTGGTCAGAGAGGGTTACCGATAACGTATGTTCTTCACCTCTTATCCGTCATGTTAAAATTGAATTTGTGTTTAATTCTATATTTTATTATGATAAAAACTGTCACAAAGTTTGTTTATGAAAAAAAGGAGACAACTTAGTTGGACGAAACGCCCTACGACTGTAGATAAAATCAATTATGAGTTATAATTTGTTTACTGTCTGAATAAATGATTTTTCATAGCTAGATTCATCTATTGAAAAGGAGACTGAAGGGAAAATATTTATTTCTTTACGTGTTTCAGGCTTTAAAAACATCGAAGGAGCCGACAAGAGATACCTGTTCTATTCAGTTTTTACATAAATGAATTATTTCTATTCATAAAACAAGCAACGCTCTATAATTATGCAGACGACAATACGCTTGCTTACTTTTCTAGAAACATGCGTGATCTTGTAAATACTTTGCAAAAAGAAACGGGAATTTCCTTATCATGGTTAGAACAAAATGAAATGATTGCAAACCCTAAAAAATTTCATGCTATAATTCTTAGGAAAAACAAGACAAATACTAGTGGAGAACAAAAAATCATGAATGGTAATAAACTTGAATCTGAGGAGACAGTGGAGCTTTTAGGAGTAACGTTGGATTACAAACTTGATTTCGACCCACAAGAACACGCCCTAAGATTTCTCTATAATGATTATAAAAGTTCGTATAACGATCTGCTTGTGAAGTCATATAAATGCACGATGCTCGTTGTTCGTCAAATAATTCTGTGCATTGAAATATTCAAAACAGTAAAACAGTTTTTTAGTTATTTATTTTTAAGTTACGTTCGTCAAATTATTCATTAAGAAATCCAAATAATTTAGCCCATGTTAGACCTAATCAAACAACATTTGGATCCAAAAGTCCATCGGGCCACAGAATTGGAATGGCCTGCCCAACAATCTGAAATCCGCAGAAAATTTGAAAAGTTTTAAGAATGTAATAAACAACGAGACAGACCGATTTGCAAATGTAGTGCCTGTCAGCTTCTGCCAGTAAATGCAAGATAATCTTTAACTTAGTATCTATAATTACTTTAAAGTACTAATTGGTAGTTATGTTCGATTTTGATTAGCCAACATTGCATATTTATGTATATATTGTTAGCCATTGTTTTTATATCCAATTAAAATAAATTTACAACAACAACAACAGCCCTTCCGCCGAAATCCTTTTCTGTGGTATGGGGGTCACCTTGGTCAGCTTTCAGACCATCCTAACATTTAATTGAATGTTTTAAGGACAGCATGATAATGAAATTAATAACCAGTACGACGAAGAAAAAAGACATCATGTATTCGTCAACTTCTTGTTACATCGTGGACAATTTCAATTAAGACAAATCCATTAAGACATTAAGACAGTTCCAATTTAGACAATTCCATTACGACAAGTCCATAAAATTAGATTAAACGTTTCGACTCTGGCTAGAGTCATCTTCAGTATAATTACAGGCGAGAGAAAATCAACTTAAATACGAAAGAGCTAAACGAAGGGAATCGTAAATCACGTGGTAAAGAAGTACGCTGGAGGAGCAATCAGGATGCGAGAGAAGACACAAGAAATAAACAACCTAGAGAAATAAACAAGGAATAAAGGCCAAACGATGAAAATAATGCGGGAAAGAAAGTCAGAACAAAATCATAGGAATAGAAGACTGTTGGGAATTAAGCGAAGGCCTGTCCCGGTGTATGAGGAGGCTTTCATGAATAAGTAGATCAAAGGGGGGGGGGGGGGGGGTTGCTTGTTTTGGAGAGAATAGAAAAATCTTCAACAGAAGCTACGTGTCCAGTTTTGGAAATATGATCGTGAATGGAGGAAGGGCTAGGGGTTTTGACACCCTGGCCATGTTGGTTGATTCCCAAGTGCTCTCTACATCGAATCATGAGATTTCGAGATGTTTTACCATAATAAATGGCGCTGCAGCCACTATACGTAAACTTGTAAATAACGTTAGAGCACAAAAGGGGAGTGTGATGATCTTTAAAGATGGATAAATGATAAATTAGAGATTGGTTTGGGTGATCTGAACACGAATCTCAGCTGAACATCAGGGTAGCATTTTTCATGAGCTTGTTAATGGTAATGAGAATGATAATGGAAGAAGCCATTTTTTATATCACATCATTACAGAAACTTTACAGACTATAAATTCATCAAAAAACACAATGCAGCCTAGCGAGTGAGCTAGAGAAATATTTCCTTAATTTACCTGTTTTATTTGATTAAAGCATTGGGAATATCGAGAAGGGGTCCCCCAAGGCTCTACTCTGGGTACCAGACTCATTATATAGCTATAAAAGTGAGTCTGGTACCCGGGGTAACGAGGCTCTTGTTTTGGTCCACCTCTTTTTCTAAATAATATCAATGGCCTTTCGTGTTCAGTAAAGAATTTCAAATTAAGGATCCAGAGCAAACTTGAAGGAGGGGCAGTTGGTTGTGGGGGCGCTGAAAATTTTTCAAAAACTGGTTTCGAGAGTTAGCTGTATACAACAATTTAAGATCCATTTTCGGAATAAACAACATAACTTTGAGGTAATCCTTGAAGCAAATTAACCTACCGGTCTCAGAAACATTTTCACCTGATTCTCATTCTTCAAAAGAGGCGCACGATTTCCAGAAAAAGGGGCACCAGATTTGCTGCAACTCGTCGAGGGAGGGACAAGTGCCTCTATCTGCCTCCCTTAAATCCGCCACTGTCTATGCGTGCAGTTGTTTTTGAACGAGGCTATAAACTTTGATCTGAAAAAACTTGACGAATGAAAGGGGAAAATTTATCACTTAAGGTGGATGTATACCTCATGCTATGTTGATAACACCGAACAGAAAAGAATGCATCTCGAAAGTGCCAATTAAGCCCCGCTAAAGCGCTCTCAACATTTCACTGAACATCGTTCAGCATTTGTACAGTGATGTTTAGTGATGTTTAGTGATGTTGAATAGGGGTGTTATAACGCTGTTTAGGTATGGTGTTTTGGAAGATGAACTTCGGATACTCTTTTGGTTTAACAGTAGCTGCCTGATGATTCCTAAAGTCAGGATTTTGGTCTTGCAACATGCTTTGAATTGCTATCTCATCCGATTTGCTTTCACTGCCAACTGTTTTCAAGCGTTCGTCGTGGTTAGCCATTAAGATTTACAAATTCAACTTCTCTCAACCTCTTGGTCTGATCTGAGATCTTGACGCGTTGAAGCCTTTTTTGGCGCGCAAAATCCAAGTCTAGTGCGCCTGCGCCGACTGAACATTGCTGTATGACAGGGGCGGATTTAGACCGGAGCAAACGGAGCAGCTGCTCCAGTCAGAATTTTCTAAATTTATTATAGTGCCTGTTTGATATTAACTTAGCTCTGTTACTTCATAAATCATCAATTAATGCTTCCTGATGCCCCCCAAACAACCCCTTTGGACTAGATAGGTGCCTTAGAGAACTGGTTTACATTTTGTCGTCTGAGTTGCTTATGTGTTGACTGTGGAGGAGATGTTCACAATTTTGCTCCACATGAAATACGTCATGGTCAAATAAACCAATCAGACCACTGGATTTTGCTCCAGTTGATGAAAATTTGCTCCAGGAAGTGCTGGTTAGCCAATCAAACTACTGAGCAACTGGAGCAAAATCCAGCTCTGCGATTGGTTTGAATCCGTTATCGGGAGCAAGTTGGAGCGCACTCTTTCGAATTGAAGCTTTCGTAACGTTCTGTGTGTAACGGGGCTTCGAAAAAAAACTGACGACAAGGATTTGAGTTTTTTGAAAGAGAGACGGCAAAACAGGTATGTTTACTAATGTTAATTATGTATGTCGTTTAAGGGAGCCCTCTTTTTGATGCTGTCGTTGTGGACGTTTATAAACCCAATGAGATAGGGGTTCATTTAGGCCTATAAGCAAGTCATGTTATTTAACAGATTACTTTCTTATCACAAAGTTATTTGGAAGTAATAATGGTACAGATCGTTTTGTCTAATCTAAAAGCGCAAAAGGTCCTTATGCCTTGGCCGCTGGGAATACTTGTGGGAATGTAGCTAGCTGTAATTAATAGAATCAAAGCTCTTGTCAGAGGCGAGGGGCAATTCACTCTTTCAGCTGCCAGTTTCCCTCCAAACAAACAGATTTCTAGGGATTTTTAAAAAGAGCTATAGGGTTTCAATTGTTGATTTGCCCCTCGATCAAGAGTGTTTGTCTCAAGCACGGAGCTCTGCTCTGAATTCAGGAGTTTTATGTAATTTTAATATTATGATTTTCTTTGAATATACGAAGAGAAAGGAATTGGTATCAAACGTTGCTAATCTGGGTGGGTCGCTAATGACTGATATGATATAATCGATTTCAATACTCCATAAATTGTCTTTCAAACTACTGTTTGTCTTCCTTCATCTAAGAGAAAATAAAATCTTCACAAATGCAGCATGTGTTGATTGAATTCAGACCATTAGCATTTTTTAGTATTACGATTATATAGCCGAGTTTTTGAAACTGATAAGGATGACACTTCTACCGACGAACAAACTGCTATTTCCGCGAAAAACCACCGCAAAGGAAACTTTCAAAGGCATCAATTTGATTAAAGGGCACATGTCGCTTTAGTAATCGGCTAATACAACAAAAACGTTTGGTGTGAAATTCCATTCTTTCGTGACTTGTCATTTATACGTCAAGAAATTTTACTGCCGTGAAAAGATAAAAGATTCAGTTTGGTTTATTATTTTAAAATTCTGAGTTAGTTGCGTGTTTCTGTTGAGAAAGAATTCCGTCAACTAAAGTACAGTTTCAAGCAGTTTTTTAACAAAATTTTTTTAACCTCTAAATTGCTACTAGCTTTATTTAAAAGACTGTGCTAGTTAGAAATTTTATCTGAGATTCGCATGAAATTAAAGTCGTTTTCAGAGAATCTAAAGGGCGTGGTCATAAAATTTTTTCGGGGGCTCCGCCCCCCAACCCCCTCAGGTTCTGCTCCACTCAGAATTTTCGCTAGATCCGCCCCCGGATGGGATGTTAAATCGCTCTCAACACCTCTCAGCAACACCTTTAACAATAGAAATGTTGAGTCTGTTCGCTGAACATTTTTGAATCTGTTCAAACTCCACAGCGCTGAACACCGCTCAACACTACTCAACATAACTGAACAGGATGTTAAAATGCTCTCAACATTTGCACTCTACAAATGTTGAGCGATCTTCAGTGAAATGTGGAGAGCGTTTATCTGCAAGTGTTTATCTACCGAGTACATGTTGGCAGCATTTCACTCCGTTAATGCGATCAGAATATTTTAGTATTGTTAATATTTAAATTTCAGCTATTACAAAGCAATTTCAGCTGTAAGACTATTGGTTTTATGAAAGTTCTAAAATAATCTTTTGTGGTCACGTAGTTTATTCAAACTTTAGAAACACTGAATAGAACGGTTGGGTCCGACGCGAATTTTTTTTTTGAAATTAAGCCTTCTAGGATGGCTAGAAATGCATCTCCCAGACTAAAATTGTCTCTGTTTTTGTCAAATATCTTGGGATTAATCTTCTTCTGTGATGTTCCTGAAAATTCTCTTCTGGATCAACTGAAAACTGAACTGCAGAACTTTTTAATATCTTTGAATGTTTTTAAAAATTACATGAAGTACAATTTTCTACAAAAAGTTTATCTTCCCGTCAAAATCCCAATTTTACCTACTCAAACACAAATGCCTATTCTTGGGGGGGGGGGGGGGTGTTACCGGCCCTGATTGTGAATAACTGACAGCACCTTGACGCTTCCAACTTACCCTTAAGGGGGCACTAGACCAGTTGCAAGCTAGAATAGCCTTAGAGCAAAAAAGGTAGATATAGTGTTATATTTGCATTATTGAATAAGAAAAAAGTTACATACTGTAATTGTATAACATTATAATCCCTTTGGTGTATAAAAAATAATTATGATTCTTATCTATGCTAATTTATGCTAATTTCATTCGGCCGTCATTTTTTCAGTAAAGTAAAGATAATTCCTTTATGGTTAAAGATTTTTGGACCGAATTTGGAACAGAAATTTGGAACATTAGTCTGCATGTTTTAAATTGAGCATTTTTGTGTAGGGCATTGCAATTTGAATAAATCTAAGAAAAACACTGTTTCCTTGGAAACAGCTGCCATCTTTGCTTAAATTTAAAAAGCTCAATTCAAATTAAAGAACGTTATTATGTTGATATGCACACCAAATTTCAAGATGATGGGTCATACTGTTGAAGAGCTGTTCTTTCCTGAAATATATTAGTGCCAAAATTGATGTCCTGAGAAAATGGGCTGTAAAGTTGAAGACATAAATCTACATTGTTCTTTGTTAGATAAGAATTGATTGAGTGAGCAAAGATTTGGTTATATCTATTTACATCTAACTTTAAGTTTCTAAAAAGCATTTTCTATCTTCTACTGTCTTTTAAAAGGCTGTATGTAATTTATAACCTGTGGGATGGATATCTCAATGTTTGTAATATTCTCTGTACTTCCTGGACATTCGGTAGCATCAGCTTTTTCCACCCTTGCCTTTTTATATTTTTTCTGACCACCTTTTTCATGCAAATCTCTCTTCCCACTGGTTGATGCAAATGCTTTTCCAGCTTGGTCAAATGCACCTGAAGCATAGTGCTTCCTTGTCTCTTCAATTTGCTTTAAAAAGCTTTTTGATTTCTGCCATCGTTGGAATTTATATTTGTCGCTTACTTTTCTTGAGGCAGACTTTATTCTTCGGCAGTTTTGTCTTTTCACAGCATCAACTGATTTTCTGCCAGAGCCCCTAATTCCTGCTGAAGCCCAGAGTGCTATTTGTGCACCAGCACCAGAGTTAAAGATGCAAACAGCTTCTGATACTGCAAGAGTAATTCTGCGTAGACCACAAAAGTTTTCCTTTGGGCAACGCATCCATATCGTGCTATTAAAGCTTTCATTTTGGTTTTGGGTCAAACCCAGTTGGCATCTTTTCAGCAAATTAGAGTCACTGAGCCTCTTGAAAGTTGGCTCTAAAGCACTAAAAAAGGATGAAGGTAGCCTCTGAGATTCATCGTAAAATGATGTTGTCTTAGCTTTATCGACCCAGAACTTGCACCATGATGATGTTCCTTTTGGGCAATATCTGTGCTGTTGCATGAGAGATGTGCTTTCATCAGATGGCTTAACCGAATGGTGTAAAATAGCTAACACTGCTTGCCTCATCTTCTCCACATTACCAATATTTGCTCTAATTGCTCTTCCATAATACCTCTGGAATTGATTGACCTTAACATCTGTCAACCGTCCTCTTCCTCCAACAGGCTTACCATCCTCTAATTTCTTTCCCCTCAAATCTTTTATCAATTTTCTTAGAGCTGTCCCCATTCTCTTTTGGATATGTCCTATACATTCCTCTTTTTCCACTTTATAACGGCTGCCATAAATGTTATCAATACACTCTTTGACTACTCTAAATGTGTCACTGTCTCCATCTCCCACAAAGGTAGTGTATTTCAATTGTCTTGTATGAATTGATCGTTTAAAAATTGAACTGGCCCCAGCACCCTCCATACTGCCAGATGACCCTTCATAGTTTAATTGACATTTATCCTCATGTGCTTTCTTCCATATCTTATATGATTCAGAGTCTTTGCTTTCTTTTTCATGCATTTTACATTCATGGCAGTAAAGTGATAGTACTTCAAAGTCCAGGACCTCTCCTGTTTCAACACTTATAGCAACAACAACTCCATACTTGGATGAAAAACCCCTTTTGTGCCAAGTCCCATCAATAGTTATAGCTGCAGGGACAGCACCATCTTCATCCTCACTGGCAAGCTCTGGATTCCTCTCTAATATGATATCCCTCACTCTTTTTGCTGCTTGTAGCATATTTTCAGTGGCTTCTGCTTTGGCTGCATCAGAAATAATGTTGAGATGCTTGGCATAAGCTTTATCTGTTACAGGAGCTGATAAATTCATGACAGAGCAGAACTTGGCTAGTGATTCTCTGCCTCCTTTCATCGAATTGCATGCCATGACTGATCTCCTGTTGATGTCAAAACATTCCAATTTTTTTCCTTCTGAGCGTCTGCTTGTCACCAACTCGGTTTCTTTGTGGCAACACGAGCAAACCATTGAAATAAATTCGGCAAGGCCAGACCTTTTGCCATCTTTTACCACCAAAGTAAGTTTTGACTTTGGATTGGTACAAGATTTGCAAATGGCCGAACTGTTCATGGCAGATTGCAATAAAGATATGTCAATTATTGAGTTTCTGGAAAGTTCTGAATCCTTTACTTGCTTCCTCGTGGTTACTTTATCACCAAATGACGATCTTATTTCAATTTCTTTATCTAGCTCTGAAATCTTTCGTGAAGAAGCGGACGAATTTTTTTCGGAAGAATCAGCTGATGTTGTGGGCCTAGCATTACCTCCTTGGGCTTCAGCCGCATTTTGGTCAGAATGTTTCAAAAATTGCTTCTGAATACCTCTGAATCCTTTCTTTTTCTTCCCTTTGCAACCCAATTTATCCTTATTGGAAGGCATTTTGACTTAAAAAGATGATTTAACGATATTCGATTCAACACAGTAATAAAGTACGGCGATGTACGGTCAATCTGAGCTTTCCCGGGTTTTGAGGTTGTCATTGGCAATACAATTTGGAAGCGAGACTAAACAGAGATGGCGTCGTATTCTATTCAGAAGCGATTCAAAGAAAATCAGAGGCAGTTTGGGGGTCTGACGATGGATTATACGTTCTTATTTCACCCCTAGAAACGGTTGCTAAGGAATAAACTCAAGACTGCTCCAACTTTAATTGTGAATTGCCAATAAACCAAGGCAGATACAGTGAAAACAAGTTTACTACAGTAATTCTCATACATTTTAACCCTATATATGACAAAATTGAAAAATATGACTTTTTAGGGGAAATTTGAAAAAATGCTGTATAGTGCCCCCTTAAGTCAACGGTCTGGTTGGCTAACGGATCCAATACGCATAACCATGGTGCTCAAAAGTCCTGCCAATAGAAGCAAAACAGGCAATCTCTTTTCTTACAAAAAGCCTTCCAAAACGCAAAGGTTGATACAATGCAATCTCGTTTACCCGAACAGCTTGGATTGTAAGGAAATGTGAGAGGAGTTGTTCAAATACGCCGAAAGTTCGGATGATCAAGGAAAAGAATTTGGTCCGGAAAAACCACACACAAGAAAAGAGAAAGAGGCAAAAATACCATTTTAGATTTCAGTAATGTCAGGGTATAAAGAATGGCATTAAAATGTTTAGGATGAATTTAAAGATGTTTGCCTTCTCTGGTAGGAAAAGCAAATGAATAGAAAATAATTTTGTGTATGCACCCAAGATGTTCATTCAAACACACAAATACGGTGGCCACGGCTAAATGGCTAATGCCACGTTTTTTGAACACTTCTTCCCCAAACTATGATTTGCCTCGTCTACTCTCACGAAACCTCTATGACGAGTCCTAAGAATGATGCTCCCAGCGTAAGGATTTAAGCATGTGGTTAGGCACAAATATTATTTATGCAATTACATAAGTACGCTTCATGAGTCTAATAGTTGGAAATGTGATTGGATAAATGTTCTGTCAAATAAAACCTATATCTAAAGCCAGGGGCGAAGCGAACAAAATTGGCATTACTGAAATCTAAAATGATATTTTTGCTTCTTTCTCTTTTTTGTGTGTGTGATTTTTCCGGACCAAAATCTTACCCTCAATCATATAAACTTTTTAGTGTGAAGGGCTATCCCCCTTAAATATTTGAAATGAAAAAATGAAAGGAAGGGGATAGATTTGTTTTATTTCATGTTGTACTTTTTAATTGTCTGATAACAGGGTGTTTGTCCTGCCCCCGCTGCTGCACCCATGCCCGGGTCGGGGGTCTACTTTGCCAACAGGGTCTCCAAAGTTAAGAAAACATCCATTTTTCACGACCACTGACCGGGGGAAGGTCGTAGAAACAAATAGAACTTGACGAAAGTGAAAATTTTTAGAAGTCTGAGGCAGTTGAAAGAAATCGTATTGCCTTTATGTTTTCAAAATACACACTTTTTATAAGAATACTTTTTTTGCCGAGCCTCAATGTTCCTAAAAATTTTCAATTTTGAGCCTAACATTTTTCTTAAATAATTCTTGCCCAACACAAGGTGCGAATTCGGCTTAAGATCAAAGAAAAATATTAAATCTTTTTTGATGTGTTGCTTCATCATAAATTTCAGCAAATAGAAAGACAAATGTGATATTAAAATGCAAAATCTAATGATACAAATACATGTATAATACATATCTAATGATACATACATACATATATATCTAGAATATTTATATATATATATTGTAAAATAAAGTATTTTACAGGACAGGTAAAGCTCATAAATCAGACTCCAGTTCGCAATAACGTTTTTAAAAAACCAAGATTCTTCAATAGCGATCGTATAATCAGCAGCAACCAACAACTACAAAATGACGACTTTATTCAACGAAAACTTCGACTAGACTGGACTTGCTCTCAAAGAACATACGCTTTTAACAACATGAGTGACGCACACAAAACCCAAATGACACAAATTAACGGCAAATGGACTAATAATAACTAAAATAGAGATGGCACGATGACAAACAAAATGACTGACGCAAACATCGAAAGACATTCTCATTAACAATAACGAACCACAAACACTATGCACGACAGACAAAACTAGTTGTATAACAATATATCATAGAGTTGAAGAAAGTAAAACTACATGGTTTATCTCTACAAGCCTGTTTCGTGAGTAAATCACTCTTCAGGAGCTCTACGTGCTAACGTATTGAGCACTGTGCTACGGAAGTATCAAAAAACGAATTTCTATATATAAATATATATATATATATATATATATATTTATTAATTATCATATTGCTGTCTAGAGTGCTCAACTTACCGGAGCGATTAGATAGACTAAAATAAACAGACTATTGTGACACAACTCTGAGTTTCATGTGTAAACAATCATCAGGTGTACACAAATATTCGAAATATACGAAACTCGGAGTAACAGAGAACATGTCTCATTTCTAGTATATATTCTATTTTATTATATATAGAAATATATAGATATGTAGAACGTTTCGAGCGAGGTCTTCAGTCACCAGTAAACTATATATATATATATATGGCGTCAAAGTGACAGCTGTTTTGCTTCGGGAGAAAACTCAGATTAAGGAAAAATTTTAGTCTTGATGGAGGTTGAGCCTGGCATTATTCTTAAATTATTCTTAAATTTTAGCAATTTTGAGCCTCAATATTCTTATAGACTTAATTCTTATAAAAAAGTGTGTACAGCAAGATAAAAGTGAAAATAATATTTATAAACCTCCGGCCGGTTTTTTATACAAATGTGTTTGAAGAACTGCTCTGCAATGTAAAACATAGACCTGGACTTTCTGTAATTTATATATTTAAATTGACACACTTTTATTATTAATTGATATAATCATGTAACCTTTCATGTGTCTAAAAATAACAATAACCTAAAAATTGCTGCTTTTTTAAAAAACGGTTTTGAAAAACAGCGTCACAAGGAAAGGGGATAAAGTCTAGTAGAGTACCCCAATTGCCTGACCGCGCTCATTTTAGACCCGTTAAAAACGAGGGAGTTTTTTAGTAAGATCTTCATGGCCCGGGAAGGTTGCCAACGGTTCTGGACTCGGAGTAATATCATTTCAGGCTGAAAATTCCGAGTCAAGGTGTCATTTCAATGTAAGTAACCTGTCTGCCCCAGCTTTTTTAAAAAAGAGTTCGTTTCCTGGATCCTATTGAAAACCGGCATCATGTTTTCAGAATTTAATTCCAGGATAGGGACATTAAGTTTTTATCTTCATGCAAATCCACGTCATTTTCATTCCAGGTTATCACCCGGGCATGGCTGCAAACCGTAACAGTTGCAAATGTCTTCTCGAATAAAATCTTTTCTGAAACGATGCAAAACATTTTTTATAATGTATGATGATGTATGTGAGCGAACCATGAAAACGAGGCTACGACATTGATAGGTGTGGCAAATGGGAACTTATTATTATCTAAACGCTAGCGCACAGACGTATCTACACACTATTGAAAACATTCATTCGAAAAAACTCTTACGAAACGTCGTTGTATTGACATTCTCACGAAGATTAAATCTTATTCGAATCATTCTTGCTGTACTGTTTCTCTGATGATTTTATGGTATTTCTAAAGACAACCAGGTGATTTCTTTCCATATTTCTCTCGTTCGTCAAACTATCAAACTATTTATCTTACATTTATTCTGAATATATACAGTCCTCTAGAACTTAACTCTTGCGAACCACTCTGTGGTACTTTTTACCCTACAGCGTTTACGCTCTTTATGTTTATGTTTACGCTTGAATCTGATTCTAAGTGGGGTTTCTTAAATGGTCCATGAACCTCGACGGATTTCGCTGTTTACTTAGTTTGACGTTCTTTTCTTAGTTACAAATTGTTGTCTTTATCTTTTGGATTTTTATTACTCGTTGCATAAATCTGATGTCATGCCATGAACTATGAACTATGTCGCAAGAGGGTGAAGCAACGGACACTTCCGTACCTGAATTAATTCAACGCCCTAAACGAAGTAGAATTAGAGCTGGTTACCGTGCGCACACTAGTAAACTCTTAAACGATGCCAGGGACGAAATATATAGCGAAAGTCCTTCAATTTTGGTTCTTCAAAAACTATCAGTTTTCTTAAAGGAAAAATCGAACATTCTTAGGAAAATTGACGAAGAGGTGTTTCTTGAAACGAAGGACGATGATATCGAAAACGAAGTGATTCAATGCGAAGAAATTCAATCTGATATCTCCGGTTTATTAGTAGAAATTGAAGATAAACTGTCAGGTCTGAAACTTGAAAATGGAAGCCAATCAAATTCGGAAATATCTCGGCCAAACATATCTACTTCTACCAACTCTTCGTATGTTGATTCTGCAGCGAAATTACCAAAACTAGAGCTTCCTAAATTTTATGGAGATCCGAAGAAATGGATTGAATGGTGGGACTCTTTCGAAATTGTCCATAAAAGTGATGCTCTCTCACCGGCTAACAAATTCAGACATTTAAAGTCGTTGTTAGATGGTCCCGCTGCAAAATCTATATCAGGCATTCAAGTTACTGGCTTAAATTATGGTGAAGCTATTGAAATTCTGCAAAATCGTTTTGCGAACCGACAAATTATCATTAATGCTCACATGGAAAGTTTAATAAATCTGCCCCAAGTTTCATCGGAACGGGATCTCAAAAACTTGCGAAAACTGTATGATGAATTAGAAGTAAACATTCGAAGTTTGAAGTCATTAAAAGTAAATCTTAACGAATACGGAGCTCTTCTTATGCCCATGCTCATGAGTAAAATTCCTGAAAGTATAACTCTATTAGTTACAAAAGCTACCCAAAAAGACGATTGGAAAGTAGAAACAGTCTTAGAAATTTTGAAGTCTGAGCTTGAGGCAAGAGAACAATGTGGTCAATTAACCTCGCAGAAATCCAATGTTGCACAAAAAGAGGGCAGTTCAAGAAGTCGAAATTCTCATTTCTATGGAAATACTCATACAACCTCGGCACTTTTGAATAATGGTGCACAAATTACTTGCTCATTTTGCAAAAGTTCGCATTCTTCTGCTAAATGTAACGTAATTACGGATACCCGAGCGCGAAAGGAAATTCTGAAAAAGCAAGGTCGTTGCTTTGTTTGTCTAAAGAAAGGACATTTGTCCAGATATTGCCCCAGTAACATTCGCTGTTTTAATTGCCAGCAGAGACACCATCTTAGTGTTTGCGAAAACAAAGCACTCTTTCCGCCGCGCGCTAATGAAAGCCAAGGTGCAATATCGGTTAATCCGATAATTCCAACACAATCTAGCGCAGCACATCAGCAAAGAAGAACAGGAGATGTTGGCCAGGCAACAACTACAATGTTTGTTGACTGCAAAAATGCGGTTCTTTTACAGACAGCCAAGGCCTATATTTCAAGGGCCGAAAACCCCGGGCAAAGGACCGTCGCGCGTTTGATTTTTGACTCTGGAAGTCAACGGTCATACATATCGAAGAGGCTGAAGGACTTTCTAGCCCTTCCCAGTATTTCTCAAGAAACTCTCACGATAAATGGGTTTGGGTCCGACAGAGGAAATCTACAAACTTGCGATATTACGCAATTCTGTGTAACAAGTCCTTATAACGACCTTAATATGTATGTCAATGCTTATGTTGTACCCATTGTTTGTTCTCCACTGAAAAGCCAACCAATAAATTTTGCTGCCAGCAATTATCGACATCTTGAGGGGCTACCTCTAGCAGATTTTCCCGCCGAAAACAACGAGCAACTGGAGGTTGACGTGCTTATAGGCTCTGATTTTTATTGGCATTATATGCAAGGTGGTTCGATACGGGGGGAGCCAGGATCTCCAATAGCACTAGAATCTACCCTGGGATGGATTTTGTCAGGACCTGTAGCTCAGTGCCCAGACATTTCGGCAACACACGCCAATTTCGTCCAATCAACTCATGTTCTGAATGTTATGCAAGATCAAACTTCCATTGAGGAGCAAGTTTCCAAATTTTGGACCTTGGAAAGTTTCGGAATATTAAAAAACGAATTGTCTGTTTACGAAGATTTCGAAGACGAAATTGAATTTTCAGAAGGCCGATATCAGGTTAAACTTCCTTGGAAAAAAGACCACCCAACTCTTCCCGACAATTTCGAGCTTTGCCAAAAACGTCTCATTGGGCTTTATTCTAAACTGAAAAAGAATAGAAAACTCTTGAACGATTATGATTCCATTATAAATGATCAAGAAAAGAGGGGTATTATTGAAAGAGTTGATTCTCATTTTGTTGGTGGAGTTGGAAAAACGCACTATATCCCTCATCACCCAGTTATTAGGGAGGATAAAGAAACCACCAAAGTGCGTTTGGTTTATGATGCCTCTGCGAAGGATAAAACTGGTGTTTCGTTAAATCAATGTCTTTACCCTGGACCGTGTTTGCTTAAAACTGTCGCTGAAATTATCGCAAGGTTTCGTCTAAACCCAATCGCTTTAACGTCAGATATTGAAAAAGCGTTCCATATGGTGTCAGTTCACCCATCTGATAGGGACGTTCTTCGTTTTCTCTGGGTAGACAGTTTAGATGACGAGCAGCCAAAAATTATTACTTACAGATTTTCTCGTGTTGTTTTTGGGATTACATGCTCACCGTTTCTGCTAAATGCAACCTTGAAAAAGCACATTGAAAGCTATTCTACAGATTACCCTGAAGTGTGTAATAAACTTCTTAATTCGCTTTATGCTGATGACGTAAACTCCGGAGGACATTCTATCGAAGAAGTTTTAAATCTTTATGAAATATCTAAAAACCTCATGCTTGAAGGAGGTTTTCGACTCCGAAAATGGCAGTCAAACTCTAAAGAAGTTAGGGACAAAATCGAAGATTTTGAATCCAATTCTAGCGAATGTATAGAAAACATTTTACCTACAACAGAAGAAAACCAATCTTTTGCGAAGTCAAGTTTATCTATGGAAGAAATTGATAACAAATCAAAATGTGTAAAGGTCTTAGGGCTAAACTGGGATCTCGAAGAGGATGTCTTTGAGTTCAAGCTGTCAGAACTTGCAAAGTTCGCTGCCGAATTGATTCCTACCAAGCGCAATGTATTGAGGCTAGTTGCAAAGGTATTCGATCCTCAAGGTTTCATTTCACCTGTGACTACTCCTCTGAAGGTGTTTTTACAGAAACTCTTTAAGGCAAAATTGTCTTGGGATGAAACATTACCTGAAGCACTTGACAAAGAATGGAAATTTCTCATCTCCAAATTAGATAAAGTAGAAACTATTTTTGTACCAAGGTACTATTTTGGTTCCATCGATGGGAAACCTGACCTCGTCGAACTTTTCGGCTTTTGCGATAGTTCTGAAAGTGCTTATGTAGCGTCGGTATATGCTAAGATAACTGTCAACGGAAAAAGTCACGTGAGCTTGGTTATGTCTAAATCAAGGGTAGCACCTTTATCTAAAACAACCATTCCAAGACTAGAGCTGCTAGCTTGTCTAACTCTTGCACGATTAATCGATTCTGTGGAAAATTCACTAAGTCCTGTTGTTAAAACTAAAGTGGTCAAATGTTGGACAGATTCGATTTCAGCACTCTATTGGATATTGGGAGAAGGAAAGGAATGGAAGATATTTGTTGAAAACCGTGTCCAAGAAATCAGAAAATTGGTCAATCCTAACCTCTGGTCACACTGCCCAGGAAAGGAAAATCCTGCAGATGTTCCTACTCGCAATTATGACGTCACGAAACTGCAAATGAATGATCTTTGGTGGTCAGGTCCAGAATGGTTAAAAGAAGATCCTGGAAATTGGCCTAACGTTGATCGTCAAGATGAAATGCCGCAGGAATGTCAAGAGGAAATCCGTAAAAATAATGTCTCACAGGAGAAGTCCAGCACGGTTTTGCTAGCTGATGCTGTGCAGAAAAATTCGTTGAGAAATGTAATCAAGTTAGAGAATTTCAGCAGCATTTCACGCCTCTATCGCGTTACTTCATACGTACTGCGTTTCCTTCATAACTGCAGAAAGAAAAGTCAAAAATTCGATGGAGAGCTTTCAGCTGAAGAGATGGCGAAGGCAGAATTGTTTTGGATCAAAGAAGTTCAAAATGATATTTCTAAACACGAGAACAAGCAGTTTGAACGGCAACTAGGTATTTTCAAGGACGAAGTCGGAATTATTCGTTGCGGAGGTCGTCTTAGTAATGCAGACATTCCTTTTGAAAGCAAATTCCCAGCACTACTTCCCAGAGAAAATCATCTTACAAAGTTAGTGATACAGGATTGTCACAAGCATGTCTTTCACGGTGGCGTGAAGGAAACTCTTTTAGAATTACGTAGTCACTTCTGGATAGTAAAGGGACGTCAAGTTGTCAAGAAAGTTATCGGCAAGTGTACTCTCTGTAAAAGGTTACAAGGAATGTCCTATGGAAATCCTAAAACCGCGAACTTACCGAGCTTCAGAGTGGAAGATTCTTTCCCATTTACTTCAGTCGGAGTTGATTTTGCCGGCCCGTTGTATGTTAAGAGTGATCAGAAGCAGATGAAGAAGGTATACATCACGCTCTTCACATGTGCTACTTCTCGCGCTGTACACCTTGAACTAGTCGACGAATTATCAGCTGATGCGTTTCTAATGTGTTTTCGTCGATTTGCTGCACGTAGAGGCATACCGTCTCTAGTCGTATCAGACAACGCTATGACATTTAAATCTGCATCAAAGAGGCTCGTGAAACTATTTCAACTACCAGAATTAAGGAAATTTTTCGCAGAACGAAGAATCAGTTGGATGTATAATCTACCCAAGGCCCCTTGGTGGGGTGGGTTTTTTGAGAGATTGGTCAAAAGTACAAAATCGTGTCTGAAGAAGGTTGTAGGATCTGCAAAGTTAAATCGTAATGAGTTGAACACTGTTCTTGTCGAGATAGAAGCTGTCCTAAATTCGCGTCCTTTGACTCATTTGTATCCTGAAGATATCTCTGAGCCTTTAACACCATCACATCTACTTATGGGTAGACGTCTCATTTCCTTGCCTTATTCGGTAGCGAGAGATTCTGAAGATCAACAAGAATGGGGAACGAAAGAGAACCTAACTAAAAGAATAAAATATCTCTTGTTAACTCTCGAGCACTTTAAAGTACGTTGGAAGAAAGAATATTTATCAGAACTTCGCGAGCATCATCGCAATCTCAAACGCGATGAACATCGATCTTCCATACATCAAGGTGATATAGTCACCGTGCACAACGAAAATAAGCCTAATCGCCTATTCTGGAATCTCGGAAGAATCAAATCGTTGATTTTTGGAAGAGACAATGAAATTCGTGGTGCAAATGTACAACTGTCAAACGGAAACGTTATAGCTCGACCGTTACAGAAATTATTTCCACTCGAAGTGACATGCTCTGAACCTTTAGTTCCGTTACAAAGTCACGACATGAACAATTCTCTAAGGACACGACCCCTTCGAACAGCAGCAGTTGTTGGTGCGGAGAAGAGACGTTTAATTGACCAGTATTTAACTGGCCAAGGGGGGAGTGTGAGCGAACCATGAAAACGAGGCTACGACATTGATAGGTGTGGCAAATGGGAACTTATTATTATCTAAACGCTAGCGCACAGACGTATCTACACACTATTGAAAACATTCATTCGAAAAAACTCTTACGAAACGTCGTTGTATTGACATTCTCACGAAGATTAAATCTTATTCGAATCATTCTTGCTGTACTGTTTCTCTGATGATTTTATGGTATTTCTAAAGACAACCAGGTGATTTCTTTCCATATTTCTCTCGTTCGTCAAACTATCAAACTATTTATCTTACATTTATTCTGAATATATACAGTCCTCTAGAACTTAACTCTTGCGAACCACTCTGTGGTACTTTTTACCCTACAGCGTTTACGCTCTTTATGTTTATGTTTACGCTTGAATCTGATTCTAAGTGGGGTTTCTTAAAATGTATCTTAAACACCATAAAATGAATCTTGTGGGTTCATTCAGGGCTCGAACCGACTTAGCATACATACATTTTACAATACGATGAAGTAAGACAGTGGTTGTTTTTAATATGCTTTTCTTTGTCGCGGTTTCACCTTTAGAAAACACGAAGTTAATTCTACTGCTGTGAACTTCACTTCATTTTCCTTTGTTTATATTTTAATTTCCGCACAAATAACTCGTTTCCCGATTTATCAATCCATCGTAGAACAACTGGGTTCACTTCTCATCTCCGATCTTGAATATCTGAACTTAAATTCTCCTTACTCGTTAACATATTAGGTTTATTCATCAAATCAATTCAAGAATTTTATATTCATCAAAGTTATTTTCTTTTACAAAATTGTAACACGACAAAAAACACACATACCACTATCAGTCAATGATTCAGTAAAAATGCGTTTTTTTAAAGTCGGAAATATCCCCTGTCATTACCAGATGCTTTAACAAAAGAAACATTAAATTGGTAATCCAATGAAATTGAACAATCATTATAAGCAAATGGTTAGAGTCGAGTGTGTTCGCGAATAACCTGCTGTGTAAGAGTTCATTGTTCCGAAACAATCGTCGTTGCTCCGTTGCCAACTTGCAGTCAAACTACCGGTCGCACTTCACATGCATCGTGCTATCTCCGACGTTGTTTAGACAAAGTTTTGGAAAGCTTGAAGAAGTAACCCAGGTTTATAAAATGGAAGAGGAAAGCTATGGAGCTGGCAACAAAGACAAAGAGTCCAACCAAGGACATCTTGTCAACGTGGACATGTTTTTAGAGCACATTGGTGAATTTGGGAAGATGCAAATTATCTTGCAGATTATGTTTTGCATCATGATGCTGCCTGCAACTTATCAAACGCTGTTACTAACCTTCGCAGCAAATAACCCGGATTGGAAGTGCACAGGTCTTTCTGCAGAATGCAACAACACGAACACGATTTTCCACAGCAGCCATGATTTCTACGAACAAAGATGCAAGTTTAAAAATCGTAGTTCTTGGGAGTTTGTTCAACCGAAAAAGTTCTCTATTGTTACCGAGGTATATTTTTTTAATCAAGTTGCTTATGATCGTTTGAAAAGCAAAAATTGTTTATATAGAACAAACCACACAGGCGTCATCGCAGTTGCTTTCTGGGAGGGGGAGGGGCGTTGTGGACAATAACGTGACGAACATCCCGAGCAATTTTATCAGAGTGCGAAAAATAGAAATTAGCCTAATAAGTTTAAGAATTGGGGGTTATAGTTAACTCCTGACCCTGCCCCCACCCAGAATGCCACTACGATAGGCCTGTCAGCTTTAGTATGTAGAGTGATGCTCTAAGGATCAGCATTTTATGTCCGGTCACAACAGGTCTCTTCTCTTGGAGTCTTGCTCGAACTCCAACAGCGTGAATGAATATTCTGATTCTTTCCAAGTTTTGTATTTGAAGAAACACCTGTAAACCTTTGTGGATTCAGCCATGACAAATACTGATTATTCTCACCAACAGATAATATCAAAAACTAGATTTTCAAGAAACCAAAAATAACTTTCCCTCCATCATCATGATTACTCCGATTTGGCCATCCATTTTCTGCGTTAATATATCAAGGGCAATTTGGCAGATCTAATTGATTTTTCATATTTGAAAGCATTCCTTGGTGTGCTTTCAAGCTCTATGTTCAAAATCCAAAAATTTGAAAATGTATTCTTTTGACCTTTTTTTCACGTCAAGAGATTCCCTTCCGTTCTGATGCTGTATTTAGATGTGGGAAGTATATTTTATCCCTTGTGTCTTGAGTTCTAGGCCAACAGGGCAATAATGTTATTGGATTCTATAAAGTTTCGTTGTTCTTAGTTTTATCACGATTTAATAGTTTCTTAATTTTTTTGCTTCGAGTACTGAAGTTTCTTAATTTTTTCTGACTGTCCAGTACCCCCTTTTTTATAGCCAGTTACTTATAAAAAGAATGAGTGTAATCTCACTAAAACTACACACTGGGTGTCAACATTACGGTCTTTTTTCTATTCTTTAAAAGAATACACTTTGACGGAAATTAATTCACCAAACTGCTCAAATGAAAAGTTGTTTTAGAAGTTTATCCCTATATCAACAAACAGAACAAATGTAATCTGCAAATCAACCGTGAAATTTTTATTAAGCGCCCTTAATTCAGTGTTGAAATGAGAAAAACATAAAGAAAAAAAAGGAAAATCCGGACATTCCACGTGTAAAGTTTTTTTAACAGATTCAAAACAGAGGAAATTGCTGTAAAATATGGAAGGTTAAGTAGAACCGATCATAAGTTGAAATCAAAACGGCCAAATGGCAACTCTGTACAGAACGAATTGAATTCAAGTGTTGTCGTGCAAAAAAATCTGATTGTGAAAAGTACAAAACTAATCTGATGAATTTTGAATCAATCAAAGAACATTCTGTGGCGTAGAAGACAACAATAGGGAATGGCTTCGCTTCGTGATCCTTCGAACCTCATGAATTTGTAAATGACTTTCCTTCATCTTTACGCAACAGAAATTTTAGGAAATCAATTTATTTTTGCTAGAGGCATCTTTCGGACTAGCTTTCAGGTTAAACGACAGAGACCTTGTATGCTTTCTTCAGGTTTAGCGTTGGCTGCATTCAGAGGAAATTTCTGCACATCTTTTGTTTTGGACAAATTAAACCAGTAGCCCATTTATCAACATGGAGCGCCAATTTTACCTCAAAGGAAGGCCGATGACCAACTTGTGGTTACCTAAAGGCAGTTTGAATCAACGCATTACCTCTTTAAACGTACGTTGCAAAAAAATTGCCAAGAAATAAAAAATTGATTCTGCCGAGAACTGGGGGGCCCCCAGTTCCCCCATGGCGCCGCTACTGTACCTGTGGCTGAGAAATTGATTTTGCTCGAATTTAGAAACCCAAACAATTTATCAAAAACGAACTTGGTAACAATAAGTCAATGGAATAGCGACTATTTGATTTTGTTTGATGCCATGACAAGCCTTGAACTCTAAAGGTAGCTATTAACGGCACAAAGCCATGTCTTTTCCCCTGTCTATTAAAAGGGGTCTAGACCCCTAGGTAATTCTTCTTTCCCCTAATTTGAGGACACGTTTTCTCCTTGGGAGGGTACCCAATTTTTTCAGGGAAGCGGGGATTTGGCAAATTTTTTTGAACGGGGCTCGGGAATCGATATTACCGGAATTCGGGAATTGATGGTCGGGAATCGGGCCAAAAACGAAGCAGGAATTCGGGATTCAGGGGGCCTATTGACTACCCTCGTTTGGAAAAGATTCCCAAGGGTCCGCTATATTTCTTGCATTGGCAATTTTTAACGAAGTGGTTAAGATAATGGCTTCAATTTGACGTGTATCTCTGTGAAAATGAGGAATATCGAGAGTGAATTAACGGTTTTCGGCATTCAGTCCATAAGTATTTCATTGGTAAAGTATCAAGTTACGAAAAAGTGTCAGTTCATTTGCTGGGAAGCTGATCAATGCGCATTCGTGATCCATGTGATCACTAGAAAAATTGTAGGCTCTGCGTATGTTATGAACGTCGATGATAAAACTATAACCAGAATAAATATGCTTGGGTATTATTAGCAAACGAAAGCCCATGAGCTCGTAATAAGTAAGCACTTATCTTTATCGAGCGCAACAACAAATAGAGTTTAAAGTGCCTTTGCTACATCCCCACCGTGAGTAAAATCCCTCTCACTCGAGAAACTTGTCATTCACAGGTTAATCCACCCTTTCTATGCTACTCAGGGGCTTTGGCTGTTTTCCACAAATCCTACTTTGGTTACTAAAAATGGCAATTAATCGTGTATGGCATGTTGAACTGAGCTCATGTTCCTCTTGTGAACAAACGCTTTTCTAGTTGGATTTTTGGCCTAGAATCCTATTCATGATTGGCAGTCAAGACAGAAGGGGGGTTCTGCCGAAAGGCTAACATTCATTGAGGTGGCCCACGTGGATGATCATTTCTACAAAATTACGTCCGAAGACGTTGTACACATGCCAAAACTCTTTCTAAAAGTTATTTGGTATTCTTTTTTTCATGTTTTCCCTTATCTTTCAAAGTTATGATATGTTCCCTTTACATCTTAGTGGGATTTGATTTGCGAGAAGAACTCACTATCATACCTGGCAAATTCAGCCCTATTTCTTGGATGGGCCGTCGGGGCCCTGGTGCTTAGTGCCATCGCCGATAGGTAAGAACCAACCCAATATGTTGTCTCTAACTTTTGTGAATTTGCACAGCTAGGAAAATCGTTTCGGTGCAGATTTTTAGATATTTCATTACATCAAACCATTTCAAGCTATTCTCAATTATTAAAGAATTTCTACAAACTGTGTTAACTATTTAGTCATAATTATTTTCAACTTTTTGCTGTTAAAACATTTCCCTTAAATAAACGACACTTTTATTGATGATCAAATGTACGGAGACGTCAAAAAAGTTGTTTTTCTGCTACTGTAACGGTACAATAGGCACTTGATTACAAGTAGATATACAAGCTAAAATATGTGGGTTCTTTGAAAAAAATTCTTAAATAAAGGTATGCAATAAGTTTACAGCAAAGGAAAACTGCTACATCATATCTTTTCCATATATATGAATTGATCTGGACCAAGACCCCGAAGCTAGTTTTAGGACAGAGAAGCCACGCTTATCGAGCTTATGTGACAACACGTCGAGATTCTTATGCAGGATAGGGAAGAATTTAGACGATGTAAGATAATGATTGGATTTTGATTACACACCTTTCAGAGGGTTGGAAAATGATGGGAGCGACCATTTTGAAATTTCATATTTATCTTTGCGCGCAGGCTATGTTCCTAGGCCAGGAAAAACAGAGAGCTGGCGACACTCCACATTTCAAGTGAAAGTATGGTCATGTCATTGGCTCGAACCACAGACCCTGAATCTGTAGTCCACGACTCGAACAACTGAGCAATGTTTTAGCTAGATTCTTTTGTTTTTGCAGGTTTGGTCGAAAGTCCGTTCTATTTCCATCTCTTGGCACTGTAATACTTTGTGGATTCATCAGCGCTTTCGTTCATAATTTCTGGCTGTTTTTCGTGTTGAGGCTAATCACCGGATTTGCCCAAGGTGGTGTTGGCCTATCCATCTATGTATTGGCAACAGAGCTCGTTGGTCCTAACTTCAGGGCTTTGTCTGGGACAATAGTTTGGTTTGCGTTCACAGCAGCGTTGTGCCTGATCGGATTAAAAGCTTACTTGGTACCTGACTGGAGAATGTTGGAGATCATCGTGTCAGCTCCTTATGCATTTGTCATAGTATTTTGGAAGTATGTATCTTGAAAACAGTTTTCTTTTCTCATGTTAAATAGAATTTTCATCGGGTTGGATTGCTTGATTTTCCAGCAATACTTGGGTCAGCAGATATGACGCAGAAATGTGATTCAGAAGCAGGGGTGCCGTCCTAAATAGCTTTGCTGTACTGTAGGCAACTTCAGATAGCAAAACCAAAGACCACACCCATGAACACGCCCTATACGCTTGAATTCATCTTTAAGATCTTTTGTTGTTTATTCGAAATAACTGAAACTATTCACCGACTCTAAAATGCTAACGTAAATTCCTATTTCAAGGAAATGTATATTGCATAGCCATAGTTCACATTGCCTAGAAAGTAATTCATCCAACCAAACATATAATGGCTTGTTAAGGAAGTGGGCCTGAGCTACTCTAATATCCCTCCAAAATTTACAGAGGGGGCTGAACCTCACCGAGCCCTCCTTCGCGATCCCTCTGTTGAGAAGTGATTTGCAATCATCCCCAGTGATTTGAAATGATTTTCTATCATCCTCAAATACCGAAAGTGACAAAGCAACGTCAATCCCCTCCAGAATCAATAGAATTAAATCGTAGTCTTTTTCCCAGGAAAAGAAATTTCCAAATCTTACGGTTACTGAGAATTGACTCCACAACATTTCTCCCAAGCCTGTCTCTACACCAAAACGCCCTCATTCCTCTACTCTTGAAACACTCTTGACATTCAAGTTTATCTGCCAAATTGTTCTGAGAAATCTAACAAGGTTAATTTGACCTCTTTTTGCAGTTTATGCTTATTTATCACACTAGGAGTTGACACTGAGCGGGGAGCGAGGGTGAAGCACCACAAGGGTGAAACACCGCAAGGTTGAAGCACTGCACTTTGACTGGGTCGGCTTCGTCTTCGGATTGATCAGCCTCTGCACCGCCCATCGCTTTGATCTCAAGTGATTTGCATTTCGAGATGACGCGTTTGATTAAAATGGCACCAAGGTAAAAGAAACATGAAGAGGATGATTTAGATTTCCACTCATGTTGAAAGTTTTAGAGAGCTTGAATCCTTTCTGATTTTAGTAGCAACACCAGACTTTTTTAATACAAAATCCTGGCTGGGTGAAAATCTGAAATACGGAAGGAAAATATAAAGGCGTTCTTACTGACCTCATCAGTTTCAAATTACTGGGACAGAAATAGTTGAAGAAACTTTATCATATTATCATTGAGCAGATCCACCATGTCATCTCATTTGCTAGAAGAAATACTGAGGTTAAATAAGGGTTAGCAACAAATGAAAATTGAAGGAAGATGTCTCATTAAAGAACGTAACTAGCTGTGCTCAGCAAAGAGAGCCTCGATACGAAGAGGAGACCAAATAGCATTGTGTATCGAAATAGAATTACCCCTTCCCCAAGTAAGGTGGGTTAGCAGTAAAAAAAGCATATTGAGCACGATGTTATGGAAAATTCTTATTCGTCGTTTAATTGCTCTTTGATAATGCATTTATTTTACTTCACATCCTGTGAGAATCGTTAAACTCGGGTTACGTAGAGGGGAGAGGAGAAGAACGAGACTCTCATCAATTTATATTTAACGTAATTGTTTATGGCTGTTCGCTGATTTTCAGGGAACTTTTTTAAATGACAAACATGTTTGCTGATTTTGAAAACTTTGTGAGATGAATTAATTCTTATTCCAGTATTTGACATCTTTCATCTTGGTCTCTCAAGATGTATTCATATCGATGAGTTGTCATATAACTGAAATTTCGCTTAGGTACTGTCACAGAGGCTACTCATCACTATGTTTAGTTAAAACTTTGCATGATTCGTTCATGGTATTCTGTCGTTCGTTACAGCTGTAGAACTTTCTATATCGATTAGAATCCCGTTATATTCACTTTTCAGCCACATATTATGATACATTTCCTGGCCTAGGCCACACCTCCATTTCCATCTTGCAGTCGTTCTAAGCTCAGATGATATCCAATGTTGCAATAGAGGAAATTATTTATTTTTTATGCTTATCTTTTTCTCATCACCTTACTTCACGGTTTGTCTGTAACTCAGTTTAAGGTAATTCATGATTTCTCCTGCAATTACAGATGCGTTCCAGAATCAGTCAGGTGGTTGAGAGTAAATGACAAGGTTGACGAAGCAGAAGTTATTTTGAGAAAAGTTGCTAAGACTAATGGCAAGATCCAACCGACCGTGAAACTTTCCACTGCGGAGAAGGACACTGCGCATGGCACCTACGCTGATTTATTTCGACCGGCGTCAACATGTAGAGACACACTGGTTCAGTCATTCGCTTGGTAAGAGTAATTCTCCCCTCGAACTAAATAATTACTTTAATGTAGAGTTTGAGTATGGAGGAAATTTTGTATAATTTCTGCCGATGAACTTATAAAGGACATATAACATACACCCTACTGTATAGGATTATTTCCACTTTTTTTCTGACCCCCTCCATCGCCTTACTACAGCTATCCTCTTAAAAATTTTGTATATTGCCTCCAACCAAACATTTGCGCTGCGTCGCGTCACACTGCGTTTCGTTGCTATATACCTACATCCCCTCTCTTCTCAGGTTCGTAAATGGCATGGTCTACTATGGTGTTTCCCTGGCATCTGATAATTTAGGTGGCGATATGTACAGGGACTTCGTTTTAACCAGTCTGGTCGAACTTCCGGCAAATATCTTGGTTATTTATCTGGGTAACAAGTAAGTCATTCTAAGCCTTATTAGTATATCTTGGAACCCTTCAATACTAGACACAATGTGCTTGTAATACACTCTTTGATTTATCGAAATATCAACAATATAATAGTGCAAGAGTACTCTCCCAAATTTCTTTAAATCGTCAAAATTAGTCTTTACAAGCAATGAAATATTTTGCCTTCAAATCCATTCACTGTTTGTTTTGTGTCAGGGCCATGTAATTTTTGTACTTCCCTGATAAAATTATCGCAATACCTAAACAGTGAAATTCTTCAGAAACATCAATGCGACGTAAAAGACTTGCAACATATTTTGTACAACAAATTGTGCAACATATTTTGTCTGCTCTTGTTTACAGAATTGGCAGAAAACCAACCACGATATGGTCTATGTTTATCGGAGCATTGTCATGTGGTGCAGTTGCCTTCATACCAAACATAGCAAGCAATTCAGGTATGCTCCTGTTTTTATGGTATATGGCATTGATTTTTATAGGAATTCAAAATTAGATGTGACGTCTAGGTACTTATAGGAGTCAAGCATTTTCCTTTAAGCATATGTGAAGATGCTGGCATTTGCCAAGCGAACTCTTTTCTAATTATAGTTCAAGCATATTATCCAATGGTAGAGCAGTATGATACTCAAAATCTTATCCAATGAGGTAAAGGAAACAACACAATCAAATAAAACATATCTAACAAAGAATGATAAATTATCAACTCCAAACGGCTCTTTATTTTTAGATCGTCTACCTTACCTTTGCACAAACACTTAAATCGTTGGTTGAACACTTGTCCTGTGTTTCCCGTTTATTCTGTGTTTCAAAAATGAAGACGTTGCCGGGATGGCTAGCTGCTTTTAGTTGCATTTTTTGGCTATTTTAATGCAACGTAATTAAGATGAAATTAATAGATGTAATTGATAGAATTAATAGGTTATAGATGTAATTAGGTTTTAGAAGGCAGAAGCAAAATATTTTACCTTCGTTTTCAACGATTCTCAGGTAGGGAATGTTTTTGCCAAAAACGGTTTTATCGTCGTATGCATCATATCTATTTACATTTTGAATCGGGCTTTGCTGAGGAGGAAAAACAAGTTTGAGGAGAGATAAAAAACATGGCATTCCAGCTGTCTCTCACAAACAAAACCGCATTGGTACCAAAAGGAAATGAATTTGTCTTTTGTTCAATATAACCTTAAAGGTCAAACTTAGATTTGTGAAAAAAACCTAGTTACTTACTGAAATATCCTATATTTAAGTACCTTTCAGTTATTCAAGAAGTACATTGATTTAACCATAATTTAAAACATGTGTTATCTAGGGTTGTCTGAGAAATCGACACCTTAATGGTTTCATGATCTTTGATAGGAGCAAATGAACCAGGAATGTCACCTTAGATTCAGTAAATTATGGGAGATTAAGGGCACCTGAAAATTTGATGGGGAAGGGAATGAGAAAAGCTGGCAAGATATTGGATCCTAGTTCTCCACTTTTTACCCATTAATGATAACGAAGAAGGATGGAAAATGCAAAAATGAGACCATTCTTAGGGTTTTTTAGACTGGAATTGTAAGTTACCCGTGTAGAACCTTAATAGGCGATGAGACGAGCACGGTACAAATTAATTTAACGGTTCCAAACAAGACCATGTTTGTGAATTAACCATCTTAATTAGTGCGACCGTCCTTAAAGTGAACGATCAATAGATTCATTTTGGCTCGTTGCTTGAAGTACAGGGTCTCAGGTAACCTTCTCAAAGTTTTACTGACAATCCATAATATAATTATCAAAACGAAGATTAAAAGTTTTTCCATTCGAGTTTTTCAAGTTCTTCTTCTGAATGGCGTGTGTCTGTTTTTAGTTTACATGGGGCTGCGTATTACACTCGGCATGCTGGGAAAATTGTGCATCACCGTATCATTCAATGAGTTGTATGTCTGGTCTGTGGAGCTGAACCCAACTATTGTCAGGTAAGCAATATAGACGTATATGTTGCAGTTAGAGTTAACGGCATCGAGTCATGATAAAATGGATTGGGTATACCCAAAGTGCCAAAATCCGCTGAGTCACGATTTTCATGACTGCGATGCTATTGGCTGACCTAAAACTGGTCACATTACGGATGCCTATATCACGTGAAACAGCAACGATCACTCCGAAACCAAATGACCCCCTATAGAGAAGGCCTATTACCATGACTCAATGCCTTTAGATGTTCGATGTGTGTTCGGTGTCGGTTTTTTCAAAGCAACACTTACGCTTAGGTCCCGAATAAGCGTCCCCTCGCTAATTTTTTTCGAAGAAATTTCAGACTCCCCGCTCTTATTAGGACCCCCCCCCCCCCCCCCCGCTTATTAAATTTTCAATTTTTGTAGGAGAGCCCTTCAAAAAGGGTGAACAACTGTGGTTGAGTTGGTGGGTAAAAATAGTAGGACATTATTGTTCTGTTCTGTTTTGAAACTAACGTCTTGATGTTAACAGATATTTTTCCTTTAACACTGCTTAGTACTCTTTTACACCAAATCCCCCCCCCCCCCCGCTTATTTCCACCCCCCGCTTATTGAATTTTAGGAAATTTTTCAACCAAATTAGCCATCTTTTATGTTAGGGCAGCTAAAGCTGTTAGTGGCCGCTTCTTTTTCTTGATTCAGCCTTTAACAAAATTTTCACGAAACACTTCTTGCTTCAGATATTAGTAGAAATAGTGTGCTTGAATGGATGATTATTCCTTTTGATTTCTTGAATATGCTTTTTGATAACTCTCTATCATTGCGGGTTATCTCAGGCCGAGAAATAGTTGGGCTTTTCATTGTTTATGTCTTCACAGATCTCAAGGCATGGGCCTACTTCAGGTCATCAGCAGAATCGGCGCAGCTACTGCGCCATGGGTTGCGCAGTGGCTGAGGCTCTACGGGGATTACCTACCGTTTCTTTTAATGGGTGGTTTGACAATGGTTGCGACATTTCTGTGCTTCACCTTGAAAGAAACCAAAGGAAAAGAGACTGCTGAAGTTTTCACAAGAAAGTCAAAACCAGCAATAGAAGGTCAGTGATTTCTCAAGTGTCGTTAAAAATTATACAGTAACTATTCAATTATCCGACCCACCGTTTATCCGGACTTCGATTATCCGGTCCGTTAAAAATGTGAAAAACCTTAGGAAGAATTTTCTGCATTTTTGACAAATATGTCGGGTGCGTTTTTCTTGCTTTCCATTTTAAAAATCTTATGAGTATTTTGAGAGGATTTGGTGCATTAGATTGTAATGTGTGCTTAGAAATAAACTTTCAAAACACTCGTCTATTTTATTTACGCTGGTTTCTGCCCTTATTCGTATATTTTCAATTATCCGGAATTTTGGATTATCCGCATGAAATCCCGTGTCCCGAGAAGACCGGATAATTGAATAAGTACTGTTGTGTTATCTTTCGATGCACGATAATTGGATGACTGTTTTTTGGGAGGCGGGAGAGGGGAGGGGGGCTACTAGAGTCAGCGTTAGGGGGAGTATTGAAAGTTCTTCAATGAGGCGCTAGATTAGCTTGGCTTTAAAGTGTCCAAAAACCTACTTGAATATACTTCACCCAATATACGAAAAATATAACCAATAGATACTTAAATAGAAATATCTGTTTTGTAGCCTAGAGTAGTGAGCATCATTCTCTTTTGTTATGTTTTGTTTTATATCCTTGTGTTATCGTGGTATTTATCTGAAATCTTGTTGCTTTTCAGAGGTAACCATGGTGAAGATGGATCATTCTAGGGTTGAACCAAATGTTGAGGTCATGGCTATTAGACGTGAAGATGAAATTGTTTTGTCTAACAAAGATGTCACAGAACCTATAATGGGATGATACATGTATACGAGACAAATTAAAAACAGTTTATAGCTACAGATTAAGTGGCTGCTTCATTTTTTTAACTAGTTGGGTATCATTGGCAACGGTATAGGTAACATCTTTTCGCCTTATGCTGAAAGAAAATAAAATGAGAGATGGCAAAAATTGACCATGTTTAATATGCAGGTTGGGATCGAGACTATAAAATGCAAACGAAGCAACGTTTGTCTTGGCAAACCTCGAAGAGAAACCAAACTCTTTCTGCATACTTAAAGGAGCTGTGTCACGTAAACGTAAACAAACATTATGTGCGGGGCGTCTCTGCGCTGTCCCTTTGGCCAAATACAGCCCGTTACGACGTTCTCTTCTCGTGTTCCCGCTGCAGTACAAACGGCTTCTTTTTCGTCGACTGATCAATGAAATAATGTTATAATAAAATCATATAAAGTCGTTACAGCTTTGGCAGTGGAAAAGCATTATTCACTAACAAAAGAAGTTAAGATCTTCCGGATGCGCTACGATTCTCTGTCCCACCAAATCTCACTTCAGTTGCTATAGTGTATTCGCCCCATTCACAAGCATCAGCACAACAGCATTGTCCCGCAGCCTTACACGTGACCTAATCCCTTCTCCGAAAGTCTTTGTCTAGGAATATTTCATACTTTCTTAAGTGGTAGACAAATGAGCTGAAAAAAAGGAATGACTTCGAACCTCGTTTCTTGTTGCATCAAATTTCTTAAAAGTTTGGGTTTTCAACGTCTTCTCCTACCATACAGGACCACTGCTAGAATTTGTTTCTCCAGTTTTTTTTTATTGCAATCAGTTATGAATCTTCCTCCCTGCCAAATGCAGAGTCATTTCATCCATTCAGATCTGGTTGCTTTTCATATACTGTAGAAAATTTTTTTATCCTAAGCTCACATAGGTGAATCCCACAGCTATTTTCATTCACTAGAATATTAATGGGACTTTTTACTCGTTTTTATCAAGTAAATCTTTTAATTCACGGATTTAGATCAAATGAAATATTTAAATAACCTAAATCCTTTGAGCGCAAAATTAATGTTGATTTAAAGTTTTCATGTTTTCTTCAGAAGATGGTTCACCCTGTGTGATAAAGGGATCTGACTGAAGCCTTTGGATTATCGTAAATATTTATGTAGACAATTCATCACGTTTGCAGAGACAGGAAAAGAGGAAACAGTCCTCCCAGATCCCATTTGCTAAAAAAGTGGGTGAGCCATCCTTTTTTGCCAACATATTTGAAGATTCGCAGATTAAGCATTCCCTATATGGCAAAAAAACTCCAGGTTTTACAATTGTTTTCCAAGGTTGGTGTCACACTTTTCCCAGCGTAGCGAAGGGTCTGGCTTGCACAGGGCAGTCTAGAGTTTTTTGATAGGCCTGGCCAATTAAAATGAATAAACTACGTTGTATTTTTAACTTAAAACATTCCATGGAGCTGCATAAACAGACTTCAATATCTTGCCAGCGCCGATATTCTTTATTTTGATCTTAGTGGTGTCGTAATTGGTCCTAGAGTCATAGTTATAATTGACCATCCTCAAGGTCATCCAAGGTTCTCACGTTGATCATTTTGCTTTAAGATGTCACCCTTTTAGAATGTAATCTAATAATGGTACCAAAACTCCAGTTTGTGTAGGATTATTTTTACGGGACATTTCAAAGTGCTCAGATCTTATTACACCATAAATGCACTGACCTTTATTTCTCCAGGTTTTCTATTCAGGTCAGTGGCGTAGCTTGACCTTCCAGACTAGGGAGTGGAGGGTGATGTGAAGTAAAATTTACTAACGAAGACATATAGATGAAGATAAATTTAGGTGCTCTTTCACCTACCGATAGACGACTACACCGACAAACCAGGGAATTTTTGCACCAACTAAACATTTACCGACAAACTCATGGAGAATGGGGGGGGGGCACTTCCGCCAGCTACGCCCCTGATTCTGGTCTAAAAATTTAACAATACGTCTGGGATTTTTATGAACTCCACACACGAAAAATATTTATGTGGCATAATGCGATTTAATTTACAAAAAAGTCCAATTGTTCGGGATAAGGAGTTTTTCCAATTCTGTATAAAAAGGGGATGTATCCAATTCTATAAAAACGTATTCGATTCTGTCGCAAATCACCATTGTAGCAGAGAAACAAGTATTTTATTCTTGGAATTATTCAGAAAGAAGTAGGTGGTGCACTAACCTTGATTAAGCCACGTTAATGGGTAAATGAGGTTGAATTCGATTTAAGTTTGAAATTTTCTTGATTTTGTAAAAACGTTCTTATATAGAAGTTTTATAGAATTTATGATTCAATTTTGTAAAACTTTCGATAAAGATTGTAACATTTGATGAATTTTACTGCTTGTTGTATTTTTAAATTTTATTGACTCAGATTTCACACTGGGTTTGTAGCAAATCGTTGTATTTATAAACGCTTAGCTTTTGATTCATTTGTTCCAAGTAATGCCCTGGTGCAGGGGCCCAATGGAAGTTGCTGAAAAATTTGGCTTTCTAAGGCTAGCTATAGCCTCCCCTGCCCCAAGGCCAATTCCCACTTGACCTGGTATAGTCGGTACGTTGATAATTAGTGTTCTTGTCAAAAACTGGGGAGAAACCTGTTATACGGTTCTGTCTATTATACATTAAAATATCTCTAGATTTGAAGTTAAGAACGAGAGGAAATTGTATTCTGGTTTGTATTTAAGATGTTAGCTACATTATCCTAGTTTTATCATGTATAGTAGTTAGTATTTGCAACTTTACCTTTTTCAAGGAAAGCCTATTGCAACGACATTCATGAGTTATCTTTTCATTGTGTTATCTTTGGAGAAATGACAAATATAAAGTGTGTTTAGAAAACAAGAATTTGGGCAATAGAATAAGATAGTATAAAAACAAAAATTAAATATGGAGGAAATGCTCACAAAATGAATTTTCCATATACTTTTTCAACATGATATTTTTATAAAATTTGACAAAAAAGAAAAGAAAACGACAAACAATTTTTCACAAGAAGCAGTTATCCATCACTTTAATTTGAGATAGCTCAGTGACAACATGGCGTATGGGTCATCGGTTCAAATTTTGATGCACGTAGAATTGACATTGTGCTTGCGAATGCTATTCAACTGGTCAACTTTTGGTTTTACAAAAACGTCCAACAGAAGCAGAAAACTTTTTTGTTGTAATTCTGAATTTTGGAAGCAACGCAAAGCCACATAGCTCAATGCCACGTGGCTGGGCAAACTATCGTTCCCATCTCTCTTACTTCCATGGACCAGCAGATTCAGAATATTTCATCTGGCTAGCCCAATTCTATTCCTGTCGATTGAGTATGAGAAAGTTTTGAAATGTCGCCTAAAAGCATCAACATTGTTTTCTGAAATAAATTTTTCTCTATTTTGAGAGAACCATGAAAATTTTAATATAGCTATTTTCAGGTTGCATTTTTGAGAGTAATTTATTCTTATAATAATTTTTCAATCTTGTTGTAAACTTTGACATTTAGCTAAGTTTTTATTATTATATTTCAGTTAACAACTGTAATAATTTGCATGAAACTTGTTTTTTGTTATTGTATCTTGTTATTATTCTCTGATAAACTTGTTATATAATTAAACTGAAGTTATGATTTATCAAAACGGCCATCAAAAACTGCAAGTAAATGATGCATGTCAGCTGTAATACACCGAGCATGCGCAGTAATTTGATTTGCAGTATGGTTTGTTTTTGGCGCAGAAATTATGGTGACCATGTGAGGAATGCTGAAGGAGATGAAATCCGTTGTCATCTATGAGAATTATTCGAAGATACCACAGAATTTAGCTAAAATCTTTGTGAGGAATAATTTTTTTGTATTTATTTTGAATCTGTTTTGGTAAATACCACTGTAAGCACAGTTCATGCATGTATTTCTCGTGTTGACTAGGCCTAGTGTAGCACTTATTGCGATGTGAGTTTCATGTGTTATTCTTTTAAAAAAAAACATTCTCATGCATTGTAAAAGTAAAGCAACGATATTTTTGCTTTTTTGCATTGCAGTTGCTTATTTGTGGTAGGCCTACTCCGCGAAATGTGCGGTCTAGCTTGCATAGCATCGCAAATCTTGACACGCGCCAGATTACCTCTGCATGCCAAAATCTGAAATTGCACACCGTATTTACATTATTAAAGAAAACTTCTGTCAACTCGCAAAATTTTAGGTAAAGGAAAGGTTGAACGCGGAAATCATAAGACGGTTTCAGACCTGTAATGGACTTTGAATCGCATTTCCAAGCCATTCTACAAGTCAAAGCATTTTGAATCAAGGGAGCTGTGGCAACTGGGCAAATTGCTCCAGGACCTCTGAAGGCTAGGGGGACCCATTCAAGTGATGAATTAGAATTTGAGAATAGAATTAATGAAGGTCAGAATGAACCTCCAGGTTGATTCATCAACCAATGACCTTTCAGCTGAGCCAAACTGCTCAAAATATGTACAAATGATTCACGATAACTTTTTTGTCATTTTTCTTAGGGGACAATGTCACTTGTTCCAGCTCAAGACATTCACCAGTTTTGCTTAAATGGTGGTTGGGTAATCTTACCCTACTGAAGTACCCAACTGGAACAGTTGTGCAGAATTGCTTTTGATGATGCCAAGGTGCAAATGGCAAATTATCCACAAAGCTTTAGAACAACAAAAAAGATTGAGACTCGCTGTGGTGAGCATGAAATCTGATTGCAGTATTTGATGACTCATAAGGTAATGTAGGATACAGTTATGATTTTCTTCGAATTTCATTTTCCAATTCCAGCCAAGTAAAATCTTAAAACAGTCTGGAAAAACAAGCAGAAAATTGAGACAGGAAACAAACAGAAAACATTTTTACTTGACCTTTATATTTGTTTGATTTTTTATTATTAGTGAGCCCGGGAAGCCCTCCAGCCAATGAGCTGGGGAAGCAATGGTTTTTATTTTTTCTAAGTATTTGTCTCAAGTCACAAACTCTGCATATATTTTGAAACATCAATACTTTCAATTTTTTTCTTGTGTGAAAAAGATTGTTGTTGGTTAAACAGCACCTCCACTGTCAAAAATAGATGCCAACCATAATTTTAAAAATGGGCAAATGGTGCACCTATGGATGAAAATACTTGTAATGAATTTAAAACTTTTCTTTTAAAGCCAAAGCTAGGGAATACAACTTTTAAGAAAGAAACATAGCTTATAAGCGGGTAAGCTAGTCTGGATATAGAAGAGATTGTTATGAAACTCATAAATAGAAGTTGGAAATATCCTCTAGAATTTTGATAATAAAGGTCATGGAAAGAAGTATTTTAGTTTTAAGAAGGGGGCAAGATTTTATTCTATTGATCCTTCAGTTTACAGTTTTGAATAACTATTTTAGGAAATCATTCTAGGAAGCAGGGTATATACTATAAAAATTATTATTTGAGGTTGTGGTAATATTTATCTTGGCCTAAAACTGTGATTAGAATCCTTTTAAAAAACTGAGTTAGTAAAACTCTTGAAAGTGTGTAGCTTATGTGACGATATCGTCTTTTCCATAGTGGCACTTGTCTGAAATAAACTGTGGATCTATCCATCTTATTTTTGAGAACAACTCGCCGTTGTAACCTTCAAACCTCTAGTTGAGTGTCCTTTCTAAGCCTGGGATTACTTGATGCTTCACCTCCTAGACGCTCTCCAAACACTTCTTTGCCGAAAGGGTTGAGCGTTAACTTCTATGGTAAGGTACTAGCGGTTTTCCCAGTACTTTAAAAAATATTCCTACAAATTCTCCTTCATAGCTTACTTTGAATCGGTGCATGTATCTGTCAAGAAACTCTGCATCTGTCCCTATCGCTTTTCTTCGAGCTTGCAAGAGGCTGTTTACATGAAGTGGGCTAACTTACTTGAGTTATCTGGTTAACTTCGGGTAATTTCCCAATCAGGAAAGGAATAAATTGATATTTGTCATTGTTGTGAAAACTGGTGTTCATCATTGTTTCCTGAATAGCTCTATAGGCAACTCAATGATTTATCCTTTCAGCTTAATTGCATTTATCCAGCTTTTTTGGTTTGGCAGAGCTGTAGTGACTGGAAGCTGTTTATATTTGTTTGCTATATACAAAACAAGAGATATCTGCACTTAGTTCTTTCTGTTGAAGTGCTCTCTTTTTTAGCTTTCTTTTTTCTGATGTTGGGGCATTCAGATTGTTTTGGCATTCAGATTGTTTAGGCAATACCTGTAGCCTTTCCAACATCCTAGCTCGAACCACTCTTTTCTAGCTCCAACACTATCTTTTGAAGATAACAGGTCTACCATTTGAAGTCTGTATAGTTTTTGATGAAGGGAATCGATCCAAAAGACCAATTATGATGGTCCTAAGAATCCTGCATTGACCTGCATACAATCAACTTTCTAACGAGAAAAGCATTGAACCATTTTCTAGTCTAGGCCTAATTAAGATTGAACAGTGTAATGCTATTGCTCTTGTTACGGTTTTCAAGAACCTGTCTCGAATCTGATAACAAGGTCACTCCACCAATTGAATAACAGTTTTTAAGTTGACAGACCATTCTCACAACAGCAGTCTCTTTCTGTATAAAGGACAATGGATGGGGCAACCCCTGCTGCATCAAACCTTCTGCCATTGGTCGGAGAGTGGCGGATGTTTCGGAGGATGTGATGACTGATTGGAGAATCTCTCCCCACTCATTGCCAACGTTGACAGCAAAACTTGCAGAGTAGGAATCACTACCAGCGAGCTTCTTGCAGACCTTTTTAGTGGCATCTATCTTCAAGACAGATTCAAAGGTACTCGTCAGCGCGGGCCTGAGAGATTCAAGTCTTTTCCACATATCCCTTGCATAGCAAGCCAGAAACCATTGGGATTTTTGAATCTCTTTGAATCCTTCCTCCTTCTGGTAAATTTGCGTTGTGCCAGCCTAGACTCCTTTTGAGTGAAGATCACACTCTCGCAAGTACTCGGCATACCTTCTTTGCCATTCTTCCGTGTGCAGCTCTGACAACATTGACTGCAAGGAACTAGGACTGTTGCCCAGCTTTCTTGAGTGTAGCATGGAAACAACTGACCTGTCACAGGCATACTGACCCGACAAAACTGAGGGCAAAAGGCAACTGTTGCAAGATCCTCTGGTTGTACTCTGAGGGGAAACGGCAACTGTTACAAGATCCTCTGGTTGTACTCTATAATGTTCATGCCACATCTGCTACATGCAAAATATTCAGAAGTAACATGACGTATCTAAGACTAGACGAACATGATTATAGAGATTCCATTGATGTAGTTCCTCTGGCACAACGATCAACTGGCAGTAACTGGCCTCCTTTAGTCTCCTGTCTGGTGATTGTATAAAGTGGGAAGTCAGGGTCTTCCAGACAGCGGACATGCTTCTTTTCGAGGGCCCAGATATTTGAGATCTCCTCCTTGAAGACTGGCACTAGGACTGTTGCCCAGCTTTCTTGAGTGTAGCATGGAAACAACTGACCTGTCACAGGCATACTGACGCGACAAAACTGAGGGCAAACGGCAACTGTTGCAAGATCCTCTGGTTGTACTCTATAATGTTCATGCCACATCTGCTACATGCAAAATATTCAGAAGTAACATGACATATCTAAGACTAGACGAACATGATTATAGAGATTCCATTGATGTAGTTCCTCTGGCACAACGATAAACTGGCAGTAACTGGCCTCCTTTAGTCTCCTGTCTGGTGATTGTATAAAGTGGGAAGTTAGTGTCTTCCAGACAGCGGACATGCTTCATTTCGAGGGCCCAGATATTTGAGATCTCCTTGAAAACTGGCACCCCAAGTGTATCTGTCATGGCCGTCATGTTCAATATGAGGTCCTCTAACAAGGATTTGATCTCTTTTGGTGTCTGTGTCTGTCTCCTGCAATGTCTCGTTAGCTCAGCAAAGGTTATTGCTTGATCCACTGCCATATCAGAGGGGTCTCTGACTCTAGCAGCAATCAGCTCCTCTTTAAAAGGAAAAGATGCGAGTAATGAAAAAACAAACTAGAATAATTTGATGGTGGTTTTGTGGCAAGCTGAAAGTAAGAAAATTATTCACTCAAGTTAAACTGCACAGAAAAGTCCATTCAATTGTTAAAAAAATTCTTTTGGCATCTATGAGATTGTAGACATTACTAGCATCCCATTCAAAGATACAACCAGACAGCCTTCACATGAAAGTACCATCAAGAGGATGCGACTCCGACGTGCATCCAACTGCCAGTCTTCTCATAAAATGCCAGACGTCTAGTCTGATAACAAGGTCACTCCACCGATTGAATAGCAGTTTGTAACTTGACGGACCATTCTGACAACAGCAGTCTCTGTCTGTATAAAGGACAACGGATGGGGTGACCTCTGCTGCAGCATATCGGTCCATCCAACCTTCTGCTATTGGAAGAAGAATGGCAGATGAGTCTGAGGATGTGATGACTGATTTGAGAATCTCTCCCCGCTCATTGCCAACATTGACAGAAAAACTTGCAGAGTATGAATCACTGCCAGCCAGCTTTGTGCAAACCTTTTTAGTGGCATCTATCTTTAGGACAGATCCAAAGGTGCTTGTCAGAGCGGACCTGCAAGATTTAAGTCTCGTCCACACATCCTCTTACCAGCAAGCAAAAAACCATCGAGGTCACTTGAATCCTCCCTTCTTCTGTTAACTCAATTCTTCAGTTGTGCCCACTAAGACTCCTTTTGAGTGAAGATCACACTTCCGTAAGTGTTCAGCAAACTTCCTAGCCGTTTTTCTAGGTGCTGGTCTGACAATGTCAGCAAGGACTGTTGACTGATTCAATTCTGTTTGGGTAGGGGCGTGGTCATATCCCGTCCTTTTGGAGGGCATTGGGGAAATGTTTTTTCTGCCTTGCGAATACTGGGGTGGTTCTTTTTCATTCTATACATTCTCTGGAGTTGGCACAGTATGCATCCCTACCTCGCTAACATGTGAGACTGATGAAGCAGTTGGCAAGGTTGTAGCCGAAACGGATGCGGCAACATGGCAGAGATATTTGCAGAAATAGACAAAATTCTGCTTGACTGTGTGCATGTTTGTATTGGCCTTGCACTTGCTACAGTCTCTCTGGAAAAGGGAATAGGGTTTTGTTTAGGCCGAGAATGCATTCGATCTCTAATCGCATCAATTTTTGATCGATATTTGAAGCGCCTTGCAAGCTTCATCGAATCGGTGAGGGAAGATGTTTCAGAAGATGTCACCAGCTGTGGCTCGGGTTTCCTTTCCTCAGCAACAGGTGGGTTGATGGCTGGGACGTTCACAGTGCTTGTTCCTTTCTGAAAAGAAAGATCATAAGAAACTTGGGTCATAAGCCTGAACATAGCTGAGACAAGTGTCGCAAAATATCCTTTTTTTCTTTTGTTATCCTTTTCTCTTGTTTACTCTTAGTTCTTTTGTTAATTTCTTCTCCTTGTTTTGTTCTTTTTTCTTATTTAACAATTTTCTCTCTTTTTATATCTTTCTGACTAGAGCATTTGTATGTTTTGCCACTTTATAAAGTGCAGATCAATTGTTCGCGGCATATTATGATAGTTCTGTAACTTCTGGCAGCAAGTCCACCAATGATCTTTTGAGTATGTAATGGATTATTAAGAAGAGAGCCAATAAATGTAACATAATATATTGTTATAATGATATTGTGGATGATGACTTAAAGTGATAAGAGTAATAGAATGACATGCATATACAATCAGGTTATGGCATTTGGAGGAAATCTGATGGTCCTTTTTTATTTTAATATTTTTGATACATCATACTCCATCTTTAGCAACAAGAATGGTGATAAATTAATGGTATACGGTATAATTTATTCATTGAATCGGAAAAAAGAAACAGGACGTTTTTGTTCTTTCAGGAGTTTATGCCTAGGGTTATCTTTGTATCCCTACAATAGTTTTTAATCTAACTTTCAAATTGCAACAGGCTGCTCATTTCTTGTCTTATCTTTGGGACACATTTCACACCTTTGCATCTTCATAGGCCATTTCTTGTGATCTCAAGATCAGTTCTTGATATTTGCAGGTCATTAATTGTCCTAGTTTCATATTTTGAAGTCTAATATCACTTTTGGTTCAGGATTTCAGGACAATTTTTTCTCTTGATATACCATCGCCCCTTGATTAAGCTTTATCAAATGTTTTATCTTAAGTACTGCAGATGGTTTTTTGTACTTGATTGGTGACAGGATAAAAGTAATTGCCCCAGATTTCCTGAGGGGATCAAGACCATCCTTAAATTTTTCCTTTTCTATCTTGTACTGTTGATCCCAATATAGGGTTGCAATATCCTCTGGTCATGCACACTAACCATCATCTTACATTGGCCACAAAGTAGTTACACGACATATCTAAGACTAGACGAACATGATTTTAGAGACCTTTAGAATTCAGGCTCCAATTGCAATTGAAACATTTAAAGTCGTACCTGTATTTCATCCTTGGAGCTCACACCAACAACCCCCTTAGATAAAAAAAACCTGGGGCAGGATTTGTCCTTCGTTGGAAGTCGTTGTCTTTTACAAATAGTAAGGGGGCTTTTTGGTGGATTGTCAAGCAATTTCATTATCTTATTTTCGCTAATTTCATTATCTTATTTTTATCTTGGGCAGGAATCGATCTTAGCCAGTTCGTTCCACCACCGATTTCCTTTAGTTGGCCGCTGCCCAGTTGAGAATTTGAAACGTCTAGGCAACAAGACGCTCCTTCCATTTCCGCATTTTGCTAAAAGGAAACAAATTCAAAAGAATTGAGCTTTCCTTCCATTCGTAAAAAGCATGCTTTATTTGTATTATATAAGTTTTATCAGAGAACAAGTACACACCTTGAAGGAACAGAAAAACACTAACCCAACCAACTGAGAAATAGGCAAAACCCCTTGCCACGAAGATCTGAAAATAGAAACAAAACTTGTAAGCATTCAATAGTTTCATACCATATATCTACAAGAAATAACTACACAAAAAATATCTACCGAGCCTACCTGATTGTCTAGCAAGATAACAGTGATCAAATTCACTTACATTTTTGCCCAAAAAGGCTGCTTTATCGATCTTATCAACAAAAGTTGACAAGATACAAAGAGAGGATGATTTTCTCAAGGCTGAAAAAAAAATAAAAAACATTGATAAATACCAAATCAAGACGAATAGGAAGGGGGCTTCTTAGTGGACTGTCTAGCAAGATAACAGTGATCAAATTCACTTACATTTTTGCCCAAAAAGGCTGCTTTATCGATCTTATCAACAAAAGTTGACAAGATACAAAGAGAGGATGATTTTCTCAAGGCTGAAAAAAAAATAAAAAACATTGATAAATACCAAATCAAGACGAATAGGAAGGGGGCTTCTTAGTGGACTGTCTAGCAAGATAACAGTGATCAAATTCACTTACATTTTTGCCCAAAAAGGCTGCTTTATCGATCTTATCAACAAAAGTTGACAAGATACAAAGAGAGGATGATTTTCTCAAGGCTGAAAAAAAAATAAAAAACATTGATAAATACCAAATCAAGACGAATAGGAAGGGGGCTTCTTAGTGGACTGTCTAGCAAGATAACAGTGATCAAATTCACTCACATTTTTGCCAAAAAAGGCTTCTGTACGAGTCTTGTCAACAAAGGTTGACAAGACACCCCGAACGATGATTTTTTCAAGGCTGAAAAAGAAATTAACTCATTTTTGCCAAAATAGGCTTCTTTACGAATCTTGTCAATAAAAGTTGCCAACTTGGCAAAGAGCGCAGGAGAGTTTGTTGCAATTATTCTTTTGGGTGATGCCCACTTAATGCAGCCTAAACATGGCTGACACAAGTGTAACAAAATATCCCTTCATCTATTTTACATCTTGGTTTACACTTCTCTCTTGTTTACTCTTAGTTTGTTTGTTAATTTCTTTTTCTTGTTTTCTTCTTTTTTCTTATTTAACAATTTTATTTCTTTTTTATATCTTTCTGACTAGAGTATTTGTATGTTTTGCCACTTTATAAAGTGCAGATCGATTGTTCGCGGCATATTATGATAGTTTTTTCAACTTCTGGCAGCAATTCCACCAATGAATTTTTGTATATGAAATGGATTTCTAAGAAGAGAAATAATGAATGTAATGTATGTTATTGTAATGTTGATATTATGGATGATAACTAACAACGATAAGAGTGGTACAATGAAGTGCATACAAATTTAATCAGGTTATGGCATTTGGAGGAAATCTAATGGTTCTTATTTATTTTGATATTTTTGATACATCATACTCCATCTTTAGCAACAAGAATGGTGATAAATTAATGGTATACAGTATATTTTTTTCATTGAATCGGAAAAAAGAAACAGAACGTTTTTGTTCTTTCAGGAGTTTATGCCTAGGGTTATCTTTGTATCCCCCAAAATAATATTTAACCTAATTTTCAAATTGCAGCAGTCTTCTCATTTGGCCTAAGGCCGCCATTGCAGCTCTTCGGGAGAAATATCGAAAAGACTTAGTTATATTCGAGATAAAAACTCCACATGATATACAAGATTGCTTGTTTACACGGTAGAGCTTGTTCTGAATTCATGAACTGACATTGACGAAAATACGTACCACGAGGCACGAGATTTATGCCATGGATCTCGAGTAGATTTTCCACTTGAAATTCGGAACAAATTTGAGCTTCGGAGCCAATCAGATTGCAGAAATTTGGAACAAGCTAAAAACTCAATTTGTTTTCATATAATTCACTTACGTGTCTTTTTACCAAAAAATGCTGCTAGAAGAATCAGTATGGTATGTTATTCCCAGAAGCTGAAAAACATTAAAAAAACTTATAGATACGAAATGATGACAAATAGGTAGGGGGCTTTTTAGTGGATTGTTAAGCAAGATTAAGCATTGGTTCAAGGGAGGTCATCTGCAGAGCTCAGGATGAAGACTGGAGAGCTGGAGACTCGCGGCTGTGTAGACACAGGAATGGCTGATTGGGGCACAACTGCTGCTGCTATTTGAGTGACAGTGGTCACCAACGATTTCGATGCTTGTGAGCTAGATTTATTTGCTGTTCTGCGAATTTTGGCCTCCCCTGCTCTGCTCTGTTTGTCGGATCAGAATACGTCACTGGTTCAGCATGAGTTAGCTGTTGCTTCGTTGGTCGAGGCACCGGTAGAGGAGTTGTGGCAATTGCCACACACTACTGGGCGAAGCTCTCCCTTTTAGAAGCATTTTAACCTCTTCGCACCGAGTCTTATTTTTGAACCAACGACTTATCTGGGCCTCATTCAGATTGTGCAGAAAATGCCACTCGGAAGCTGTTTGCTGCTTGCAAAATCTGCAGGAGTACGTCTTTCGGTCCTTTATTCTTCTTCCCCCTTCCAGGAGTCTTTGGTGACGCCAAGCAGTGTTTTGAGGGAGGTCACCTGCAGAACTCAGGATGAAGACTGGAGAGCTAGAGACTCGCGGCTGTGTAGACACAGGAATGGCTGATTGGGGCACAACTGCTGCTGCTATTTGAGTGACAGTGGTCACCAACGATTTCGATGCTTGTGAGCTAGATTTATTTGCTGTTCTGCGAATTTTGGCCTCCCCTGCTCTGCTCTGTTTGTCGGATCAGAATACGTCACTGGTTCAGCATGAGTTAGCTGTCGCTTCGTTGGTCGAGGCACCGGTAGAGGAGTTGTGGCAATTGCCACACACTACTGGGCGAAGCTCTCCCTTTTAGAAGCATTTTAACCTCTTCGCACCGAGTCTTATTTTTGAACCAACGACTTATCTGGGCCTCATTCAGATTGTGCAGAAAATGCCACTCGGAAGCTGTTTGCTGCTTGCAAAATCTGCAGGAGTACGTCTTTCGGTCCTTTATTCTTCTTCCCCCTTCCAGGAGTCTTTGGTGACGCCAAGCAGTGTTTTGAGGGAGGTCACCTGCAGAACTCAGGATGAAGACTGGAGAGCTAGAGACTCGCGGCTGTGTAGACACAGGAATGGCTGATTGGGGCACAACTGCTGCTGCTATTTGAGTGACAGTGGTCGCCAACGATTTTGATGCTTGTGAGCTAGATTTATTTGCTGTTCTGCGAATTTTGGCCTCCCCTGCTCTGCTCTGTTTGTCGGATCAGAATACGTCACTGGTTCAGCATGAGTTAGCTGTTGCTTCGTTGGTCGAGGCACCGGTAGAGGAGTTGTGGCAATTGCCACACACTACTGGGCGAAGCTCTCCCTTGCAGAAGCATTTTAACCTCTTCGCACCGAGTCTTTTTTTTTGAACCAACGACTTATCTGGGCCTCATTCAGATTGTACAGAAAATGCCACTCTGAAGCTGTTTGCTGCTTGCAAAATCTGCAGGAGTACGTCTTCCGGTCCTTTTTTCATTGGCAACGTCCGGTCCCAGCATCAGCAACATTGTTTGCAGTTTGGCTGTAGGACCACCCGAAACTAATGTTTTTCGTATAAGCACTTTTGCCAGTTCATTCAACTAACTTCACTCACGTACAGAAGTTGCATCACCTTTAATGTATCCCCGCGTGTCTCTTTTCCCCGACACGCTAGATTTTAAAACTTTTCGTGCTTTTTCGCGGCCTTCTACAACATCACGTTAACCACGTGACATTCTGTGCTTTTTTAAACTCGCTTACTTGTCTGATCAGTCCAGATTTTACTTGCTTCGTACAAGATTGGTGAGTCAATTTTCAATAATTGTATTCATTTGTAATTTTCCCTTCTTGCACAGATTCAGTTAGTATATCTAATGTATGTATCGCGTAAAATATTAGCGGAATCATTGATTCTATCAAAAATTGATTACAACGACTATGTTTATTCACCTTTGAGCCAACAGCAGTTGAAAAAACTGCAGCGACTACAGAAGGCTGTGGCAAGCTTCGTACTTAAAAGTTATGCCCATAAAAAAGATATCTTGAAACTTGGTTGGCTACCAATTGCAGAAAGACGGGAATTCAACCTATTAAAACTGACTTTCAAGGCAATTCACAACACTAACTGGCCTACAATTAATAAACTCGAGCTGCAAACTTGTAACAAAGTACTGCGAAGTAGTAACGAAACTCGTATAAGGCCATCACTAATAGCAGATACTTTTGAAGATGCCATTGCAAAGTGCTTTAATGCCTTACCTGGACCTATAAAATCTAAGTCTAGCTTTACGATATTTTGTTCCAACTTAAAGAAGCATTTATTTGAAAAAGCGAGCAACAAATTGGACTAAAAAACATTATTTCTTTTTTTTTTTATAATTATGTAACTGTTGTTAACTTTTGAACCTGTAATTTGACTTTGCTTTTAATTTTAGAGTTGAAGAGCCACACTTGTAGTGGATATGCCCGATTGTACCATTATTATTATTATTATTATTATTATTATTATTATTATTATATTATTATATTTTTATTATTATTATTATTATTATTATTATTATGGCTAATTAAGTGATTCACAGACACCTAGATGTTAATTGGTCCGGATAATATAGGAGGGAGCAGTCAGCAACAAGCTGACAAAGGTCCCATTCTGTCATCTCAAGTTTATATAGACAATGTCTGTCTCAAAATCCTGGCTGTTCCTAGCACTTTACATCCATTACCTGTAACTTTACATCAATTCCGATCTTTTCCATGTGCTCTTCAAAACAATATGATACACACCCTAATGCCCCAATCACAACAATTATTATTATTATTATTATTATTATTATTGTTATTATTATTATTATTATTATTATGTGTGACTCTCTCTCCATCGATCAGCAACAAAAACAGTATCTCATTTCTAAACTTTCCAACATTGCCATCCGTACTACGTACTACATATTTTGTTGCAAAAATAAGCCATGGACAAATCCGGAATTACATCCTTTTTAACTTTAGTTGTTTTATTTTATTTTATTTTTCTCAGTTTTTCCTTTTACCTTACGATTGTTATAGTTTTTTCTTGTAAAACCAGGCTAGCCAATTGCAAATTACCTTGTAATAGTGAGATTTGTAGTTGTAGTTTAAGTTGAATTGAAAATGAAATGTTTCCATTATTATTATTATTATGTCTAGCTTGAGGTTAGCAGCAATCTATTTCTCTTTTAAAAGCACTTTATTTATTTTTTATTTGCAATATACAATTTTCTTTTAACGTTAAACTCCCCATGTATCCTCAGATAGGTCCATAGCCATTAGAGTTGACGGCTGCCTCTCCAAACTCAGTTAATGCGGCTGTTCCACAGGGTTCTGTCATATAGCCTGTTTTATTTTCCCTTTACATCAATGATCCACTAACTTCCACCGCTACAAGTATAAATTCTTTTGCCGATGACACTTTCATTGCTCTGTCCACATAACCACATAACTTTGCTACCAACGCCCCTCTTTAAAGAAATATTTCAGTCTCGTTTCTCACAGATGACTTGGCAGTCATTTAGAGGCGTGGTAAAGACAATCTCGTTACATTTTATCAGACTAAAGCCATGCAGGCTGTCATTTCATTCAAACGCAACCCTGACTTTCCCACTGTTTCAATGAATGGTGCTGATTTTGACATTTCTACTTTTTTCACGACTAGACCTTTCAGTGTCATCCAGCCCTAAGTGAAAATCTCACATTTATTCTGTTGCTTAACATCTAGTCTCATCATCACACATTTTGACAGTTTATAAATCCTAAACGCCAGCCTTCCTTGGAGTACTGTTCTCATGTTTGGGGTCGTGCTTATAAATCTTCCCTGTGCCTACTTGACAAAATCCAATCGAAAGCAATTTGCCTCATCGTTAACTGCAACCTCACAAGGTCTCTTCAACCTCTCTTAATGGCGCAGTGTCGCCAATCTCTCAATTATATTCAAAATACCTTACTATGAATGAAAATAATGTTGACGCTTAAGTAGTCCAGTCAGAGAAAGGAAGCCTAGGTCTGCATCGTATGAGGAAGCAAACGGTTGCGACTCAGAGTTGGAAAAATTATCGAACAATTCAAGAAGATAAATTGTTTTTCTCTCCCCCATTGACCAAGGCTAATAGCCTTGTATAAATTAGCACAATCCATAGCTTTGGGTAGTCTCACAAAACACAGCTCCATGGCAGATCATATTACTTTGAAAATGCATTTGAAAGACACAATTTGGCATTAATGATATAAAGCCTGCAGAGGTTTTATATTGCTCTGGTATTTCAAGTGGAACACTGGCGCTGTGTCACCGTTTCAGGCAGTCAAAAATTCACTGTTGCCTGCAACCAATGCTTTCTCTGATACTGTCTCTGATATTTTTGTTTCGTTTTTTTGCAGCAGAAGCATTTGCAGATGGTTTAATCGGGACAATGATAGATTTTTTGAAGCATCAGTGCCTCAAAGCTGATGTTAATGCTGGTAGGAACATACCACTAACCAATGATATCAGTTCTTATCCAAGCAGGTTATTCAGTGGTTTTACCATCGGTGAAAACCAAGCAAAAGTTCCTATTTCTGACAACAGGCTTAAACCTATTTTGCCTATAACCGTAAGGTCACCCATAATTTTCGAAGCTCATTGGAGGCCTTTTTAACTCCCCTGATTAACATTCGTAGCATAAGGTCAATAGAAAATAATCCCATTTGAGTTACCCCTAGTCGGCCAACAGTATATCTACTTTAGAGAAGCTTACAGAGTTATTATGAATGAATTTCATTATGAATAAAGAAATCTTCAAGGGACCATGTTAGAATCATGCTCAAGAGGACGTATGATTATGTTAATCAGGAACAAAGTTCTGACTGCCATTTTTCAAATATAAGTGGTAATTTGCTTAACAATACCTTGCTAAAGAGGTTAAGCAAAGCTCTTTTTGCTAGTTTTTTGGACTAATATGAAATGTGAGAAAATTCCTGCATAGTTTGCCAACTGTAGAACAAATTTATATTTATATCTAGATTTAGGCACTATTTGTAATATATGCCGTAAAGTATTATTTTGTTAATTGCACTGTATTTTTCGAAAAATGATCTACTGTCATCATTCAAACCTTAGCAATAAGCCAATTTTCCAGGCATGTAGTCATCATTTTAACTGAATATGGTGCAATGCGTTTGGGATTTCTGTACGAATGAGTTGTATGTAGAGTAAAGATGAGGTTTATTAATGTGTTCACATTGAAGAAGAAAGAAGAGAAAGTTCAAGAAGAGCTTCATGACTAGGGAAGAGGCCTTTCATCTGTGACAGGTTGGATGAAGAACACAGAACGCTCCGTTGAACTGCATGCAACCATGAAGTCCCTTCTGTGAAGACTTGCATTACTGTCGTAATCGTCTCTTGGTTGAGAGATGGCTTATGTCATTACACCTCGTGGATCACTTTGCTCTGTTGTCGTTGTTGTTGTCCATCCATATGACTGTAATGAAGACAGCAGGAACCATTTTTGACCTGTCAAGGTATGCTTTGTTATATTCTATTTCATATTGTAAAAGCTGTTTTTCATACTGAGATTGACCTTTGCTAGTTCAAGAAATTTTCATACATTCTTCGAGTTCATTTATCCTCCGTTCATGTATATTCCGTCGTAGGCGTTTTATTAGCAAGATACAAGCTAAAAACAGGATTTATGCTGTGAAATTCTCTATGTTTGAAAAAATAATTTTAGAAACATTGTCTTTTTCAGGTTCTTTCATCATGTCTGAAAAAGGAATATAGCAAGTCAGACCTCAGTTCCATTGGTAAAAGGCATTGTGCCAAGAAAATGCCTTGTCTCGGGAAGCCCGTCTCTTAAATTGAAAGAATCTCAGTAGCAAAATTGTTCATAATTGGCTGCGAACACAGAAGTCAATATTCTGAGGGTAAGTTTAAAAGCATGTTACTCCGCATTCAAATATTTTCGTTTCTTGACTTTTTTGGAAACTATACCATTCAAAATTTTGAAAATAGTAGAAACACTCGACCGTGTTTAGTTGGTTGTTTAAAAGCAATCAAGGCACATTTACTTTAGCATGGGATTTGTTGGTCATTCTGGTGCAAGAGATTGTGGGGGACAGGAACGCAAATCATGCTGGGTGGAAGCAAATTGGACCCTGGCAGTTGCCAAGCCTTCTCTGACATCATAATTTCTTCTTGAATACAAACATTGCTCTTGTTTGAATAATTGCATAAAATATTGGATATTTATTTAGTTTTTATTTTTGGCAGGGTTCTGTTGGTTTTCATATTTACTTGGTTATGAAGATATCATTGCAAGAGCAGCCGACTTTAGATTCAAATAATCCAGAGATTAGACGGGACTCTGTTCTTCAAGCAAGGGTACGAAGTGTTTTGCTTCAAAACAAATCTCCCTTCTGAACACGGATAGCCAATGATTTTGATCAACTATTTCTGTCTCTGTTGAACTTCTTGTCAGAAAACTGGACCATTGAATTTATGCGGACCAACAGCACAACCAAGAGCTTTTTGGCCAAGTTGGTTTTTAAATTGCTCAGAATGCCAGAAGGTTAAGAAACTGCAAAGTTAGTTGATTTATCTGGTTCAAAAGTCTTGATTTTGTTACGGCTGCAGACTCTGTTATTTTGAGAACATTGCTACAAAGGTTTGTTACGCTCTTCATCGAAAATATCGCAGAATCCTGGATATGTTTTTATCCCCGTTTACTCCTGTGTGTGCATGCGTTATCCAGAGCCGTTGCTGTGACTGTAGACCGCAGGCTGAAAGGCAGTTTGTCGCATTCAAGGAAGAACTCGGTTCTAATATCATTGACAAAACTCGGTCCATCAAGCTTCTCATTTTCCGATAGCGTTATGTTTGTATTTTTCGTAAATACTGAATTTTGTAATTAGCTTATATTTTTGCAATTACGATAATATTAAAGACAGGAAACTAAATATCCTACAATCTTGGTCAGACGGTGACGAGATTTTACGCCTCCCCACCCCGCGTAGTTCCGTGATGATATCTTTGCTAATTTATTGCATACCCATCAATCCATCAAATAGGGAAAAGGGCGGCTGCTGGATGCATGATTTCATATGCATGCTGTCTGGAATATTTAGGCGTTTGTCTCGACAGCTGTGGCCATGCCTGTAGGTGCATTTTGGTACAAACAGTATACAGCACTAACTTATTTACTTGGCATCTTCTGTTGATATAGGTTCGCCTTTAGAAATTCTTTTAGCGTAATGCGGTCGTGAGACAGTAAACCCAGGCCTTCATAAGGTTGTATTAAGGTCTTAGTTGAATTTTCTTTTAGCAAATTTCTCTAAGGTAATATATGTATTCTCGTCAAATTTCATTTTAGATTATGATTCTATTTTTGTAATGTCTGACGTTCGATGCTAGAAAGTTGCTAGTGACCTCTAATTTAAACTTAGAAAGCAGAAGCCAGACAAAACCCAGCCAGACTCTCTCTTTTTCTCTAAACATTTTTTTCTATTTAGTCAACAATCATTTAAAAACTATCTAGCTTCACCTTCATTTTTCAACAAATGAGAGAGAGACATGAAAAAGGCGATTGGGGTTTTGAACGGCTTCTCGTTGTCTATGTTTGTATTAGCTATAGTTTATTGCCAATACCTATAAATTTTTGCATTCTGTGCTTAATATTTAGAAATAATATCTTTCTTCGTATTATTAAATTGTATTATTGATGGAGCATACTTGTGTTTTTTCTCCAAACTTTACGACATATAATTGTCCGAGATTGTTGATTCAGATTGATAAAAAACTAGGTTCGTTTCGAGAAGCGATTCTGAACACCAATTCAAATGCAAGTTGTACGGAACTTTGTTAGTTCAAAATTGAAATTAACTGAAGCAATTTAAATAATGTCACGATCAAGTGACTTTTATTTGGGAAGTTTTAAACGGAATGACGAAGTTGTAAAAGATGTTGACATTTACTTTGTCGCCAACTATTAGGGTGAAGACTTTGTTTTGTGATGAAAAAATCCCGTCGCTTTAGATCTTGTAAATTGAATGTGATATCGTTGTGGACAAATTTTTGAGCAAGATTCTAATGAAACCTGATACAACGAAGAAAGAATATAGATAAAAAGCCTTTAAAACAGAGATATGGGTTGTCTTGCAACACATTTTTAGCCGAGTTCACCAGTTAAAGCAGTATAAACACTGTTAAGGAGGCCTCTCCTTCGCAATTTGTCTGGAATGGAATTGGGTTCTAAATCTACAGTTGAGCATTTCAGTCATGTAACCCTGTCCAGGGTATGTCCATACAGAAGGACAAACTTGATCTGGAAGTGCAGAGAAACTGAAATGAAAGTCACTTCGTGAATGAGCAACAAAGTGGAATCGATGACTTTTCTTGCAAATGATTATCCAAGTTTCAAGAAAAGTAAAGTATTCAAGGCGAAAAAATATAAGAACAATTTCAAAACAAACGCATTTTGTGAAAATAGAAGAATTCAAGCTATATACAAAATATGGAAATTACACAAAAAATAAGTTTGAGAAACAACACTTAATGAAATGCTTTACAATAAAGTATGATATTTGGGGATACAATTCTTTTTTTCAGTCTCCATTCTTGTAGCCTTCGAAAATTGCTCAGCAGAATTTGCAAAATTGAATTCGTTTTCCGCAAGCAATTACAAGGGAAACAAAATAATATCAAAGATCAAGAGCTACAATGCATTGTAATTTACGAACCATACTGGGCGGCACTTGGTCGCAAAAACCATCATGATACAGGCTCTTGTCCGTCAACGATTGTAACTTTTCGCAAATAAAATTTATTGTTCGCCAATCATTTATCCTCAGGACTGAATTCAGCAAAACTGACTGAATCTTGTAAATAAGTATACGAAAACTCTGAGATGATATAAATTAATTCTGCGTCCTAAATTCTATATAACTTTTTATACAATGACTAAACTACAAAGAGCTTCAGATCACTCTGGTTATGTCTCTAAATAATAGGCCACAAAGTTATTTAAACAGCGACACTACGGTGTTGTTTTCTTGGGCTGGCATTTGAGTCCTTGCCCCTCTCGTGATTATTGTTTCCATTGCGCACTTTTGGCCTCTGTCTGGAACTCCAAGCTTTGCTGTCGCTGAGCTGGCGGTTCAATACCTCAATCCAGGCAACTCTGTCTTCTTTATTGTCTGCCGACACCCAGTATCTGAAGAAAAGGCATAAATACTTAATATATCATAAAGATAAAATATTGAAACAGTATCACTAGTTTGCTTGCAGAGCAAAATAAAAATAAACTAAACATGAAAAACATTCAATTCCTTTATATCAGCTTGTCAAGAAAATATTTTGGGTAGGTAGCGCATCTGGTCAGTATTGAACAAACGTGGGACAAAGTATGTTTGTAATTTCACGGAGAAAGAGAAAAATGGAAAGAAGTAGACATTTGTCACATTTTGATGACCCAACAGATATGAAAATTTAAATAAGAAAAGAATTGAAAATGGCATAAGATGGTCATAGGCCAAACGTTTGGTTGCCATGGTTCCACGTTAATCGGTCCATCCGTGTTTGGTAGGGCTAATGGTTTGACACAAATAGCTAAATAAAACTTTTAAGCATACTTTGTGTGAAGCTCCTTTCCCTCTACAGTTGATAGCAAAGACGGGACATCATTTTTGGTCAATGGTCTTTTTATCATCAGCTCAAACGTATTAGGTCTGGAGCAATTCATTCGTGGCACAACATCGACTAACTGATTCGAGCAATATTGCAGATTTATTGTGGCTGTCGGTGGCTAAAAAAGACAGTGAATCATATGACAAAACCATCACTATTTAGCTGTTGATCCGTATCTAAGACTTAAATAGTGTTACTACTCATTTGTACATGTGTTTATATGTAAAAATCCAGGAAGAAACATACTTGTTACAAATATCAAGGAAAAAAGATAATTTTAAACCTCCATTCATTATACTAATGAATTAAAATACCTTCTGCTCTTCTTCATCAGGGAATCTCCAGAAAGATATCAGGTCTCCATTCATGACACACCATCGTCTATTCCAAGCTGTGAACCCGCCAACTTCTTCCAATATTGTCTAAAAATGAATAGGTAACGGATTAACTCGTCTGCGATAAAACCTATTGTGTATGAATGGGGACAGCACGAAACAGTGCAGTCAAAGAGTCAATACCAAATATCCTCAGCTAAGTTCCCTGATACTTGATCGGGGCACTTGCAAAAATGCTGATTCTATTGCTAATGAAAAATATAGCTTTGAAATTATATTTTAATGCTATAAGCATTAACAGGATTAATTAAGAAATATCTGGTGCAAATAATGGTGTTTTAACTTTTCATTACTTCAACACTTTGCTCTTAAGACAAAGGTGACACTCTGATATGTTCAATACGTTATCGGATGAGGCGCTTTTTAGACATCAAAAACCCCAAGGATGACTTCAACCCTATGCACACATGATCCAAATCGAATCGGAATCTCTGAGGTAGTATAACTTACCAAAAATCCTCTTGCTGATGCGGTGAATTCAGGGAGGCAATCAACATTCAGCTCTACAAAGCCGTCAAGAGGGCAGTTCTTTGGTACCTTTATAAAAGGATGAGAAAAATTCAAAACAAACGAAGATAAATAAGCATTGGAACATTCTCAATTTCAGTCGTACTGACAAACAGAGCTACAACACTGAATTTTTGCTTAAATTAGCAGCTAAAAGCTATTTGTTTGAGCTTTCGTAGTTTCCGAACATTTGTTATTTGAAGTATATCAAAGGAGACTGCTTTCCACGTCACCAGATGTTGCAAATTATACAATTGTTTAAAGATCGATATAGTCATAACGCTCACATTCCATGTTTGATAACACTTAAGAATCATGGCGCGTGAAATTGTATATATAAGAGTACTTCAGAACAAGTTTTAAGATTTATTATTCAAAAACAGGTATCTATACGGAAAACAAATCACTAAAAATTCTTCAAAGTTTCAAAAATACTCCTAGCTTATATTAACTTTAAATTAAAATCGTTCGAAAAACAAAAGCTTCCATATAGAACAATTTTAGAAAACACGAAATGAATTAGGATTAATTCAAGGAAATGAATAGGAAAAATACAAAGTTTTAAAAAACAAACCTGATTGAGAACAAATCTTCCAGAGCTTATAGTAGAGAGGTTTAGGGATACATTTCCAACTGATGTGAAATTGGTGGATCGGAAAACAGGCTTTGGAGAAGAACCACGCACTAGAAAATATCAGAGTCCTTGTGTAAGAAGGCCATTTATGGTATAATAACGATCAATGTAACTAAATTGTACCAGGAATTTTTTTAAAATAAATAACGACGCTTCGAGCATAGCCTGTTATCAGCCATGTGTCCTTAAATTAACTCAACAATATTTTGAGTAAGAAGGATGTGTGGTTTTAAAATTCAAAAAAATGTATACCTGGTGAGTCATCTCCAGAATTCAACCTTTTCTAAAAAGGGAAAAACAGAAAAAACGTAAGTTAAAACAAATGACAAAAGAACCAAGAAGTCAAGATTTATAAGTCACAAGTAGAAGATTGAAACGAGTTCGTTGAAGCAAAAGTTAAATATAGATAGCTAGATAAACATATCTTAGCAATGCTCGAAAGTCAGAGATTAACACTAATTAAGAAAGAGACTGAGATTTTGCACAACCATCTTCAAACTCATTAAGAAATTGACAAGACCCATTCAGAAACTGAACATACCTTCTATTCTATTGCTATATATCATTCACTGTACCAAAAAATGCTTTCAGAAATATGTCACTATCAGACAGAAATGAAATTGACTTACTTTTGGTGTAAGCGATGAGAACATATTCTTTATCAGCCCAGGGCTTTCTTTGGATTGCTGAAACAAAGAGTAAGTCGCCTAATTAACAGGAACCCTTTTCTTGTTAGGAATTTCATACAGCTTGCAATTGCGTCTAGTTTATCGTGCTAGCTGATTCCTCAAAGATTCATTGTCATGCTCTTTGTGTTCCTTGTGTCTGTGTTGTGTCATCACCAAGAGGATCCCAAGAACTTTAGATCAGTATGGTGCACGTAAGGAGGTTTAAACTAAGCTTCCTTTACAGCAAGTGCATAACGAGGACTCACCTGTGACTTTTTACCACGGCTCACAACATCAGATGCTCGCTTGGTGTGCTGAAATGATAAGCTTGAGTAAAAATTGATCTACATGTGCAAGCATTTATCCTGAGCTAAAGATAGTATACCCAGGGTATATTCACACAAAACAAGTTGTATGAGATGTATATACCGTTAGCTAGTTACAATATTGACTTCATTTTGAGAACGCTATCCGTAAAGCGATCAATGAGACAATGAAAGAACGGGGGAGGGTAATTCCGTTAAATGACTAACATAAGAGAAAGGAACTTTGAACGATGAGTTTGTATTATTTGAAACATTGACAAGGGTAAACAAAACAGACGATTCAAGACAAGGTGATAGTTTGGTTTCAAATTAACATAACTGACAGAAGAAAATTGTTTCATCTTCATATTGTTGGCCAATTGCAGTCAACTATTCCACAGCCTTGATACACTTCAAAGGAGGACAATTCTAGAGTTTGATAAATTGAAAAATTTTAGTTGTTATAATTTTATCAAAAGCCAGTTTTCAGTGGTCCTGAATAAAGGAGTATTCAAATTCTCTAAAGACTGATCAACATTTTACCCACCATTCCAAAAACTTTAATATTCAAAACGAAGTCATGTGGTACATCTTTCCTAGAAATAAATAACGAAGAAAATATTCTAAAATGAAATTTCATTTGAAGTTTAAATCAACTCATAGTTTAAAGAGCTGTGTATTGAAATTGTTAATGGAATTCGACAAAAAATCAAAAGAAGAAGGAAAGAATGTAAAAGGATAAAAGAAAGAAATAAAATTATTTAGCACGAATAAGGGTCTCAGAAGCAGAAAAAGGTGGAAAAATTTGGATTTCAAAGAAAGGTTACGTTTAAGGAACAGACAAAAAATAACACCTATTATCGATACAGAACCAGTAAAAGATTTGAAGCTTTTTGCATTTAACAGCAATTAGGGGTTTTTGAGAAATTTAAAAGAACTTACAAAACAATACGGTCGTTGAAAGTAATGAAATTCCTTGTGAGTTCATCGTAAGTGCAGCGAACTTTCGTCGAATAGATTTGAGTAGGCCCATGTTGGATGAGAACAACAAAATGGAAAACACCAAGATCTTCAAAGGAAAATGAATAACATGGCTTTAATCTATTATTAAGAAAGGTCACATATCATCAAAAAGAACTGAAAGAATAAGTAGCTGAAAACTGCAGGATAACGTAAAGGAGAACTTTAAAATCCAATCCTTTAAAATATGGTGCGTACAAAAGACATGGTAGCTCACCCATTCTTCCACCTCTTAGAGCAACCAAGAAATCAGCATTCAGCGGCAACTTGATATCTAAAAAGTAAGAACCATGTCACTGAGATAAGATTTTGGTCCATTATACTGTCTTCCTTTGTCGATGACTCACTCAACCAATTGAAAATGTTATTCGTTTATTCAATACTTTCTTGATGACAGCTTCTTATGCCGGCAGAAATTAAGCTAACAAAATTTGCAAAATATATTTTCTCATATTTTGTCAAACTAACAAGCTTAATTTGTTTGATATTTGAAAGCGCATCGAGAAATAAGCTACATGCACGAAAATTTTTATATGAAGTTGAGTAGAGAAATTTAGGTACACTACAACAAATTTAGGTACTTTAGGGGCTAAGATCTCAAGTAATTTTCAGTAAATGTGGAATAGACCGGAAACGGACCAGCGAAAGCTCAGCGACGATAGAAATTGACAGAATATACCTGAAATAACGAGAGCTGCCTTGCAAGGTAGGCATGCTTTGTTCGCCGTCTTCTTACTGCGGTGGCTGCCTGGCTGCTTGAGTCTTTCAACTTCGTCGAGACATGCCGTTCTTCTTTGCGCTTTGATAAGATAAACCCGATTAGGAATAACGACTACATAGATACAATATAGGGACAAAAAGCTGTCTCAAACCCTGATGAGATGAAAGTCTATTACAGTTTAGGCAGGATCTATGTTATTAGAACTTCAACCGGAAAATAGAAACCTTAAAATATGGCGCAAATTGACTGGGTAAAAGTTTATAAACTTACAGCATCGCTACCATCAACAGGGTAAATAAATCTATATGAAAACATATATTATGAAAATCCTAAGTTTGCAAAAAAGAATCTAACAAAAAGGCAGAGACAAAAATTAGACGAAAAGACAAGTTGAAACGTTGCACCCAACCATTTAATAAGTTTGCATAATCAAATATCAGAAAAAGCTTCTATCGTTATGACGGCTTTCCCACACTCCTTGGCGCGTCTAATACCGACCGCAAACTTAGAAAATCTGGATTTAGTGCGTCAACAATGAATGTTTTGTAGCCACTTCAACGGCTTCGGAAGAGAAGTGATAGATTAGAAAACCCGTCCTGGATAACTTTGAGAATTAAAGATATTCAAAAATTCCTGTTCGTCCCTAAATACGTATGGTTACGAAGTGTGGTTACGAAGGTACATCTGCTATTTCCTTTTGCAAAACAAGAACAATACTCTTTTCGCCCACTAAACACTCTTGTACAAACCGGTATGCTTTTCTACTATAATTAAAAAAACCGGCCTAATATCTTACTGAATGAAAATACAATAACACAGTAAATTTCTCAAGACAACTGGCACTAAGAATACCGGTTGCGGAAGAACATTTGAGGCATTTATTCACAAGGAAGGTATATAGCATGCAAAACATAAAAAATGACGTCCCATTCTGAAATGTGCCTTAGAGAATAAGCTAGTAATCATCCTTGTATAGTTGATCAAAGTAAACACCCTAAAGAAATATCATCAACATCTCGTTATCGTATAGATTCAGATACATCGAATTATAAAAGATTGATAAGCAAAGAATACAAACAAGAAGGCACAAACAGTAAATACGTCATTCAAAAGGAAATTCAGGTCAGCTGGCTAATTAGCGGCGGCTCAGAGTCTAATTAAAACAGATTTCACCAAAGCTTGGGAAGAAAATATCTGCACAATGTGGCAAGAATTAAACCTTAATAGTCCTGAAATGTAATGTAGTTCTGGCCTTGAATGTCTAGCATTCGTATTGCGATTGCCATAAATTGGGCCTATTTTGTAGCAACTGAACGTTGCTAATGCCAAACGCAGGGACAACACACGATATACTTGGTGAAATTTTACCTTTTGTTCCTATTTCTACTTCTTTTTACAGTTTATTAATTTAAGTCAACAGACCAATTAAAACTTAAGTCAACAGGTCAGTTTTAACAGTACAGAATCAACTTTTTGAATGAAGGTTAGCTACGGAAATATTATTTTGTAAACTTTCTATTTACTTAGCAACAACAAAAGGCATTTAAACTAAGGAGACGTAAGAAGAATAGCTTCAAGCCAAATACCCAACACCAAATACCCTTTGTGCCACAGAAACAAACAAAACCAATCACGTGCACAATACACCAAGATAGGTAAAGGGGGATAAGTTGAGCATGGTACAGCCTCAAGATCTTTTTAACGATCTTCCACGGGGTGTGTATCGTAGAAATAATAAATCTTTTGACTAGAAGTTTTTTGTCAAAGGAGCTTAACTTCAAGCAATAATGAACAGCTCTTTCATACTCTTCGGTGCATGATAAGAGAGGGAATTCTTAATAATAGAAGGGGATTTGTTACATATCTATCATACATACGTCACGGGCACTAATCGAATGAAACAAGTGCCGAAATATTCAAAAGATGAACTCTAATAGTTAGCAGATATCAAGTTTACGGTTAAAACCTGATGAAATGACCTGCTGCAAAAGAGACATTAGCCCTGAAGGGTCGCCTTGATCCAATAATTAAAAAAGAATGAACGAATGAGCCCTAACTCTATCGATATAAAGGCCAGAACTCTTACAAACGGTATTCGAATAAAAATACCTATATCGTTACTTATTACATTACGTTAGATCACCTGAAAGGATCCCCACCGCCCCGCCCTCGTAACGTCAGATTTTTGACCTTCAATTAATTTGGTTATTATTGGGGGAGATGTTTTCAAAATAACGGAGGATGCAAACAGGACAATTCTGTTCCATTAAGAATTAATTGGAGAGGGTGGCATATGCAACATGGTGGAAGTCTCACGTTGTTCATAAAGAAAGTGTGAGACTTCCCCGCAATGACAATCTCAATACAACTCTAGAACAAAAATGTATAAAATAATTCTAATCAAACAGCAGAGATAAAACACAACTTACTAGCTAGAAGAAGAAGGCGCTCTCCCTCGATGATTTCAGGACATCCCTTTCTTTCCTCCCCATTCAATGACAAGTTCAAAGCTTGACTAGTTTGAATGACAATATTTTGCTGGGAAACACCGTAATCTAGCAGGTCCTGAGGAAAAGAAAACACGCGACCATCAGTCAATTATTGAGTCCAAGTTAGGCAGGCTCATTTCCTTACATGGCCTAACAAACTACAAGTCTAAACTAGCATTGAGTGCACTCTTTGACTAGCTAACAGCACACAAGGCCATAGAGTACCAAAACGACGACGTCACATAAATCTATTTTAAGAATTTTTCAGTTTTGACTATATAACCCAAAACAGCATTATATGAAATACAGTATACTTTCGTTAAGTGGGGCACTCAAGGGACCGAGCAAAAGTGTACTTCGTAGCGGGCGTCCTGCTTATCCGAAAGCTTGAAAAGGGTAAGCAAGTTCGAGGAACCGGGAAAATCTGTACTATACAGCGGGCGTCCTACCTATCCGGGGTCTCACTTAATGAGAGTATATTGTAGCTCTAAATGTGCAAAATCAGTTGAATGTTACAAATTTACTGAGATATGGCCACATTAGCACAGGCCCTTTCCTCATCAAATCACTATAACTTTATAAACCAGGCCAGAATAACGGTAATCCATTAGCAAGCCTAAAATCTTTCATTGACAATGCCATGCCCAGCTTTAAACATATTTAACACACTTAGGTACTCTTCAAATGTTAGCATGTGTCAACAACTTCAACTGTGGGGCGTTAAAGATATCCTTGGCGCCTATCCCTAGTAGTGGCTAGAAACCATTCTCAGGCTGGACTTGCTACAAGGCTCTTTCTCTATTTACTAGATAGTGAGACTTGTAGCAAGCAAGTCCACCCTTAGGCACACGTTAGCCGCTTAACATCACCTTACTGTCCCACAGAACAGGAGCTAACCTCTAACATAAGTAAACACCATTTTCAAGTAGCTCAACAGTTGAGACAAACAGGAAACTCAAAAGATGAGAACTGTGGTTGTAAAGACCAACTAAGAATCTTTTTCAGCTAAGAGAAAATTAATAAAATCTGGAGAACAAACCTTGATTTGATCCGATATGCTCTTTTCTTCCCCTTCTCCAGACGGAGTACAACTAGTAACAACATTGTACTTGGAGCTCATCTCTTCGTTATAACCGGATTTGTGTATAACCGGGATGATGGGAGACTGTCCTTCGCTAAAACTCATTGACCTTCTCATCCCCTTTCGTCCTTTGGACACCTTTTTCTCTCTGACGCTCTTATACGCTTGGGAGTTTGGCGAGAAAATCACCTCATTGGCAGATTCGGCACTGGACGAATCTTCTTTAACATCAGGCAGTTGGCAAGAGTATGGGCCACTATCAGAAACGATGGCCTGGAATTGATATGAAAGAAGCTTTACATAGAGAGTCACGATAGTAGGGCTAGAATACGAATGCAAATTTGTCTTTAAAAGCAATTACTTTGAAGTACCAACAGGTACTAGGGAAAGCACATTTGGTGAAGAAACAACAGAGGAGATTCTATGAATGCTGCGGGTCGGACCAAATTAAACCTATCCCATTCCAACTAGAGAAGGATTAAAAGCGGAGGGAGGGAGGAGGAGGAGGAGGAAAGTTTTTAGGCCCCAAGGCAATTGATTTGGAGCCATAGCAGCACCTTGAGAAGTTGAAAGAATCCGATACAGTAGAAACTCGCATAGGAGAACCTGTTTTTATAAGAACCTTGAGGCTGAGGTTTAATCTTTTGAAACCCCATAATTAAGAACCCCCAAGAGGCTGAATTTGGAAAGGTTCTTATATATAAAGAAGAAAAAAAGTTTCCAGAATGGTATTTTACACCCTATTCATACCGGCAAATTAAACCAGCTTAAAGTAAAGCCGGTTATGGCATGTTGCATTTTAATTGGGCAATCTAACAACACAAATTCATTTGATTGGCTTGAAATGTTAGAATTCCTGCGGTGGAAAACATTGTTTATGTGTGCAAGGCCTGTACGTATATAAGAACCTTGTTAAGAACCTTTTAGACTGGATTTTAGAATAGCAGCCTGTTAATTAAGAACCTATTTAGGCGGCCAAAAAAAATCTAGGTTCTTTTATGCGAGTTTCTACTGTATATATTTGCTGTAAGCTCTTAATCAGTAGGTAGCATTGGATTTCACTTTCAATTCACTCAGTACAGGAAATCAACAGCTAAGCCCGACCAGGATCGACAGATAGATTGTTAGAAGACGCCAGGTAAAATCTAATAACTGTTTTTCTTTGTTTCTCTAATAAAAAAATCATGGCAAAAAGTGCCGTCCTGCCGAGATGCGATTAAAAACCTATGATCAAAATGAAACAGTCTGAAAACGCTACGGCCAATGAATTTAATCAAAAACAAGAAAGTAACAAACGCTTTCTGGTGCTACAAGCAATTAAAAAATAAAATAAACTTTATGGTGTAAATGCCAAACAGCCTTCCTAAACAGCTTTGGGTCATTCTTAAAGTGAAAAGAAGGCCAGGATATTATTTCTGGAGCTTGTAGATTCTCTAAGTCATACTTCTCGTTCACAAACCAAAATTTGCGAATCAAATAAATTTTGTATGAACGGTTATCAGAGGTCAAAAAGAAAATGCTTAAATATTTTACATTGTAGACAACTATCATGTAGTTCCCAAAAACATTACGCGAAAGTTCTTGCCTAATAGAAAATTTCTCATTATTAGATACATCTTGATTCACCAACCCTTTGAGATGGACAGATTAAAATGGTAATGATTTTAAATGTTAATCATAATCACATACTTTTCTGCTTTGCTTTAGTTTCTTTGAATCATTTTCTTCATGTTTTTCACGAATCGAATATGCACCATCTCTATGGCCGGAGCTAGCCTTTTCTGTGTCAAGTACCACCGCAGCAATTTCGCCATCTCTTCCCCGTTTTCTTTTATCTTCTCCGCGTACTGATTCATTCGTATTCTGGTGTTCAAAAGTTTCAACACTATCGATCATATTGACGTCTTGCTGATTGTTTTCAAACGAGTCCTTCCCCTTTCTTGGGGGCTTAGGAGGGGCCTCTTTCTGCTCAAGTTGCATTCTTTCTTCCTTGGCATGCCTGTGTTGCTTCTGGCTAGCTTCGCTTTTCAATCGGCTTCCATTTTGAATATTTTGCTGTAATTTTAAGAAATTGGCCATTAATACTTGTGAACCTTCTTTCTTTTATGTGGATTTGCATCAAAAATTGCCAGTTTAACTTAGTAACGGAAGCTATGAGGCAAATAACATCTTCTAAATTCAACTTGGCAAGACAAGAAACTCGGAGTACTTCACTGAAATAGTCCCAGCATTTCCGTTACTAGAACACCTCTCGACTTAACAATTTGGAAAGAAATTTTACTTTTTGTAGTTGAAGATAGAGAGGCTTAGCAGAAAAAGAGTTTGAATGGGACAAAAGCTCTCTACGCGTAATAAAAATCGTTTAAAGTCATAGGGTAGTTAAAATGAAAAATCGGCTGAAACATCAGGCAGTTGGCAAGAGTATGTGCCACTTTCAGAAACGATGGCCTAGAATTAATATGAAAGAAGCTCTACATAGAGTCACGATAGTTGGGCTCAGGGCCGTAAATCTGTCATGTGAATTGGGAGGGTCAGCAGGGCGGATGAATATAAAGTATGCAGTGGGTCATGGCACCACAAGGGATTTATGGTATGTGTTATGGAAACAGTTGAGGGGCAAATTACTTTAAAAACAAAAGTCAATATTTTTGGATTTCTCAAGACTTTCTGCTCTATAGAAGGTATTTACAGATTTTCCTTAGTACATTGACTTGTGTTGATAATTGGATGGATAAAATTTTTCAGAGACGGCCCCAAAAAATTGAACCTTGGGAGCTAAGAATCAAGTTTACTGTCGTAGGAGGACCCACCATGGTTGGGTCTGACGCGAAATTTTACCTTCTAGAAAGGCTAAAAAAGCATCCCCCAGACTAAATTCAATAAAATACTAGAATCGCTCACAATATAAAGTTTGGCGTTTCTCAGAAGAACACAGATTATTGTTAATTGGGTGAAATTTTGGAGGGGAAGAGTCATGCTTAAACCTTAGTGACAGACTTTGGGGAAATATGGGACGCTGTTGTATTGATTGGTAGAAATTTACTTTCTGAACAGAAATGTGCGTCTTCCTTATTTTGACTGATTTCAGTAGGCCATGTTTACACATATAAAATGAATACATTGTAATGATACAGAAAGTGATTTACTAAATAAAAGTAAATAATAGACAAATAATAGAAATGTACGTAAATAAGTTAGTAAATAGGTCAAATAAAATGACAGATTGCTCTCTTTTTATTTCATACTCTGTTTTAAAAAATAAAACGGTAGAAAACAGTAGAAAACGGTAAAAAACGGTAGAAAAAGGTAAGTTTTTATCTTGTAAAAATTTTAAAAACCACTCTGCTTACAAAAATAACCTTTGTGACTGAGGTTTGTTGCAATAACACAGAAAACGTAGTTTGGTTCTAACCCGGCTACCAGGGATTTCTTTCTTTCAAGGAAAATGATGGTAATTTCTCCAAAAAAATCGTTTTGCTCCAGATTTTTGGGGGGGTCCAGTCCCCCCCCGTCCCCCCCCGGGATTTACGGCCCTGGTTGGGCTAGAATAAGAATGCGAATTTGTCTTTAAAAGCGACTACTTTGAAGTACCAACAGGTACTAGGGAAAGCACATTTGGTGGAGAAACAAAAGAGGAGATTCTCTGAATGACAAGAAGAAACACAGTAACCCCTGATAAATTGAACATTTGCTAAGTCGAACCGATATTGGATAGCGCTTACCATGACGCAATTAAGAAAGGTGGAACAAAGTAAGAAATTCACCTTTTGCCCGACAGTCTTTCTGTCCTGTGTCACCTTCTTCTCTTCCCTTGGTCTAACCTCTGCAGCCTTCGCTTCGACATTTTTCGCCTTTGGCAGTTCTTCTCTCACAAGATCACGCGTTTTTGCGTTCAGATTAGAATCGATCTTTTTCAAGCTTTGCTCCTGGTATGGGCTTTTGATAGCCTTCCTTTTCTTGGCTATTTCCTTCGCAAAGCCCGACATGTCTTCGTCCGCACCATAGTTACTGTAAACACTGTCTCTTTTTTGGCCTAAATAACCAAATAAAAAGTAATGTTAAACGGGCAAAAGGAAAAGAAATAGACCATTCAAAGTATAAATATTTAAGTTTAATGTCTAAGGTTTAATGAGACGAGAAATAACTGCACTTAGGGTCCTAAAATTGAGAAACTGCCTAGATTTCATGAAAGTCTTAAGCTGATGGCGGTGTTTCTGGAACATTGGTGAAAATGAAATAGCAATTAACGAATCACAATGATTCGAAATAAGAATACTCAAAAAAATTACGGGTAGGGAGAGAGGGTGAATACAAAGCGGTGTCTGGGGTTTACTGGTCTGGAGTAAATGGGGGGCTGAATAATAAAAAGAGGCCATCTTAAGTAGGCAAAAAATAACAATAAAGCCACTTTCTAGTAGGGTCTTAAACATGAAAACTTTAAAAGCCAGACACGTCAGTTCTCACCAACCCACTGTCTATATAAGGCTCCTCCCTAAATATTTATTAAGTGATTATTCGATGAACCAAATTCATTCTTACGACTTCGACAAAAACTAAGACTGAGAGAATTTGTTTTTTTCGTTGTTTTGATTTAATCTTCGGAAGATCGACCAAAAAACAGCGCAGTTGGGCACTGTATTTCCTGGTCTTTCGGCAAAACAACGCAGGAGATACTTTGAAATGAGCTCGTAATCTCTGCGTCGAGAACAGCGGATCAACAGAGACAGCAAGAATTCTATGCATCCATTAACAGAAAAACGTGCGGAAGCCGAGCAAAGTTCTTAAGTGTGATGTCATAAAAACATGTTTTGAGAATTTTTGACTGTTGTCCATAAGCACATTTACTTACAAGATAACCTTAATTTTTCCGAGCCTCGATATTCTTGCAGATTTGTGATTCTGAGCTCGAAAATAAATAACATAAAAATTCCACGTGCTAAACATTCTTCAAAGCAAGTTGATTACTCAGTCCAATATGATGTTGTTTGCAAAGAATACTTTAACGATCACTAAAGCCAAAAGGTGAAGCAAAAAAGTGATCATTTTTGTAGGTATTTATAACCATGAAGCAAGCAAGTATCTTCATAATGGATATAAGTATTATATCATTTATCAATGTTTAAAGGAAACAACGACGGCTGTATAAACCAATAATAACCTGTAATGTGATGACCGATTTTTTTTTTCCTAAAACTTAAATATCGAATCGCAAGGAAGCTAAAATCGAAATTAGTTTTAGTGTAGAAAGAAAATATCAATGAAACACGTGTGCTCAAAAAGTAAAATGTGTGCTTTTAACGAAAAGATAGATATCATATAAGTGAACGTTCTTTACAAAAATCCTGGCTGTATGTCACGAAAGCGGCTTAAAAACTGAATCAGGTGGTCATAGCCTTGGGTCATCGTAGAAGCTGTCCGATTATCGCAGCGGTGACATCCGCTTATTACGAATAACTAGTGAAAGTCCAGATAATGGCAGACAGCTACTTTAAAGGCATTTGACACAATTAAAAGTGGCTTACAGCCACTCGACCACGAGCAGTTGCCATCAAATTGTGCACAGAGAAAAACACGTGAACAGTTTCTGCCTATCTGCAAATCAGTGAAATCCTAGAGCAGCGCTCAGTGGTCTCATTTGAGCAGTTTCCAATTCCTTTTTTATGTGCGCGTGTTCTGACCAATTTGGCCAAAGTTATTTTTGGATTAACTGCACTTATGCATGTCAAATGCCTTTAAGGATGTTCCTTTTAAGACTCTAGATGACAATGGAGAGTGTTTAGGTGTTGAGAAGAGACAATTGGTCTCCGATCAATTTTTTCAAGAAAACAGTCATTTCATAAAACCTGCATTTTTTAATGTCAAGATATCAGCATTTATTCACCTTGTTTGTTTTCATTGACCTGTGGTGAATCACCAGTTAGATAATCCATAACATCCCATGATGCTTTGTTGTATTCCACAGCATTAGGCACTTGTGCTTCACCCTCATTGGCAGCTCTTAGAATTGAAGAGATGTCAAAAGGGTTCTCGTCGGAATTATAATCAAAGTCACATGATACATCCTCGTTGTTGATTGCTTCCAGTTGTGGGGTCAGTGGAGTTTTCACTTCACTCCTGTTATTACCAGGCTCTTTCATAGTACTTGTCTTCTGCAGCTTTGTTGACAACCTCTTAGATGGACTTGTGTTTGCTGATTTTTCCTCTTCCGATCTATGTGACTTTCGCATGGCTTTTGTGTCACTACTTTTGTTTGGAGAGGCATAGGAACGACTTTCATTTGCCTTTGACGATGTCTCAAATATTGCCAAACGATCACTGATAGAGCCACTCTAGAAATCAGTTTTTAAACATTATTAAGATGAAACTATAGCTAAAAAGACTGTCAAACTTCTGGGGCAATATCAAACGATGACCAAATGAGTCTTGATAACTTGTAGAACATGATAAAGATGACCCATATCATTTTTAAGCTACAAATAAGCCATTTTTGTGGACTTTACATGAGGGTTTGAGTCACAAATGTACAAAAGATAAAAATTCTGCTTTGAAGAACAAAATGGCTTTAATTTGTCTGTAGACTGAGTAAAATATTTAATGACTCTATGCACCAGGAGAACTTACAGACCCTAATGAAACCATCAATTGATATCACAATCAAAATACATCTAAATATGCAAATATAGTGAAATGAGTTAAAATATGGACGAGAAGCGGCCATTGAAAGAATCTATGCATGATAATCTACTTTTATTTTGGACCGGTTCTAAAGCTTATAGCCAAGAGCATCTTGGAGTAGCTAAATGGGAAAAAAGCATGTGGTCATCTCACAGCAAATCTGTAGCAAATTTGAAGATGTGTTACCTTTCCCTTTGAATCTCTACTGGTACTCCCTCTAGATGTAACATCTTTTCGTTCACAAGAATTAGCTCTACTCTGGCTTGAAAACTTAGACATTCTTTCCTATAAACAATCCAAAAAACAAACATGATAGTGTCGTAAATTGTTTACACACACCAGCTAAAAATATTCAAATATATTATATACTTAGGACTCTATGGTAGGAGACAAAATAATTCAAGTTTAACATTGCAAGAACTTATCATTAACTTAAACTGCCTGGGATTTCTAGAAAAGTTTTCAAAGGGTTTTAAAGAAAAAATGACAAAAACATGTAACAACAAAGATAACTTGCTCAAAATTTTACACTTGAATTTTACCTGAACAGATATGTCTTCTACATTGACATCATTATTTTGTTTTCCATGTTTTTTTGCATCACTCATCTCATTTCTTGAAGATGTGAAAATCTGAGATTTTCTTCCACTGTCAAGAATCTCTTCAAGATCTTTCCCTGGGCTTCTTCCTTCTCTATAATTTCGGCTATGAGGAGTGGATTTCTTTTCTGAGCCTCTGTCAGTTCTTGGTTTGGCAACAGGTGGCTAAAATTTACAGAGTTCTATCAACATTTTTCCCAAAACGCATATATTGTACATTGTCAGAAGCAAACAATTGAAAACAAATAGCTGGCACATAACCATATTTTTGGGAAAGAAGCTGCCCTCAATTAGAAGTTACAGTTTTGGTAAATAAAAATAGAAAAATAATATTTTTTTCTTCATATCTGCCTTGTCACAACACAGAAACTGACACAGAATGAAATTTCCAAACACTTCATCCATTTCAAAGCAAATTTGGATGCAATGCAGTGGCTTAAAAGCAATAGAAATTTTCCAAAAAAAGTTAAGGTTACAAATATGGCATAGAAGCTCTGGCTTCTGTTAAACCAAATCTGGTATAAATATATATTTCCCAGAATAAAAATATTTTGATACTCAAATACTCTAGTTACCTACAAATAAGTTAAAGATTTTGTCTAAGTGACATGCAATTTTTTGCCAAAAACCTTTTTTTGATCCAGTGTAAAAAGAACTTGAATATATTAAAAATGGTAAAAAGAAGGTAAACATAAAAATAGGTTATGTGAGTACTGGAAGAAACTTAGCAAATTCTGTTATTTCACTTGCAGTAAAAATCACACCACATTTCTTTCCAGAAGTTCTTTGATATAATATGTCCAAAAGACATAACTATAATTTGTTACAGAAGTACAGAATGTGTTCTAACCTTTATTGTCTTAAATTATTTGAAAAGACTGTCTAAAGTAAACTTTAGATAAAAATATCAATATTTCTATTTCATGAAAATTGTTTACCAGTCCGTCATAAAGTACTCAAAGCCATATGGGCAGAGCTGTATACACGCTATTTGGTGAATAAAACAGGACAGTTCTGGGCTGCTATTCCAATTTGCATGCTTCATGCAATCAGCTTATGTCAGTCATTCATCATAGTTGATCAAAGCATCAAATGTAAAATGCTTTTAATGGAATATGGTCTTATTATTATTATTATTATTTAAGTGGTTGTTACAGAATTATAACTTCAGAAGATAAAATTGGAAATCCATAAAATTCATATCTCAGCTTACCAGTTTTGCACCAACTGGGTCATTGTCATTTTTGGGGGAAAGTGGGTGTCTGTACTTGGTAGGTGACTTCTTTGCATTTGACTGGATGTCAATGCTTCTTAGTGCAGCACTAGCCTCCTCTTGCTTTCGTTTTCTCGCATTCTTTTTCTCAAGAAGTCTCTACAAAGAATAGATGCAAACTCAGGTCAGAGAGGAATATAAACAAACTTCCAAATGAATATGCAAAAGCAGCATATACATGCTTGATTTTCAATATTTTGCTCACAATGAGAACAGGTTAAAAGGCAACATTTTTATAGCCTAAATACTAGAAATATATATATATATATAGTCATTAAAAACCACATGATGTCTCAATCTAAAGAAAAGTTTAAAAAGAAACAATTTGAAGATTAGATGAACTGGTTATCATATTAAACAGCAAGGGGGTTTTGTGAACTCTATAATTCAAAGATACACTATGAATGTAGATTTAGAATGCAGTTTTTAAAGTTACAGCATCAATAACTAAAACTAAAAAGCTTCAAGCAAAAAAAATTAGAATTAATACAACAAATTTAAGAAAACTTTGTAATGAAGATCCTTAACAATATTAGTTGTTTGTTACTAGTATTCTTTAGAAAATTAAAAAAGTATTTAGTTAGTTATCTAATATTTAATTTTCTACCCTTTGAGCCCACTGTGATTTATAGCTCACATCCTCCCTTCCGTGTACCAGCCAAAGATTTTCTTCACTCATCTTTAATTTTTCTTCCTAGATAGTAAAATGTATTTTTTTGGTATGTTTAATTTTCAAATATTTTTGGTATAAAAAAGTAACGACAGCTCCGTCCCAACATCGCTCTGGTTTTGAGAATGCTAAAGGATGTTTCATTTCCGACTGGAGGCTAAAATAACGTATTATGGCTTTTGCAAACCCGAGATTTTAACAAAAATCCACTCAAAAAAACAAACAAAAACTCCAATTATTTTCCCTTGATACATCTAGAGCTAAAACTGTTATCCAAATATAAAAAAGGTGCAATACACTGGGTTGAACAACAGCAAGGCCAAACTTAGGCCGTCTGGTATTTTCTAAGATAAAATAGCTTGATCAAGACTCATTCAGTGATCTGTGGACCAAGTAGATTGTACCATAGACAGATAATTGTCATATTTACAACTTACCTGAGTAAAATCGTCCATTCTAGTCAGATTTCCCTCAGAATGCTTTAAGATATCTCCAACACACGCGCCTCTGATCAAGTTCGTTTGAGTATTGAGCACAACAGTTTCACATTCAAATTGAATTTCAGCGGCTTTGAATTTCGCGTTGATTGATTGGTCAGATTCGAACATTCCGCTGCGCTGATTGGTTGCTTGTTAGGCTGGGCACACGGTCATGCAGTGATCGCCGACATGCGCTGAATTCTTGGCCCAAAGCCCAAAAAATCCCAGCGAATTTCGTGAATATAAATTAAGGCCGAACCAAATTTTTTTTTATAGTTTCCAAAAATTTTAAAAGCTCTTTGCTTTAATGAAGCATCTCTACAGTTCATACAGCCTCAAATTAGAACAAACTACACTAATCTTTATTCTGGTATAAAAATCTGGAATTACATACCATGTAACTGTTACTTCCAAAAAAGCCTTTTGACGTCTTTTTAAACAATTTATATAAGTGATCTAAATTAATACAAATCTAAATCATCTACCACCCCTTTCCCCTTTCTTTTTATACAATTGATTTAATTTATTATTATATTTTTAATTTTTATTCTTATCATTATTATTTTGTTGATCATAAAAATGTTTTCTTAAACATTTCAGTATAAATGTATATTAATTGAACTTGATCCTAAACACGTCATAGGGAACATGTGGCTCTTTCCGTACGTCCTTCGGCAATATTCTGTTAATTCGATGTATGTTGTTCTTCTTGTTTGTGTTGTATGTGACTCTTCTCCTATGAACATTTTTAACTTTAGAAGTATTTGGTAGAGGCATTGATTGTATCTTGGTGCTTTGTCGAGAAATAATCGTGGCAATGGAGATTTCATTTATGAATTTATATAAGTCACATTTTTAATTCATATTGTAAAATGAAACAGCAAATGTCAGAGCAGACGGTACTGTGGGAACGAAATTCATAGTGGGAGGGGAGGGTGTTGGCGACTGCCCATTGTATTTATACCCATTTAGTAAACTGTTATATATTATATAGGATATTTAAATTCAGGAACAAAAACAAGTTGCTAATTTTGGAGGGGCGTGGAAGGATGAAAATTCCGACTTTAAGTGAGAATTTGTTCATTCGACCAGTAAATCTACTGTACCTACCAAATTGATATTTGTAAATAGCCCGAACACCATAGTTCTATTTTCTTTATAATTACCAAAACTTTACTCAATAATTAGCCTAAAGCATAAAAGCCTAAATCATTAAATTTTGATTAACACGAAACAAACATTTAAACTTACTGTAAGAAGTAAAGAAAAACCAGTATTAAATATACTTGATGATTAGTAGTATTCTTTCAGATCAATTTTATCTAAAATACATTTTTTTTCACGATATAGAAGCACCAAGAATTTGAGCCTTTTATTTTTTATCTTGATCGAAAAAAACTACTAACAATTTTCAAAGGGCCAATTGCCTTTTCGTTCTTTACAATTGAAATGATCATTTGAGAGCAAGCTTGTGCATATGCCTGATTTGAAAGATGAAACACCCTTCTTTGATCAAATACTTCTACTGCAGCTTTTGCAATGTGTTCTTGCTTCATAGCAGTTTTGTCATAGGAATTTATGATAAGGAGTCAAGTACGTTAACAAATAACAGGGGGATTTTAGCGTAAACTCGTTTTTTATAAGAGACGTTAAGAACTTTTAGTACTGAAAGATTCTTAATTACTTATTGAATTAAGTACTCGTAGTTTCTTAAAAAACTCCCACTCTAATATTTTCTGATCAATGCGTGTATTATTATTCCAAACTGTAAAGTTTCAAGTTTCTTATCCAGAAATTCACCTTGCCTGTTCGTAATTTGATTCAACTCCCGTCAGAAAGAAAGCAAACGGGGCAATTGTGCAATTTGGATCCAATGGAGACGGGATTCACAGTAGAAAACGATTAGTGGATGGGTCAGCTTATGCCTGTGAATTTTAATGTTTAGAATTTTTACATTTAAAATAAAAAACTTCTTAAAATATAAAATTCACAAGTTGGGTCTTAAGAAAAAAATTCCAAGTCAACCGTTGAGTTTTCCAACTGTAACTGGATTTTCCAAACATTGGGGGGGGGCGTTACGCCCCCCACGCCCCCCTATTATTTACGTGCCTGTTTAAATAAATACGATGTCTTCGGCTCTGCGAACAAAACGATAGAGATTCTGATTCTGTTAATTTACACCTGTAAATGGAATATTATTCATTTCTGAAAACTTTACATACTCCCAGCAGAAATTATATGTTGATGCTCAGCATTTTCCTCAACAGTTTCTTTGCATTTTCGTATATTTGAATGTTTTTATAGCTCACATTAAAAGACGTGGCAAGTGATTCACAGCTCAAATTTCAAAAACAAACAACCATGTCTTATAATGTATATACCACATCAAGTTATATCAAAAACATATTTTACAGGTATTTTCATAACGGATTTCTTTATTTCACAGGCTGGACATATATTCTATTTAGCTAAGCATATAAAATTACGCCAAAAAACAAAGTTCTAGTTTTAAACTTGCATAGTTAAAAAGTTGTAATGCGATAGCTCAGGTGAGGATCCAGACTATTGCGATTGATGCTCGAGCTCAAGTCAGATTTGGTAGATTTTAGGATACTTAAGCCACGTGAATTTCTCCCATAAAATCCAATTTCTTTGATTAAGACATTTCCATTCTTGTTGCTTACAACGAAAAATAAATCTCTTTTTCTTACCGTCAAACGATTTTACCAACCAGCGAAAACTATTTTCTATAAAAACACATAAAAACATAAAAACATGAAGGCTTGATTCTTAGAACGGCGTAAAAACCTGCCAAGTATCAGTCGCAAAATTAGCAGAAAAAACAATATGTTTTTGAAAGATTTTCTCTATCGACAACAAAGCAGAACATATTTTATCAGCTAATAAACTTTGATACTGAAAATGACTTGCAAAGCTGTTATTTCGTTACTCTGGGTTCCAGGGCGTCAAGAGTCAGGGGGCGTTGCCAGGCACCGCGGAGCAGGGGGGCTGGGCCTGCAGTGCCTGGGGCGTTGAGGAAATAGGACGTTGTAGGTGTGTGCGGAGGTGGAGTAGTCTTAGAAACTTAACAATTTAAACTATGTAGATTTAGGAAACCAATGTTGGAATAGGAAAGCATTTGGAACACCCGAGAATCAAATAAGAAATAAAGACATGGAACTCTTTCTGGCTCTCACAGTAGTGTCCCGCATATAAGAAACACAATTTTAAGAAACACAGACACTGGTTTTAAAAAAAGTAACCTCTTTGATAAGAAACTGGTGAAGGTCTGAAAACATGCTTGTTTCTTATTCAAAAATTTTCATATAACCTAATCATTTGAAAACAGAACAAAACATTAATTATTCTAAACTTACTATTTTGTCAGTTATTTTGATAAAAGGATAAGTGAGGGTTTACAATCATTGACCATAAGAACTGTTTGTTTTCAGCTTTCCAGATTAATCAAACTGAGCCTGGTCAAATGAAAAATAATTTTGAAGGCAAAATAAGCAAAAAACACTTTTCTGGAATAATTTTAGCTTTTCCTACGAGTGAAAAATAACATATACAATTCAAAATATTATGGTATTTTTATCACAGTCATTGAGATGGTGATCAACAGTTTAAAATGGTTTTTTGTATAAGAAACATTCTCCTGACTTTAAGTATATATTTTATTTTATAAGAAACACATCAGACCTGAAATCAAAAAAATTGTTTCTTATATGCGGGATAGTACTGTATGAAGAAAAGAGTGTAAAACTTTTACAATTTCTATCATAATAAAAGCTTGTAGGCCATAATGACTTATTGTCAGCATAACCATAAATACAAGTTGACAGCAAATAACTAACACAAAAGTGCGAATAAGAAAGGATATCTTAAGTTATACAAATAACATTATGTAGAAATGCATATAGAGCTCTTCCCAAACGATTCCAGTTATTATAAAGCCAGCGATTGATATTAGCAAATTAGCTATTGATATTACACTGACTTTATTCTCTTGGCTCAACAGTTGAAAAAGCATCCCATAAAAGCCTGTGATCTTGCTGTCTTATGCATCAATGCATAAGCTACAACTAGAATAAAACAAAATAAATTCAAATAGAATTTTCAATCAAGCAGAAAATACAAAACAGTTCTTCGCGGGCAAATTTAGCAGGACGTCTTTATCGACGAGATAGCCCTTAAAAAGACAATGAGTTATGAGCAACAAGATATGAGAGTATGAATATGTTGAAGATTCTGCAGATGTTATCAACTACAATCCTTGACAAAAGTCTTTGAAACACCCTGCGGTCAATGAAAGATTTTGATGAAATAAAGGTTTCCGGCCGTAAGATAAAGAACTATCCCCCTCCCCCCCAAACAATGTTGGTTGTTAAGCCTATTATTTGCCCTAGCTGATAAAGTAACATTGGATGACTTTCAAGCTTTGAAATTGTTGTTATTCAACATTGTTTCAAGGGGGAAAAGAGGGGTGATACTGAAGTTATGCGATATTTAAGCTTAGTGTACCAAGATTTTTGGCACGGATTGTAAACTTTGATTGAGAAACGCTGATTTGCCAATTGTTGCAGGTGCAAGATTACCCCCTGGATGTTTGATGTATATCTGACGTATTTGCGGCCCGCAAAACGAGCTTGACGTCAAGATGTTCATCTCATAAAGTCTTAAAAAAGGGTTATTGCCATCATTCATCTCCATCATGCCGTGAATATCCACTCGCTTTGCTCTTCTTAGAAATCTCCTGCTTTCATACAGACATTTTTATTACTCGTCACACGATGCCGGTTACAGAATTTCGTTCAAGATGTTGCAATACACACCTTGCTTATAAGAATACTTCAATGTTTGCCAAGCCTCAATGTTCTTATAATCTCTTATGGATTTCATATAGAATAGGTTTGAGCCAAAAATGCTCGCGAATTGAGCAACACCATAGGAGAAAATATGAAAAATCGCAATGTAGCAATTTTAAAAGTTGAGATGAGTGCAAATAAAGACATATTTTTCTTCCTTGTCTGGCAGCTGCTTTCACTATACGTTGCTTAGGCCATCTGTCAATCAGTATAAGCCAATCAATAGGCGTGCTTGTAAAATCAAGCACATTGATTGGCTGCTCGTTGTTTGGCAGCCATTCTAAGTATCTTGTCATTGTCATCATTCGTGATCCCAATGGAGATTTCAGGTGATGTGAGGTGATTGGTCATGATCACGATCAAGGCTAGCTGATACTATTCTTCAATTTGATCACCAACGGTCACTGTTGTTTAGTTTAAGAAGTCTTTAGAATATTACACAGTTTAAAGCCATGAAGAAATATGCATAATATTTAACTGCATACAGCAAAATGTCTGTTCTTAGATGAGGTTCGGTAACGATAGAAGCGAGTGCTCAAAAACTGAACAATATTTGCTGCAGTAACGGAGAATGCCGATTTAAGATTGCAAATAATCTTGCTTATCTTGTTAAATTCTAATTAAAAAAATTTGCTTCTTATGCAACGCCGCTGTATTTTGACAGAATGAAATATTAATCGCACACCTTCAGTTTCCGCAAGTGGTTTCAGATATATTGGAAGATTTAATACCTTAACTGTTACATATATTCACTAGTTCTAAGAGTTCATTACGCTTGTAAAAAAAGCACTGGGTAAAGTATAAATGGGGCATTTATTCAAGGCAATTTTAAGGATTTTCAGCCGTGGGGCATTTCTCAAAGGGGCCACGCTCAAGAAATTGTACAGTGCTGCAATTTGTAATATGCTTCTGTTTTCTCTGAAAAAATCCAGGTGTTAATGCAACAGCTAAACGGGATGACTCCCATATATTTCTTGAAGACATCTATTTGGATAAGAATTGCTTTTACCAAAGACATTAGCTGAGGGAAGTTAACAATTTAGCTTGGAATGTGGAATTGTAATCTTGGTGTTTTCATTTTGGAACATGTTCATGATATAACTATCATGCTGTTTTGATACCGAATTATTTTGGATTGACTCTCTTCAAAAAGTTTTTACAGATTGTTAATAAACCAAATGGGAACCTTTGTTTATGAAATGTTTAAGATAAGGGACCAAAGCAGAAAAAAGATTCTACTAAAAAGTTTTCTGTGAGGAATCTGGATGTCCATGAGAAATTCCTAAAAGAGATTCCAGAAAGGTTAAAAATGGTCCTAGGGCAATTTGCTTCCACCCCCGTCCTTTTTGTGGCCCTAGTTGTGAGTTTGTAGTTTGGCGTTTCTAAAAGCAGATCGCATAGAAACATTTTAGATCATGGCCCCAACAGGTCACCCTCACTCTCTTTGTTCATTTCGTATATAGCACACCTAAGTAGTTATAAGGAAATTTTTGCTTATGCAGTTGGCAAAAAAGGGCATCTTGGTAAGCTGCAAAGTACCCAGGGTAACAGAGTCTCCATAATTCAGTCTCAGAAATAAAGTTAGTAATTAGTCACAAAAAGTTGGCAAATCCATTGTTCAAACACAATAGGGATTACGTTTGTCACTATTTTGTCATGTTCCAAGTGTTAGTGCACCCAGGCCCCATTTCACCAAATACCTCGTTGGTATATTGACCAGCACATTTGCCAGTTAGTTCTTTTGAAAGGCCTACAGTGGCCTAGGCATTTGGGGTAAAAGGAGCATTTTGGTCGTCAGTAGTGGGGAAGTCGGATGACCTGGTGGGGCAATCCCCCACCACTGAGTATGTTAAAAAAATGTCCTGTTTTTATTCTTGCTTGTAGTGAATTGCATGGTACAGCTGTGTCGTTCTATACGTTAAATCTCTTAAGCAGCAAATGGTCCGTTAGTAGCTAGGACAATTCATAAATTTTAATGATCGGTGATTGATATTCCAGCTGTATTTAATGGCTCTACTTCACATAGTAAACGCAGGTGATTGTGTCTTGAAGGCGCTCGAGACAGCAAGATGTAAGTATGATAACTTTTAGCAAATTTTCTTTCTAAATGCAACGATTTATTCTGAGCAAATAAGCATCAATAAATTTGAATGAATAGAAACGTTCCATTGTTGAAAATATTTTATGTTTTCTTAAACAGTTTGCTTATTCAATCTTTTTATGAAAAATCTTTTGGCTATTTTTATGCTTGATGAAAAGTAATTTACAATCATTAGCCGCAATTACTAACAAAACTGCCAGAAAACTATTCTTCTAAGGCCAAAAATATATCGTAAAATGCTTTTAAATTTTGTAACTTAATAGTGTAACTTCGTTTACATAAAAGATTCAATAATATCAATAAAAGAGCATCAAACTGTAGGATCCAACAAATCAATGTTACTTACCAGGAAATTGTTTATGAAATAAAGACAAATCTGCTTTTGTGGTAGAGTAAAGACTGAAATACATTATGCATTTAAATGAATTACTATTAAATGAAAAGAATTTTCCTACAGATTTTTCAATAAAAGCATTCAATTATTCACGGCAGGCTTATGTATCATTTTCATATTTTTGAGACAATAGAACCTAAAAATTTTGCGTTCTCTAAGAGCTCATCAAAATTTCCCCAAGAACATTATCAAGAAACTTTGATATTCGCCACTTTGAAGCGAAATTCCTGCTAGAAGGATATTGTCAACTCCAGCTCGTCTCTCTGGATCAACAAGGGCTTAACCAAACGAATCTTTGTTGCCTATTTAGTTTTTTGCGCAAAAATTCTCGTTTTTTATAAAAAAATGCAATAAAAGCAAAGCAGCAGCCCATCCGTCATCGAAGTCCATGATGGTATGAGGAAATGCTTTAAAAGTTTAATATTTTAATTGTTTTATTTATCAAATATAAAAGGAAATGCTAAGCAAAAGATAACAATATAATTATTGTCAATTCTTGTTATACTCAGTGAAATCTGTCAAATTTTGAAAAAAATTAATAAAACTAATTTTTTATTTGAATTATGTCTCCAATGTTTAAAACAATCTCTGGACCTCACATCTGTACCAATATCTTCTGCTAACCTTAAATTTCAATTTTAAAAGCTGGACATTGGGCTAGATTGACATAATAAGTTCTATTCTGAGATTAGCGGTCAGTTTTAAATAAAAAGCAACAACTTTTTTTAAAAATACTTATGTCTTTCATTGATGTTATTATAATTATAGATAAACGATTAGAAAATTGTTGAAAAATGAGAAAATAGAAATCTTTCAGGAATTTTCATATGCTTTCTGTTGATTAACTTGGAGAATTTGTCACACACACAGCCCCGATTTACTTTGCTCTAAACATCAAAATACAATTTTATTTGAAATATGTCAAATAAAGTGAATATCCAAATAAAATGCATTACTGTCTCGAATGATAAACAACATGCATTTAGATTTTTACAGAGTTTTTTTAAAACTTTGAATACTTTCCCTTTGAATAGCAACAATTTCAACAGCGCAAAATCGAATTTCATTACCAAGAACTTTTTATTCTACACATCTTGATCTCGCTAAACTAAGTACAATTTCATTCAAAGCTTGGAGTTAGCTGGCACGCGCTTTGTTTTTATCCAAGGTCCCGCTTCGAAATATACCTTTCCTTTTTATTTCGATAGAATAACAGAACAACAGTACACTTTTGCTTAAAGTTACAATAAGGTGTAAAACACTTTATATATATGTATTCCAGATTGCGTTGTCTATTCTGACTTGACAGTGCTCTATGTGCACATGATGTGCAGTACCACAAAGCAATTGATATAGTAGAAGTAGCCTAAAAATGAGACATGTTCGCGCTTGCGCACTCATCAGACAGACTTAACCTGTCATCAGCATTTATCGCTGATTATTCATCAATATTCTTGTTTGTGAATTCAGGGAATGGTAGTCAAAGACAGTTGTCTGCAACTCTAGATACAATTATAACTGTTTTTGAATAAGAACTGTCATATATAAAGAGAATCAGAGAATCGCTTCCCACGTTGTTTTGACAGAAATTAACTTAATTACTTCTAAAGTTCATTGCTTTTGAAGATTGAACTCTGCATGTTTTCTAATAAAGGTTGAAGTAATCGATACTCTCTCTTCAACTAATTGTTCTTTAAAGCATTTGTTTTATAGTCTATCGATCAATCTTCGCAGTAGAGAGACATTACCAATAGCTCCGTCTTCAAAAATCTTTAAAAATAATCGTATCAAGTGAAAACGAGGCGCACCCAAGATAGCTCAAAGTGAGACTTGGTGAGACGACTACCAAGTGCAACGACGCCAAAGTTGACTTCCAGCGTTGTTTTTGGCTCTCCAGTCGCTTCATATCGGCAGGAGAATCACTACACCCGAACGCAAAACACCAAAACTGCCCGAAATACTTGAAGCGTTCCCACCTGGTGTTCAAAATGATTCCGATGAAATGCTTTCAGAGCTTTATGTTTTTCTAATGATTTTCAACTTGCAGCAAAAGCAACCAGCACTATTCTTTTTGCAATAAGCTTCAAAATTTTCATTTGAAAGTAGAAATATTACCAAATGTCTTAAAAAACTAGAAAATTCTTTTGAGAGCACCAGTGTCCGTGGCTAACGCCGTGGCATTAATCTAGCAGGCTAAGAATTACTAAAAATTTGTTGAAATCTAAAGTGAAAGACAAATGTTATATAAAAATTTGATTTTGCTTGCATGAGAAAAGGACTTAGCTGGAACTATTTCACTAAAAGATGTTTTAATGAACTAGTCTCAAAGAAAAGCGACGACCTTTGAAAGTAAACTTGCAATTGCCCGTGTATTATCAAATTGCCCAATATTTTACTGGGAGCGGTTTGGCCACATTGTATTCATACCAACAGAGCGCCATTTTTGTCGGCAAATCTAGGGATCTGCACCCTCCTAACAATGTTCTTTAGCTTCGCCCCTGGTTTAAGGGGGTCGTTAATTACACATTCAACGCCACACACGTCTTTTCCTTGACAGCGCAGTACAACTCCCAGAATGCAAAGCGTAGGCATTGAACAATGGGAATTGTTAATAAACACATACAGCAAGAAAAGGCCCTTGAATCTCTTGCCAGAATCAACTGTCGTTTTGTGTCGACGGGCGCATCACTCTCTCCTCTTTCTGTATTGTCTTTCTGCTCAAAATCGAGTAAGAAAAAGAAATATCCGAATGGACTTTAGGGCTAATAGAGTATCAGAACGGTGGCCTGGCTTAAAAGGTGCTGGAAAAGCGGTATATAGAATGGTAAACAGTGCATCAACCTTTAGATAGTTCCTGTTGTGATGGAGACTATGCGGATACTAGGATGGTCATATTCTGTCCAAATGAAAACAAAAAATATGATATTTTCTGATATATCATCCTTGCTTTTTGATTGAGCCTTAATGGATTTATGGTAGAGAGCGGAGAGTTCACATACGAGAACGGCCAGCAGCAGACCATGTAGCATTGAATAACAAAAACGCCGACATCATTTGAATAAGCTGGGCCTCCACACATTGTTTCTCAAGTGCTTGATGTACGTGAGAAACCCACAGGTGTAGCCGGCAAACTTGTACCTAATATAGGCTCACTGACCATTTCTAACTCGTCATAACCTTGCAACATTGGGCAATTCAAACTTAACCGGAGTTGAAGTACTAGTTCATGCAGATACAGCTCTCAACAGGCAGATAATCAATTAAGGCTTGCTTTGTTTGCTCTTGTGCGAGCATTCCTATACTGGGTAAGCGCAGAGATAATATCATTGTTTAGCACTAACATTGTTTTCATTAACGAGCAGCCAATTTTGTAACCATTGTTTAGCACTGCGTTGTATGAGAATGCTTGATACTCTTTTTGTGGTTTAAGATCAAGTATGGGTAGAAGTAACATTTCTATGAAAAGATCTGCATTGCTAACATGAGCAGGAAAATTCAGCATTCAAGGAAAGTTGCTTAGGTTTCTTAGCGAAAGAAGTTGTCTAAAACTTAGAGAAAGAACATTTTTGAGCAATTCTATAAGAAATACTCACAAACATTGATTTGTTAATGAATCTAATTGGTGTATTGATTGCATTAAACCTGACTTTTATAAACAGATATATCTGATTTAGCTTGCCCAATTATTCTAATTTTAATATGAATAGAGTTGAGTCTCACCAGATTCAACATCCTCTCATTCAGCATTCAGACCAAATTTTAAAGTTATATTTTTTATCGAAAAACAAGTCCTCATCAATTATGTGAAAATGCAAAATTAGTATTAAAATCAAATTAGAAATGTTTTACATCACTGCCCTGGAGTTCATTTGGCATATTCATATGCTTTATAGTTTTCGATTCTTTCGTTGGATTTTAAGTCAAAACAAAAGCCCTATAGACCACTGATTCAATAAGATTTTTGTAACCAGAATGTATTGAAAGGAAATTAAAAAATATGTGAATCTGCGAAAGCTTGAAGTTATGTAAGTTATTTTCAATGGTAATCCAGCATAACAAGTTTTAAAGAAAAGTAAGTTCATTTTTAATTTTCTTGTAATAAAATGACAGTAAACTAAAGCCACTAGAGAGACAAAAAGTAAACAGAATTGACACATTACCGAGCCTTGCAGTACCCCGTATGTTTGTTGATTTGCCCACACCTCACCATAGAATTTATAGTCGACGCACCTCTATAGGCAATCTAATTGTTTATAGATAGTAATGTCTGCATATATTTCCGTATGTATATCATTTGTGTGTACATGTGCTTATGTATTTTGTATACATATATGTGCATTATTCATGTTGAAGTAATTACGAACAAAACCCAAAGAGCGGGTTTCTGGTTATTGTCATGCAAGCCATTGTTATTGAAATGGTATAAACACGATACCCTCCACAAATGAACCTTCTATTTTAATTTGATTATCAACTTTAGCAATTTCCTTTCAAAGCTTAGGTATACCGTATAACAGGCACGTTGGAGCCGGGATGGCCTGCGGGCTGGAGGCCTGGGGGGCTTTAGTCCCCTCACAAGTATGATAATAATGCCGCGGCATTAAAGAAAATGGTGGAAAAACTATCATAAAAATTTTCAAATCACATCCATGATTGCTTGAAAGGTATCTTGGAAGAATTTTTAATCATCGTTTGTTTGTAAAAGCATTCTGTATTCGCAGAGGTTCTTAATTTTATTTCTCTTGGTGGGTTGGACGATTTTTTAATTGACTTTCGGCAAAACATGCTCAGGTAGCGCCAGGCACTGCTCAGGTAGCGCCATAATTGCAGGTTGTCTGTGCATTGAGCAGGGCTGAACGGAGTCTCGTAAAATAGTTGAGCATTTTTCGTTCCAACCCACGTGTTTGAGAAACGATGTTGTAGTATTTGACGGACAAAGTCGTTGAGAACAATTTGGTTACCAAAACATGGAGTTTTAACCATCAAGGAGTGCTTCGCCAGCAAATTTTCAAACCTTTCGGCAAGTAAAGAATGGTTCACCAATTTTGTCGGCAAAAAGGGTATGCAAACGACCCTTGAGATAACAATTGCTAGCACTGGTCTGGTCAAAAGATTTTTTTATTCCAAATTTTTTGTTTCTTTCTCTTTTTGTAATGGTGTGACAAGTGTAACATAACAAATGACACCAGAATACGTGTAGCTTTGTTTTTGGATCATCTGCTTTGTTAGCTTGACTTTGACATAAACACATTATAGATCCAAAGTAAATTTGAAAAAGAAATTATTTCAAATTCTAAACTATTAAATATGTCTTAGATACATTTAGAAATGCATAACGAGCGGACAAAGTTTAAGAACAAAACTGGTAATGGAAATCTGTCTGGCCAGGAAAACACTTAATTCTTGAAATTTTTCACTTGTATTTCACAACTGATAAACTTTCTAGTATCTAGTTTGTTCAAACAAGATATTTTTGTTTGTGTTTCAGTCTGAAATATCTATGATATGCAGCATGAATGAGAAATAATCGTTTCTTTGTAGAGAAATTGCTTGGGATGCTAGGTAATGAATCTGCACTCATTTCTTAAATGGATCTGCACTGAACATCCAGTAAAAATTGAGAAACTTCACTACTCCAGACATGAAATTAAGAAAAACTCTGAACTTCAAAATTCCGTGAAAATCCTTCAAAATGTTTGGCAAACTTTAGAAACAGAAAAAGTATATCCTTCCCTTGTCTAATTTCAATATTAGAAAAGAAGTTAATCCCTTGACAGAAATGTCACATGCAGTTAAAAACAATGAAAACATTGACGAATTTCCACTGCTGGCAGCTGCGAAAACACTTTCTGTTGGAGCTTCAAAAGTCACTTATCTTCTGTAATAGCTTAAATCGTGAAATGAATTCCTTTCATAGTGTGAAACAATAGATGTTGGACCCCAAACGTTAAAACTGGTGACTTTCTAATTCAGAGACCTTCAAGAAACAACGAGTATTGAAATTTCAATGGGGTTTCATCAGCGGAGCCTCTGGTTCAAGGCTACTAATTATTGTATGAAGAATGTAGCCTGTGCTCCAGACCCCTAACTTGAAAGAGTTAGGGGTCTGGGACACAGGCTAGAAGAATGAAGATGCACTGTTTTTTTAAATGATCCAACATTCTAACCTTCTTTTTCCTCGAACGAATGTTGGTTTCAAATTTTAAATCGTCAGCCTTATTGCACGTGAAGGAGCTTTTTCAGTGAAGCGCTTGCCATTTGTACAACAATCTGTTTAGTTTTCGCCAATACATTTCTAGATGGGTATTTTAGCAAATACAGGTGACATAATAATTTAATAAAGAATATAGTAGCTAGAATCAGTGAACAGCGAGTCATAAGAGTAGAGCCCCAGCAGCATGGTGTCGGTGGCTGTGAAGAAACTGTTTCGACAATAATTTCCTTGCTATTCTATTCTATTGCTTGCTATTTGCAGCAAAACAGTAAATTTTGGAGGATATGAGAAAGAACTTATTAGCAGATTCGTCCTTTGAAAGTATCACAAAGAAAGCTTTAATGTTTTCGATCATTTTTAAGAATTCCTTCAAATTCACCTTTTTTCAAAAGCTTAACTGAGGCTTTTATAATCCAGCTTTTCCTAGCTAAAGAGAAAAAATCATCATTCTTACATCTTGGATTGTGTTTCACAGCTGATGGACTGTGCTTAAAAGCGTTGGATTAGACTCTCTTACAGCTCGTTTAAAGTGGCAACGTCTCAGTTTTTGTTGTTTTTTTGAGATTCTAGCGACTTGTTCACTGCGAAACATACAACTAACTTAACTCTACGTGACGCGTGATAAAAAGTTCTACCTCAGCGATCATTAGAACTTTCTAGAAGCTTCTAATTAGCTAACAATAGAGCAGCAAGCAATCTACTCTAACAACGCGTCCTACACTAGCTACTAATTACGAAGGTCATTAGCTTACTTACAAAATCAGCAATTACGTAACTGTTGACTGCACGTTCCCAACAGTTTTTCCTTAGGCCTCCAGATGCCTCAGTTACGTCACTGGGTTTTGCTTGTTTGGTACCCCCCAAGTTCCCTCTCAACGATGGTTTACGACAAATTTATTCAATTTCCTTGATATCCTTTGCTTTTTTATTCGATTGAGACCATCAAGAAAATATGGGCATAGCAGTCACCTTTAATGGACCCTATTAACGAAAGTAAAGAAATTGAAATATTTTGTAAAGGAAAAGGAAAATTGATAGTAAAGGAAATTGAATTTCAGTATTTAAAGAATATAGTCCAATTTTAATTGAAATTTGCTAGCATTATCAATCTTTCAGAAAATGGTTTTAGGTTTTGAAATTAGCGTTTTGCATAAAATCTCTGAAACAGACTTTACCTTTTTGTCCCGCATGCATACATAAGATGAAATTATCTCACAGCACAGTAGAGAATACACGAACAAATCTTTCGTAGCTGTGATAAAAAATAGCAAGAATTATGTTTATTTTGACAGTGATCTTTCTCAAATGATCTATGACTAAAATCTGACTGTATCGACGACAAGACAAGTTTTTCCATCTTGATTAGTTTTAGTTATTAAAAACCCCTCAGGTTTTTAGCCATCTCCTTTTCCTCAAAAGTTTGCGAAGTGAAGTATGGATTTTGATTTGATTTTGCTTTGTAGTTCTCTACCACGAGCAAATGCAGGTTCCTCTGGTCAATGCTTAACAAGTTATCAGTTTTCAATAGTTTTTTAAAACTTGAAACGATTTATCCTTATGTTTAATTTTCAATCTTGGAAAATACAATAGTTAAAATGGGGCACAATGGCATTGGGACATTTAGTTTAGAATAAAAATTGTAGCTGCTCATGCTTCTTTGAAGAAGTTTTCTTGCTAGTGTATTCGAACAAGCATCCTTTTAGGACGCTTAAAACAAACTATTAGTATCCTGTGGCCGAGGCGCTTACTTGGTCATTTACAGTAACATATTATATTTCTTTTTCACAGCCAAATACAAATTTAGCAAAAATGGAACGTGCAGCAAGTTCTGAAGCTATTGAGGTCTTGACAGACATTTGTAAAGCAGAGGAAATGACAGCCAGTGAACAAGACACGAAGCATATTGCTGAAACACAGAATAACCCGCCGGAAAAGCCACAGATTGTTCCCAATATTGTGCCAAAGAAAGCAATAAATAAAAGCAAATTGTCTGAAAACAAGAGAGGGAAGCGGGCAACGCCAGCACTAAAAGTATTAACAAACAGCTCGAAGTTCTTGGGTTGCCATTCCCAGTTAAACACGCCTGCTACAGATATCACCCCTTTTCACTCGCCCGCAGATCCGTCAAAATTGAATAGCGAAGGGCCTAATTGGCATTTGTTTAACAAGAAAGTGGCTGATTCTCTTGACAAGCTTACACAACTGACAATCCAAGACGACAGAGGCAGTAGTCTTGCAAAGGAATGTTTCAGCGCAGAAGGACATATGACATGAGGAAGAGTGCACATGCAAAAACATTTCTTAAATGGTTTAAAAATTTATGGAGCTAAATGCAACTTTTGATGTATTAATAAGTCATCTTTCTGTAGTTTAAAGTAACTGTTAAAAGTGATGTTAGCTCAATGACATCACATGGCAGAAAACATGTCATAGTGTGCTGGTATTCTAAAATACATGGCATTCTTAAATAACATTTGTTTTAGGAAAAATTACGAAGGAATGCATTACCATGCAGTTCTGATATTTGAATCTTATACAAGCTCAAGTTTGCGAGAACGCTGATAACTTCATCAATATATAACAACTGCTATTTTCAATACTGAATGCCCATCCAAGATTTATTAAAGCTAAATGCAATTTTTTGCTTATATCTGCTTGAAAGCAGACCGTTATAAGCATTTTTCTATTACTGCGGCGTTTAGCATTCTGCAAAACTCTCATATATTTATGCAAATATGCATCATAGATTATAACAAAGAGCTTCAAAAAGCGGAAACCATCTTTGCTTGGCGTTTTTGACAAGACGTTTTTGACCTCATCAGGCGCCATCTTCAATAAACTTTCCTCCTACAAAATCTGCCTTGGGGCTTTTCAGAAGATTTAATTGTAATGATAGGAAACTTTAAACTGGTAACTTATGTAGTTATGACGTGAAAATTAAATTTAATGGGTTAGTTGATAATGGGTTAATAAATGAGTATCATTTAAAGGCAATTAGTGTAGCTATTGTTTAGTGGAAATTAATTGATGTTGCAAACGGTTCACTTTTTTGCGTCAACCTGATACTAGATATCGTTAATATTTGTTATATGCAATGTATTTACAGCGTTCATCTTCAAAAGAACAGAATAACCTTTTGAAGGAATTGTGCCACTTTTTTACCCCTATTGGCCCTCTCCAGTACCAGAATCTATACCCGCAGCTCGCTTGGAATTGAAAATCTAAAGGAAAGGGTATGGTAAAATCATAGAATCTCGATCCCTGTAGACCTCTTCAAAATTTGAAAGTTCGATATCATGAGTATCCACTGTCCTCTTTTATGCACTTTCTTGTCAATTTTCCATATTCTTTCATATTGGTTTACCCTTTGATGTCATCTCAGTGGCAAAACAGACTTAAATCACCTTTAGTTCAGAAACTAAGGGGGTCACATTCATTCACCATTTTTTCTATGTTATTTTACTTTAAAACTGCCATCCAAGATGTGAGTGACGATATTAAAGGGCCTCAAACCTGTATCAAATTTCAATTTGAATAAATATATAAAGTTTGTTGAATAGCATTTTATGATTTTTCTATGATTTTAAGCAATGCTTATAATTTGTGGGCCTCAAACTGAAAAATCCATAGGGACCCCGGTTGCCTCCGTTACACTATTGTGTCATCTTGTGCGGCCATGAACAATCATTTCTCGATTCAAATGTAAAAATTCTTTTATTTTTCTTTTATTTTTTAAACTCGTTCTTGTATTAAACAAGAAGCATTTTGTAGCTGTGTTTTAGGCCCATATTTAAACCAGGGGGTAGTCATGATATTTATCGTCTTCGTAGTGTTGTATAGTAATTTGTTAGGGTAAACTTTTGTATGGGATAACAAAGCATTAGGTAATGTTTCGTTCATTCAGGATGTTCAAGTAGGCATGAACGAAGAAGAGAGGTTTAGGAACATGACCAAGGCATGTGTGATGCAGCAAGTAGCTTTGTTGGGGCTGTGGTTTAAGTAAAGTTGTATCACAAAGCTTGTAACAAAAATTCCCGCTTAATGATACAAGGAAATTTATATGCAGGTGAGTGGTATATAGAAAAAAGAACCAATTTCTGATATTTCTGATATTAAAAAACAAATCAGCGATCTGTGTCAAAATGGGACAGAATTCCAAATGTCGCATTATGTTCAAACTCATAGATGGCCTCCATCAAACATAATTTCCATTAACGACCATTAAGGCTGGTTTTCATATAACGTATTTCGACGTATTTCATCGCAATTCAGAGTCTACGATCAATTAAGATTTTTTCCGTTTTATGAAAACCGACCAAATTTTATGAAAACCACCTATCGTAAAAAATCCTAATAGGACGTAAATCAACGTAATTCATCGGAAGAAATCAAACAAAAGTTTGTTTCTCCCGACAAAATACGTTGAATTACGATGAATTAAGATGAAATACGTTTTTCGGTTTTCATATACCGTGAAAATCGTGGACCCTGAATTGCGATGAAATGCGTCGAAATATCTATATGAAAACCAGCCTTTAGTACGCTCTTTTGAGACAGAAGAAAAGAAACGTAAGCACTCAAATGATAGCAGGACAGGAAACTCGATTTCTTGATTGAAAGCAGAACGGACAATGATATTCACCTTTTGAGTTTTCTTGTATAATATTAATTCATTGATAGAATCCAAAATGGCAATGAAAATACTGGCACATAGCAAAGGTAGAACAAGGGGGCATAAACCTCCATGTTTTAAAAATAAAGATATTTGAATTGATTGACTGAAATGAAAACTAAATGATTTTGTTTTCTTGTTCTTTTCTTGATAGCCTTAAGGAAGAAATCTACTTCAGTATGCTCTGTTTCGGCTAATCTGTGCCATCTTCAAATTTTGCGGTAGTAATTCAATTTAATACATAAAATGATACACCAACAGAAATATAAAACATCTGCTTGCCATTTTCAAATAAATCACTTAGGAACGACTTCTATTGAAACTAAAGGAAATCGCTAAATCTTTTTACGATTGATCGAACTAAACGATCTATTCTCGCTTAAGTGTATACAGATTTAGTTTTGATGCTGATCTTTGAATTATATTTTAAATTGAATATTCTAGAAACTACCAATCTTATTCTTCCGTCGATCTTTACCAACTGATCTGTCAGTTATCTTGTCTATTTTCAACAAGATAAATTATGGGCAAAGTTATTTAGATTCTTGTAAAGTTTCGAAGAAAATCCTTTTTATATTGGACTTAAAGGCTAAAAGTTAAATATAGATGACTTGATAGTTTATCTAATTTGCACAGTATCATCTACAGTATCATCTTTTGCATATGGAATATGTTTCACATTCTCAATTGCTTATACTTGTGGGTTAAAACATGGAGCTCACTCTATATACTGTGACTAGGGCCTAGATAATCAAGCCCAACTACGAAAGACTTTATTGATACCTTACCCAAAGTCCTTCCCTTTGATGCGATATTTTCAATATAAAAGATAAGCAAAAACCACTAATTTTCGGTTGTTTTCAGCCAAAAAATATGAAAGGTAGTGGAAGGTTACGATCTGAAAACTTGGTATAAAACAGGATATTGATCTATTTAACCGATAGGAAACCAGCAATTCGGTTTCAACCAGTCAAGAACCGCAAACCTCTTAGAGGACACAGACGGATTAGAAACCTAGCTACGCTGAAGTTAAAAATATATGAATAATATTTTAGCTTTGCATTCATTGGACACCCTACTTGCCCTGCTCCTTCAAAAAATGGCAAAAACAATGTAATGAGTGATTTCTTAAATAAGATCGATGTACAAGAAGTGTTTTGAAGTAATGGCCAGTAATGCGTGAGTATATGTTTCTTATAGAATATCATCTGTTCAATATTTGCAGCCATGTTTCACAAAAGGTACGATTTACAAACAAATGAATTCTATAAATGTATACTTACATTTATAAACAGCAGGTTCGCCACTCATTGCGTTAGTTTGGCAACTTTTGTGTTCATTTCAAGCAACTATAAGGTTTAGAACGACTTCAGCATTGACGCATAGTGCACCATAAAGACGATTTCAGTGCAATTGGTGCATCAAATTTTAAGCGCAACTGGTGCATCCTGTGGATTTCCTTTGTGTTCTTTTGGGCTCTAAATTTCAGATAATAATCGAGCATGCATTTGTGTTCTTTTGGGCTCTAAATTTAAGATAATCCGGTTGTAGAATATAGTCTTCTCCTTCACAAAAACTGGAATGCTAAAAAGGCCTAAATTTGCCATATCCTGATAGTGTTGTTTTGAAATTCCATGGAAAATTTGCTTACATATTTATGCTCAACAGGCACGAAGGTCGTTTCCTTTGGGAACTTCGATGAACAAATGTGAGTTTCGAGAACAATGGGAGTTTCGTCAGAGCAGTGGTGACCCGATGAAAATAACGAGTTCGAACACCCTCCCCCGTACCCCATACAACATGCAATTGACCTCAACGGGCTGTTCTAGTCGAGACCTTCGACTTAGGGAAAGGAAATTGGGTCTTGGCTGTAAAGAACCAAGGGAATTTTTGACGACGGAAAACTTGCATTTTTACAAGCATCATACAAATTTCATGAAAATCAATCTTAAGGTTGAGCTTCATAAGTGCCACGGAGCAAGTTAATGCCGCAATCAAATTTTATGATTCTTAATTAAGCGTGTGAAAAGTGAGAAAAAACTTTAAAATTTCAATTAGGATCTGAAATTTCATTTTGAATTACTGAGTGCAAGAAATTTTTTTAAACTGTAAAAACTTTGGGCCTGTATATTTTTTTAATTTCTGCAAAAAGATTCGTGTGGCACTAGTTTTAATATGTTTTTAGTAGATGAGAAAACGACAGTTGCTTGCATAATAGATCGACGATATTTTTAGAGAAATCGAAGGAAGCATAAGCTTCTTTAGAGGGAATTAGGACGCAGTTTGAAACATGTTTGCATTTAGCAGACAGTGATAGGTATGCAGATGGTGAAGTAGGTTTTGCATCGTTTTGAAATAGCAGATAAGCCAGGAGAAATTTTCTTTTGACTCTGAATGCACAAAAAGAACAAGTGGAGCTTCTATGGTGATCATTGCAAATTCATTTGTGCCAAAGATTTTTTTGAGGATTAATAATTGAGGAGATTGATATCAAATGCAAGAAATTTTGCTTATAATCCATCTATAGATAACCAATACCTTTCATAGCGTCTTTAAAACAGGGGACTTCAGCACCCTAATTTCTTCTGTTGCCTACGTTTATTAGATTGCTTATACATAACCAAGGGTAGGTTGCTGAGAGGCACGTTGAGTTCTGTATCATGCCAAATTGGATGTTCTTCATGCAAACAGATTTGCGTTTGTCAACAAGAAGGTTGCCAGTTCTTTTTCTGGCCATTCACTCTATCTTCAACTAGTGGTGGAACAGTTTCTTTCACCCTCTATCTTGCATAAATGGAACACACTTACCCCACAGTTTTATACATAACAGCGAGTTCGTCCAGGTACGTGATGTAAAATGCGAAATGTCAACAGCGGCATTAACCGTGAGATCTAACCTGCCTGAGGTACAGTCAAGTCAGCCTGAGCTTATATAAACAACCCCTTGATAAATCAATGCAATAGGCTTAAAACAAAAAAGAATTTTTCTATACTGTCATTTTTCATATATTCTATAGATTACAGCAGAATTAAATTTGAAAATATCTATGCTATGATCTATAGTACATCCATTCAAAAGACAATCTGACACCAATGGCAAGCTAGTATGCCATTATGCTTCAGTCCTCGTCTTCAGTCCTCTGGTAGATTTTAGAAATCGTTTGGATATCACCGAGATTAAGTTGTCTCGAGAGCTGTTCAGTATCATTTGTTGGCTGAAGACCTGAATGGAGCAGATATGTAGAGCCCTTTCAGATAGGCCCTTTATGACTCACTATAATCGAAAATATAGTATCCAACCAGGGATTGTGAAATTGAAAGGTCACAATGAACTCCAAGCCATGATCCGTTCCAGATATAATTCCATTATTTCAAGCATATTTGCATTTTTACGCAGAAGTGAATAGGGTATGATTTGCAAACGCTCACAAGGACATTAAATAAACGATATCACTGTATTGATTTGTGAACCAAATTGGATTGCAAAATACAAGAATCAATGCAATTGCGGTTGTGGTACAGTGATATGGCAGAACCACTGCCTGTTATGAGTCGCTGTATTATGCGTTTTTACTGTAGAAGACCAAGCGAGGATCATAGCAACACTATGTAGGTCTCCACTATATAGGACCCATCCACCATATCTGGGCACATCTGCCTTATATGGAGGCTAGAATCATGTATAGTTATACATCCTATCACACTGGCAGCTTAAAGATGATGTTTTATGGAAAAGGGCCTAGGCTGTTTTTGAATCATCAGATACCAGTTGCTTATATATCTGTTTCTCGGTCCATTTGAGATAAATTCGCGTAATCAAATTTAATATCGGTTGAAATGTTTGGCTTCTCGGGTTCACTTGTGCTAGTTAGCATAGTTTGGTTCAGGTTTTGGTCTATCGTACCATTCAAGCATTTGTAATCTGTTTCTGAGTCCTCCATTGAATCATCTCTGGTCTTTTTTGTTTCGGGTAAGAGAATAGATAACAGTCCGGCAACAGCGGAAAGTCCGCTCATCACTGCGAAAACAACTCCGGGATCGCTTTCAAGGCTGTAGGTGGTGAGCCATGGAGCAGCTGTACCTCCAAGGAGCCGCAAAGAATTCACAACACCGACATGTTGATATCTGCAAAAGGATCAAGCAAAATTGAAGCGAAAAAAAACTAATCCATTAAGGAATTTAAATGTGTGTTGCTATCATTGATGTACCAGCAACAAAAAATTAAGGCCACTACTGGAATCTTGTTTACCCGACACGTTACTCCGAGCGTCGGTGACTTCTTTGCAATGAAACAAATAAACAGGGGAAATTCATAACAGAAGAAAGATGTTCAATGCAATGTTATTGAAAGAGACTATGTAGTTAAATCTTATACAGGAGAAAATGCTTCAAGGCAATGTCTCAAGATTCTGTGACAGTAAATTTGGATGAGGATAAAAATATATAGTAAAAACAATTCTGACACAGTTCAGTGTAGACAGGCATAGATGTGACGTCAAACTAAAGGCAGACTAGATAACTATTTTCTAGTTAGAATTGGTTTTCAGGAAACGGCTAGATTTGAAGCATCTCTTTATATTGCTCATGTTACTAGTACCTGCCACTAAACGTATCCTTTCAATGAAAGATGGACTCAAGTAATTCAAATTGGTGCACTACAAGGATCATTTTTAGGTTCATTACTACTTACAGAAACAGAAACAGCAGCCAACCAAAGAAAAATTACAAGAATTGAATTGTAAAGTCGAATTGTTAATTCAATAGGGGAACAAGACATGAGAACAGAAATACAAAAAGATTGCGGAAAGAAAGTGGAAAAGGATGATTCCTTTTGATAGATCGAGTTTAGAGAAACCTGAAAGGAGACAGATCTACTGTAATGGCATTGACGATAAAGATAATTTATGACATACAAAAACTTTTCATCTGATACTCTTCAGACTATAAAACTTCAGTAGAGTGATTGAAAATGTTAAGTTACGAAGTATATTTACCCAGTAACAAAGTAGCGTTGGATCGGTAGAAATATAATATCATAGGGTATATATTTCCTAAAGTTTCTTCTTGTTCTTAGAGCTTCTGATCATTATTCTGATGGGTTAGGCTTTTAGGAGTTTCAGACAAAAAGCTTAAGAATGTCTTTAAATGTTTGCTGCACCAAAAAATTGTGTGCAGAAAATCGTACGAGTTTTAAGAAGAGTGTCAGCATCATCGAACTATTAATGTCCGCAAAACACAATACTTGGAAATTGAAAGCAAATTGGCAAGCCGATTGGGTTTCAACAATTACGTCTAGAAATCTTTGGAAAAGTTCCTCCATTAAATCAGAAGTTCCTGCTTTACTCCATTAAATCAGAAGCGGCAGACGTTCCATTGAAAAAAAAAGTTTGTAGGCACTCTGACAGGAAAGATGATACAATTCTATGTATTTTTATGAAATTACATGAATTTCAAGGCATCAATTTGGTATGCAAAGAACAGCGACTTATGACTCAATTTCTACATAGACAAAAAATCTTGAAGTGAAAAACTCTGGTTTATCTTATTTGTCCGAGCTGGTTTTTGATTATCTAAGTAGATAACCAAGTTTCATTTTAGAACCATTATGAAAAACCATGCAAGAAAATCATGGTTTTGCAAACTCATTTTTTATAGAAAATTAAGTTGCATGATAAAGTAGGTTTTTTCAAGAGATTTGATCGTGGTTAAGTACAGACTGAGCTTTCAAAAATATTTGGTCAAGACAAGCATTGTTTTCAAAATGAGCTCGATAAAACTTTGAGAATATGGTGTACTTTGGTGCCATGGACAAATATCTCATGCAAATTATCTCATTGGGTCGGCAAGTCTGTAAGAGTTTTTTGACAAAGCTGCCGCATAAATAAAGATATGTAGCGAGATAAGATGTTTTGAAAGCAAACTTAGTGTCAAGTATAATTGGATTCTGTTACCAAAACCACCTGAAAACCACCTGAGCCTTGCTAGAATTTAATATGTTAATGATCGCCAATCTTACCTCCCTTCAGCTTTATGTACTTCGGACGTCCAAATCATTGATGAAAGTGAGGCGACAGTAAGAGCAAATTTGCAGCATAAAGCCACACCGAGGCTAGCATAGCGCCATTCTGAGGAAAACAACATTGATACAACAATGATGCAACATCTAGTGATTTTAAAATTTGACTTTAAACCTGATCTTGTTCAGATTAAAATCTTGCCACTTCTGAACAATTAAAATCGGGGTATGCCTTATAATGAGTTAAATTACAAAACATGTACCTTTGCCTGACAATATGATTTAGTTCTGTCTCACCGAATCTTCAAGATTTAAGTTAGATTAATATGTCGCATTTATCGGCTTTCTGGGAAAGTATCACTTCTCAAGGCAGCTTAACATACAATGATAAAAAACACGAGCTTAGGTGATATGAAGGAAAATATATCAAACCTCGATCACGATCTTTGGTAATCGCAAATAATGCACCCGATATCACGCAGGTGACCAAAAAACTCAACATAACTGTTTTCTTGCGACCAAATCTGGAAAAAATATTACTTCGATAGTAAATGCAACGAACAAGCAAGATTAGGTCCTGGTATAAAATGTAGAATAAAACAAACATATTGAATAAGGTAGAGAATAGGAAGGTGTGTGGTAAAAAAATGTATACGTAATTAAAAGCTCCAAATGTACAAATTGGGAGACAGTAGATCTTACAGTAGACCTCTTCCCGCTCAATTTATCATACCATATAATGCGTAGGCATTAACTTTGATAGATTATTTGAGCTCTACGATACAAACCTTCTTGTTACAAAAATTGCAAGAAAATTGGCAGGGATTTCTACTGCAGCCATTAGAGCGAAATCAGTGTAGAGATTCCCACTGAGGTAATCAGAAACCAAGAAAAGCCCAAAGTAAGAAAAGCCGACGGCCAGTCTGTGGAAGAAATGAAAGGATTACAAAACGACATAGACAGCAACATCAAGCAAATGATGGTTTACGGCGAGGCTTAAAAAATAATGCAGAATAGTAGAAGGAACCGAGGGAGGAACTGGGGTGCAAGGATGAAGAATCACTGCAATAAACCTAAGGTGATTACACTCCAATTTAGTAAGCAAGTAACTATGAGAGGACATGATCTTATATTGATCCTCTTGTCTTATTTGGCCCATTGGGTGCTTACGATTTCCTTCCCATTTTCACAAGACAAACTTTAGAGACATAAATACTGCGAAAATTGATGTAGGTCGAGACAACCATGTATTAATTTAAACATAATGAGGGTCATGTTAAAAACCAAGTTAAACAAAATGTAACTTACGAACTGAATGCCATGGCAACAAAGTGCATCATTAGCCTGGTGCTTCGGAACAAAACAAAGCAGCCGAGCTCGTTGTCATCCGATTCGATTGACAGGACATCGGGGAACATGTTGAGTGCGTCAGACCTCTTGTTCTCGGCAGCTATCTTACTTACAGTCTTGTTCGCTTTTGTGTAGTGCCCAGTGCTCCAAAGCCATCGTAGTGATTCCGGAAAAACCCTGTGAAAGCGAGAGTATAATTTGTGACAAGCATCTTAAATTCGTCTCAAATAGCCTCTATTGTGAGTGTGACACATAAATTCATTGTTGTATAAATATTCCTGTTGACGGAATATTGCCTTCAAGGTGTATGGGCCTAGCTCTAAAGAGTTCTGGCAGAGTGCAGTTAAGGGATAAATTAGCATTTGAAGTATTTGCAATGGATGATAACTTCTGTCTGATTGGGCAGAGCAAACCATTGCTCACACGTCCAAAGGAAAATTATAAAAGAATGCAGAACAGAGGCAGTCAAATCTCTCTGCAACAGGTCAACTCTTACCATTTTTATCACCAGGAAGTATAAAAATAGTTCAGACGAAATTCATACTGGTCACATAAAGCGTGTATTATCTTACAAAACACATCATCTGCCAACGGAACACAGCGTGTTATAAAGCACTACACTTACTTAAAGAAAACACACACTGATAAATATGGCAGTGTGGTGATCAGTTGCAGATTCCTCCAATTCTGAAGAAGATATGCTTTAAGGGCTAGGACCATGAGTCCCACGGAAAAGTAGTTCCATATGAATAGGTCCAAATGAAAACGGTAAGTGGCCCCCGTTATTTCGGATGCAATGACGTATAAAGATACAGCAACGCCAGACAGGAAAAATCCGGTGAGAAATCGAGCCATTATGAGGAACCAAAACGAGTCTGCAAATGCTGACAATGTTGCTATCAGGGAAACAATTGCCAGGCAACAAAACATAACAGATTTTCTCCCTAACCTGAAAAAAATGAGAAAAAACTTACAAAATGAGAAAAAAATGAGAAATAGCTTTACTTTCAGCATTTTCAATTCCTAGAAACTTAACTAAATTATAAATCAAAGCAATTTGAACAATTTCGATGCCTTGCTTCGACAAAGAAGATCAGATAAATGGAAAGCAGTAATAATAAAAAAATGGTTCGCAAAGCGAGATGTTGATCGCATGCTTTCTGTTCTAAAACCTAAAAATGGGTCTCAGTTTACTCTATAACAATATTCAACACAACCTCATTTTGAATATTGCAGCGCCTTCAGGCACAACTTAGGCAGTCAGGAAAATGTTTTAACTTGCAAAGGGTTCGATTTGAAAGAGAGGCTATGTACCAAGCACTGATCTCTGACAAATATCCGAGCCCTTGAAATAACGAGCCTTAAAACCATACAATTAAAAATCCTACACGCACAATACGACGAAAGTTGGTCCTACGCAGTATTATAAAAACACCCACAGCAAAGCTTATAACTTTTGAGCAGGGCTAGCTTCTATAGGCAGGCTGGGCAAATATCTAATTGAAATATTTACTTATAAACTTTATTATCGTCCGGCTGTTTGATAAAGTAACCCAATAACCTTGTTTAAGTCTTGATTGCCCCATGTTAACATTGCTGAAAATAACCAAAAATCAACTTTTAATCACTTAGCGTTTCCAGGTAAAGGCCTTAGCAGGATTTCATTTCAAACCGCATATTTTATTATCTTAGATTAAGTATAGGATGAAACATCAGGTTGGAATTTTTATGAAATTTCATTGGATATTGCTATTTATGTCAATAAAAGGACGCTCTTGGAAGTGAAATATTTCGCCCATGATGGCTGTTTGCTTTAATAAATGACTAACACGAAGTCAAATTTTAAAAGAGGTATGGCAGCAAACTGGTAGCTTAACTCGAACGAAACATAGAGTATTGGAAATCATTCAACAAGTTATAGTTGTTGCATTTAATTAACTGAAATCAACGTATTGTTGAAATCAAATTTCTTTTCAACGATCGTCTCAGAAGAACTCCGCGAATACACACAAACAACATGGAATAGTTTGGCCGATTCAAATGAATATTTCAGCATATCTCAACACTCACTAATGAATAATAAAGTTGAAATGAAGCCTGAGCAGCTGGCTGCTTACAAGGAAAGGCCGCTTCCTTCTATAGGAAAAGAATCGCGGGTTCCCAATGCTCCTCCTCGGTATGAATCATTGATTTTGTTTACTGATAACAAATAATTATTTGATTATTCGTTTATGAACAATCTTGGATTATCTGTTCAACTATTGATCCTATAGAAATATTTAATTTATCATCTTTTTGGTGCAGATTTCGGTTATATTCGGTTAGAATCCTTCTGCACGCATTACACTGGACGGGGGTTTACACTCGATTTTCTTTATTTTTTTATGCTTTTAGCAATGGAAGCTTCTTGCAGGTTTCTTAGTACTAACACTAAAGAGCTACCTCTTGAAACGAAAAAGTAAAATTAGATGAAAATGAAGTGGAACATTTATAATAGTCGAAGACGAAAGTCGCAAGAAGTTTATCTTTTTATAATCTATATGAATTTAAGAGGAAGTAGGTTCCCTATCACCATTAAAGAGTCATTTTCATCTCATCTTTAAAGGAAGAATTTTCGAGCCTATATTAGTCGAAGATAATAATCAGTACTTTTTGGCAATCTTTGGGCTCAAAATCTTATAGATGGTTTGTTATGAAAAAAAATGCGTGCATACACAGCCAGCAAATGCAAAACAATGCGAATAACCCTTGTGTATTGTATCATATAATATCATATCATACTGTATTATATTATATTATATTATATTATATTATATTATATTATATTATATTATATTATATTATATTATATTATATTATATTATATTATATTATATTATATTATATTATATTATATTTTATTATATTATATTATATTATATTATATTATATTATATTATATTATATTATATTATATTATATTATATTATATTATATTTTATTATATTATATTATATTATATTATATTATATTATATTATATTATATTATATTATATTATATTATATTATATTATATTATATCATATTATATTATATTATATTATATTATATTATATTATATTATATTATATTATATTATATTATATTATATTATATTATATTATATTATATTATATTATATTAAATATTATATATTATATCAACAAGGCTGATATATTTCGATAGGGCATTTTGAACGTTAGATACTACATGGATATTGCTATGGCATGGCCCCCGCAACAGGAGGGCAGGGGGGCCATGGCCTCCCCACTTTTTCGCTAAATGAAATAATAAAACCAGCGTTAATTGTTTATATAGATAAACCTTTGGATTTCAACACATACGTCGAACCAAAGTACACAATTAGGGCAAGAGGGGTAAGAGAAAACTTTCTTTACTTTGGTGACCCCTCCAGTTTAGAGTCAGTGACGCGGGCCCAGTATGTTATGGAACTACTTCGTTTTGATTACATACGTCAATCTCTCCCCGCTCAATGTCAATCCAGCAAATAAAGATTAATCCAAAGCACAAAAGAAGCGATACCAGACACAAATATATGAAGCTCGCACAACTCAGATGATGAAGTATTATTTCTCGTTAGCTCAGAGACAATTCCCAAAGTAGCAGAGGTTTAGCTTTTTTTGGATCAAGTGAAAAGAGGCTTTGTTCCTAGTATTAAGTAAAATAAACGTTTTTCAGTGTTTGGATCAGTCTTATTAAACTCAGCATTGGCCAGACGTGTATTTTTTTCACCAGAGACGTACGTGGGCGCTTCAGAATTTGCCAACAAGATAGAGATATTATATATATATACTGATGCACAGGGGCTGCTCAGAGAGACCCTTGGAGGTAAAGATGAGGTTACTGGCGTAAAAGAAAGGGCTCAAGGGGAGAGGTATAAAGAGAACAGCTGAATACAACTAACGGGGGTTTTATTTATTTTACATCGTGGTCTTATCAATAGATGCATTTAGTATAGCATTAAACAGGCGATGTCATTGTATCAAAGCGTGTGCACCTTGATAAATCGTTAACACTTTCTGCAATGAAAGCTATTGCTCTTATGAGAAAAGCAGGCCAACTGACAAGTTATTGATTAAACTGGCAAAGAGATCAAAACTGGCTTCGTTTTTTGCATGTGGCTTTCTCAATTTCCAATGCAAAATACAGAATGGCAAAAAAGATTAAGGCCGTTGTGACAAATATCAGGAATGCTTTTAAATTACCAATTGCACCATTTCCTCTAAGCAGTGCTGCATTTTACTGTGGGCCTAGGGCATCCTGGCCTAAGTTTTCTTAGGGAAACGTACCTATAACGTTAAAAAGAGACGGATCTGCCTTGGGCGCGGTGCATGGGCCCCAGGAACGGGAGTACATATTTACGCTAAGAAAGTTCTTTATTTGATGATTTTGTTACATATTTGACGAATTCGTAGCAAGCCATGTTATGATGTGTTATGGTATGCATGTTTCTGCCTGTCTTTGCAAGAGATGCTTTCAAAATCGTACACAGCATTTTTTAGAGTGTGGTTCAGCCAACTCGATTATTCCTTTCATAAGAATTTGGGATATACTTTTCTGATGGAATTACCAGTATGATAAAACTGGAAACATAAGAACGTTCCTTTTTTACGAATTACGTATTTGAACTTAATAGATAAGAACCAGGTCAGATAATCTTTTGATAGGTTCTTTAGTTTAGAAATTAGTCGAGAAATAAACCTGTGACAATTTTTTTCAAGATTGTAAAAAACATTGCATGCAAAGATACGCGAGGTTGATGACAAATAGAAAGGTGAAGCATCAGTGATCTAACGAAAGACAAGGAACTCTTCAATAAACTTGTACAAAACTTGTTGCCTGAGAAATTTGGATGAAGGAAGAGAGACAACCAAAAAATGTGAAACTTTTGTTTCTCTGGTATTTGCTTTAGATGTAAACCCCATTAGAAGGCTTTGCATCGTCACTACAAGTTTGTTGTTGTGAATTTTTACTTTACAAGATTGTGGAAAAACTCCTATTCTAAGAAATTCGATAACTGGATGTACATAACCTTAGAAGAGCATGAAAAGGCATAGTTCAAAAACCTTAAAATCCGGTACCTTTCTCGAGGGATCGTTAATTATTTGGGGTTAAATCAAATTATACTACTTTTAGGTCTTAAAAACAAACCCCTTTTTGATATATCGTATGTCTAATTGCATCTTTTAGCCTCTGTCCTTTCCTTTCGCATTTTCCTTTACTTATCTTTATTGTTCTTTAGATGTAATATAGCTATCAGCCGCTCATTTAGTACCCCAACTTTAAAATTATTTATATGTATGCTAGAAAAGCATAATTTGACTCTTCCACAAGACAAAACCATTGGTAGACTATTCGACAGCCTCCCGTGACTAGCATAAGGACGGCTTTACATTTGTGAATATTTCACATTTAGAGGTATTTATGTATTTCATTGGGTTTATCTTGCCTAATTCATCCAGTGTGCAACGATAATTGATTTTTAACCACGTTTGAATTTTGTTTGAATAAAGTATCTCTAGTAAATTTATGACATTCCGATGAATGGTTAGTCCCTTTCTTTCTTGCTATCTTAGGCACATCTTTCAACTATTCGTTTCAGTACAACATACATTATATACAGTTTCGGATAAGAAGACCGCATTAGATGGTTTTGTGGTAGAGCAGCGACGGCCATGACCACGATTGATCCGAAATCTATCATTACACGCATGAAGTGAGTAAGTAATGATTAGCTGTCTTCAAGCGCAATTTGATGACCAGGACGAGAGTTTCTTTGGTTACCTTTTATTCCTGGCTTTAGAGGTGACCCTAACGAATCTTAAGGTTGCAAAGTTCACTTGATAAATCGGTGTTATCAGGGAATAAATGAGCTATTGTTGTACCTTGTTCATAAAAACTTGGTATCTCTATAGTGGCAGAATAAAGGTGAAAAGTTTAACTGCTGTCTAAGAGAGTGAAGGGTCAATGGATAGGGAATATTGCATGCGCCATCCAATAAACGAGACACTTGTCAAAAGAACGACACCAAGTTAATGAATCTAAAGAAGCAATATTCTTTAGATGATTTGCGCACTTGAAGATTATTCCTTCTATGTTGGAGACGAGTAATAATGACCAAAACGAGTTGAATGCACATGCTTAGCGAGGTTCGCCGCTCAAAAGGCCCCTCTTTTCCTTGCACAAACTAGAATGAATAACTGAAGAAATTCTCCGGAAATTTCCGCAAAATTAAACAGAAACAGCTAACTAAACTTTGAAATTTTGGCTGATAATCTTTAACTTTTGTATCAAAAAGGGGTTCTCTCAACCTTTTCAGAGCAGCAATTAGATTGTAAACTATTTTTTTGCCTTGCATAAGGCTGTGATTTACCTGGATATTAAGTAGCATTTAATGCGGCAGAAAAATTTAGGTAAGTCGAGAAGAAGTCAGAAAAGGAGGCTGTGTTGGTGGAGAGACTGTACAGTCTCTGGGTGACACCGCGAATTTCGCTTAATCTACTTTAATTATATGGTATTTCTTAAAGCTATATCTGGCAAACCACATGCTAGTGTGTCTTGAAACGTATTAACTACTGTTCAATATTTTAATGGACATCAAAATTTCGCAAAAAGCCTCTAAAAATCTCCCTAAAGTGCACAATCTACTTTAATTATATGGTATTTCTTAAAGCTATATCTGGCAAACCATATACTAATGTGTCTTGAAACGTATTAACTACTGTTCAATATTTTAATGGACATCAAAATTTCGCAATAAGCCACAAAAATCTCCCTAAAATGCACAGTTAAATATTTTTCTGCCTAGCACATAGAAAATACTTCAAATTTGGGTAAAAGGCGTAAATATTAGTGTTGAAATTGCATAAAAAGGCATCTGGAGTTTCTTTTATCACTTATAAGTTCTTTTAATACTTTTCATTAAACCAGAGTCAAGGTAGTCTTGGCTACTGGAAAAAGAATGAGCAACCATAAAGCTAGGATTAATAACAGAAGGTCTTTCGTAAGCCAAAGTATTATTTTCCATAATTTGCCGACCCAATTTCCCTGTTTCGCTAATGCTTTGTTTTCACATTAATATGTAAATTTGTGCACACCAAAAGAAAGTCAAACACGTTTAATAAAAGGAATAACTAACATTTACTTTTCAATATTGACAAAAAAATAGATAAAGCTGATTTATTCAGGGAGTAAACTGGTAGAAAGTTTTTAGTCGTGGAAGTCATAGATTTGATGTGGAATTCGAGAAATATTGATTCCAGAGGTAATTTAAATAACAGAAACTGCACTTTAATAGGGATCAAAATTTGAATAGGTAATTGGAGATGATTTTTAATGTTTGGTAGACTTCCAGTAAATATACTCATTGGCATTCTAGGGACCACAGCCACAGGAAAGTGCAGTCAGTACACAGGTCGAGAGGATAGGTTGGTTGGCCATCACAAAATTCTGAGAGCGTCAGAAAATGCACAGATATAAAGGGGTGTTTCTTTGAAAGGTTGCTCTAAAACATCGTTAAGCGAGAAATTATGTTTGAAATATGAACAACTAGCTCACACGAATACATCTCCTGACTCAATTGTTTTTTGAAAAGGCAAAGAGGTCTGTCAAAATAGTTTAACGTTAAAATAGTTAAAATAGTTGAAATATATTTAACGGGATGAACATTAAAAAGATTTAATGACTTTTATACTGTATCCAAGTGCAAATGAATGGAGTTGTTTAACAGCGGACTTGATTAAATCGATTTGTTTAGTTTTCTCCGTTTTTCGTTATTCCAATTCTATTTTAACAGTTTTCACAGTTTCGTTCTCTAAGGAATTTACTGCACATTAAATTTTCTAGCAGATATGATTGGTCATGGCAAAGGCGATACTGCTTTTATCACTGCTTCCCAGAAACATTTTTTATATTAATTTTGAAACTAAAATACTAATAGTGAAGTTACTAAAATATTGCGGCTTAACTGCCCTTAGTTGCCCTTTAAATCTGCCACTGAAATGGAACTCAATATGTTCTGAAAATTTTTTCTGGACAACCAACATTGCATGATTAATATGTACGTTCCATTTGAGAACAAATGGATGGCATGAGCCTTTGTAGAGGTTTTTTGTTTCCGCTATAATGTTCCTTGTCTCCTGTTTCCTATAACGACTATACAAGACCTTTAAAAAGCCAAACACGGAATGCTATGAACGGCGACTTTAAAGGATCTGCCAGAATTTTCTTCCTAAAACCACAGTGGAAATCCGGGGGACACTGTGTTTGTCAAGAGGGACCTAAAAAATCTTCAGTTTCCAAGAAATGTTTAAACGAGTCTATAGATATTCACTGAAACAAAATGAAACTCTCTTTTACCACAGCTTTATGTTAGAAGTGAAATTTTGAATTCAGTATTAAAAAGGAGATAAAAATTAGTAAAAATTCTCACCGATGTGCTATCCATCCAATTACAATTGTGCCAAGGAAACCACCAGGAAAATACATGGAATGGGCAATTTGCTCAAGGTAGCTCTTGTCGCAGACAAGCTCAAACTGAACGGAGAGAGACACTATCTCAGTAAATGATAAAAATTTGGAAATAATGCTGTAAAAATTTCGATTGTAAATTTGAGGCAATATCGAATCATAACTACCTGACGGTAGGAGAAGTAATTTCTAACTTAACGCTTGACTCAATGAAAATTGCTGTTGGCCTTATTCTAATTGGTGCTACAATGCTAAGAATTGAAAAATATAAAACACAACGCAATTTGCTGAGTGTTCCAAGTACTTTTGGCAACGATTATAGATGCCATGTTGGCGGAGCTGTAGATGCTTTGGTGTATGGAAGAAGATTGTTCTAAGCTAAGTTCAGAGGACTGTTCTAAGCTTATAGTGCTTGATGCCGTTTAGGCAGAGCTGTGTTGCAAGCGCCCCGGTGTATAGAACAACACGACTCAAGGTTGCAACACTGAATTTCACGCCCATCATGGACAACTGAAGAGCTTTCATGAATTTCTGTATCAGATAACATACGGACTTTGACAGCCTTAATCTCTTGGCATCTTTCAAAAGGATATTGTGGCCCCATTTAATGTTTTGTCCTCGCCACCCCCAAAACAACCTGGTGAATATTCTGTTGTCTCAAAATTATAACTTTTGGACCACACTAACTCAAAATGCAAATTTCAGGGAGCAATAAAGCAATGAGGACCAAAATGATTACTTAAAAAGCACAAAGACTTGTTGCTTGAGTAGGTTAAAAATAAAACAACATTTTATATTCTTCGTGGCAATAAAAATGGTCAATCGTAGATTTTGCCTTGGTTCCCATCGATAAGTAGAGGGTAACCACGGCGACATTTCATTTTGTATCATAGAAACGTAAAAGGATAAAAGGAGCTCGTCGTCTTGTCAATGCATCAAGGAAGCTAGAAATTGTAATTCAATAGACATGCTTCAATAGAATGCCTGCAGTTCCACTTTATCGTACGCCTAGGCTTCAAGCCTAATGTTTATTATAATCGCTGTGAAATTTACAAAAGAATTAGCAGGTCCTTGTTGGAAAGAACAAGGCAACTACATCTGCTGTATGGGGCCGCTGAGTTCCTTATCCAATTGCTGGTAAAAGTTGATGCAAAACCAAACCTACAAACAGAGGAAATTACCCGCACCATTTTCTGATCCCTGTGTGAAAGCTAGCGGGAACTGAAAGTTTTGAATTAGAAATTGTTGTTTATGTTGATGCCACATTTTACAGTAGTTGTTGTTGCTGCTTATATTCATTCCAACAAATGATTTGGAGTTTTGTTGACCATGTTAGGTCCTCTAACATGCAAAATCAGAAATAACGCTGCACAGGTAGGAACAAAGCTGTGCCTAGAGGTTACCTTATTTTCATATACCTATGTATTTGGTTAGCCTTGTAATAATATTCAATCGCGATGGTAAGAATCATACGATCACGAACACGACAATCACGATCACGCTCATAATAATAATAATGATCAAATGACGAAGGCTCCTCAAGGCTCTTTTCACTACAACATACTCAAGTGTCTCTAATAGAAGGGGGTGTTCATGTCGACCAGTTTTCAAAAGAAGGGGGTGCTGATAGAAGGGGGTGTCCATGTTGGCAATCCTTCTTTGAAATCGAAGTACCTTTTAGAATATACTGTCAAAATTTGGTTTCAGTTTCTTGCATAGTTTTAGAGAAAATTGCAATCATACAAAGATAAATCAAATTTACAGCTTTTAACTTCCAAGTCAAAAATCATCGGTTTCCTTTGGACGGTTTAGATTTTACAAAAACTTTGAAAAACAACGAATAATGAAAATCAAATGACTTGATTTGTAAAATTTGATAGAAGGGGAGTGCTAATAAGCGACGGGGGGAGGGCAAATTCTTCTGAAATTAATACACGAGGGGCGTCTACACTTGATTTCTCTACCACCAGGTTGTCTTGGACCCCTGAAGATATTTTTAGTCTGTCAAGTCTAGATTATTTGGAAATGTAAAATCTACAAGTTATGATTTTTTTCTCGAAATGAATAATGTGCTTATTCTGCGCTAATTTTGAAATCATCTTTGATCGTGAACCGTCACTCCTACCTAATTTGGTGAATAACACAAAGGGAAAAGTCTAATTAGGGTTTCTTGTTAAGCAAATCATACAAGCAAATTATAAGATATATTGAAAACCGATGCAGCTTTGGTTCATATCTTTGCTAGATTTTCTCGAGCACACTATTGAAATAATGTCAACATACACACCATTGGCCGGACAATCAAATGGCAGGTATTGAAATGACAGAAAGCAGCACATTATTCTCCGGAAGCCGTCCTCCGAAAATTAACATTCAACTTGTTAAAAAAGCGATGCATTGTTTTCTCTAATTTCGTTTTGGACCACGGTTAATTTGATTCTCAGTATGCATTAACAACAGGACTTGCTAGATCCTGGATTGGAACAACAAAACTTCCACTCAAAATAAACTTTTATTATGTCATGCATATTCCTAAAATCTGCCTTGAAAGTTTTGTGCAAAACTGAAGCAGTGCAAAGTGTTGAAAACGTAATTATAAATTTATTATTGTAAAAAAATCAAAATTAACACGTGTTAATGTGCGAAACAAGAACTTACCTCTGTAATTACTGAAAATTTTTCGGGTTGCATAAATAAGTATTGTCTTGAAGAGAATGGGCAATAATCTTCTTTGTGTGTGGTGTCAATTTTTCGACATTCAGACAACCCAATTTCAATGCAAATATCAGGTTTTTGCCCTGCGAAAACCATGAAAAGACTCTGACAAGCAAACGGTATCGATATGAGGAAAAACAAAACATGTCTACGAATTTGATAATGGCTACATCCTCCGATTTCTTTCAATACTTCATCCAAATTGCTGGTTTTTGCTTTGATCACGACCGAGCTTCGCCGGCTAAACCCACGTTGCAAAGGAATCCGGGCTGCCTCACCAGACATGGTGGTCGATCCTTACAAGTTTTGTTTTTTTACAATGCAAGTTTCGCACTAAGTTATGCCGTAGCCCGCCTACTTTTCCGCTCCTCGCTGTTTGACAAATTGTCCAGATTTTTCTCTCAGGCACTTCTCGACAGCTACTAATCGTATTTTGATATCAAAATAATTTGCTAATGTTGTCAACTGTCAAATTGCGAGAGAAGTTCGATTGTCACATAAGATCCATCTTCTTTCTGTTCAAAAGCTCAAATTTGTTTCAAGCATACCAAAGATCATTTGGATTCAAATACTGTATCTATACCACAACTATTTCATTTGAGAAAAAAATTGCTATTGACAAATTCCGCTATTGACCAAACGAAGAAGTAATTTAGAGAAGCATTGCAACTTCTTCGATCGTTGTTTTTACCAGGTCAGTTGAAATTCGCATCATCGAAGATTGTTAAGTTGCGAGTAAAATCTTTTTGGACACCCGTTTTGACTCCAGTTTGCAAGCTCAGCTTTTCCTTGAATTCATGAACGGAGTGTTGTGTGCTGGCGAATAGCTTTTCAGACGTTTTTATCCACTTGTTGCCAACCTCAATTGGGGATTTCAATTTGCGGCTTAGCTAAAAACCTCCTCATGGTTAATTATACTTCGAACGTCTCTGAATGTCGATTGATGGAGCAAATAACTGCTAAAATGGACACCCGTAATCGCAGTTGCAACAAGGCTGCTATATGCTACCTCCGGTTTTACAACTCCTCGGCGTCCAAATTCAAAGATTTGCTAATACTTCCTTCAACTTAACAACATTTTGACCAGAAAGCCTGCAACTTTTTGCAAATATGCCCACAAACTCAAATTTCATCCTGGAGAAATGGAAGCGTCCGGGCATTTCCGCATCTTCGCTTTTGTGTTGCTGCCCAGGAGGTTCAATAAAGAGAGAACGCGCTCACACATTTGCACACGCTAGTATAATAAAAATGTGACTTCGCACAATTAGCTGTGTTTACAATTAACCGTTTAGCAAGGACAGGCTTTTAATGCAAAGGTTTTTTATTATGTCTAGGGGCCGGAGATTATCGCGGTTAGATTCTCGTTTGAAACAAATTCTAAAGAACTGACTCCTGGCTGAGAAAAAATAAAGGCTTTGTCTCTTCTGTGACTAGATGGCGGTGACAGGGAACATTAGAAAAACTGACTGTTTTATAGAGAGAATTATTGTAAAAGCATTGTATTGTAAAAAAATTGAAGATATAATTTTGAAATTTTGACATCAAAATAAAGTTTCTCGCCGGGGGGAGGGGGGAGGGTAGATTTGGCTGGGCAACTCTAATCTAAAATGTCAGGTACTGTAACTTGCTTTCCCTGACGAAATTGCATACAGAAAACAATAAGAACTTTCCCAGAAGAGAAATACCGGGGATGTTTGCAAAATCCAAATTTTACATCAACGAATTTTCAGCACCATTATACTACACACCTTTTTTCAAGAAACTGCTCAACAAGTGAAGAAACAAAATTTTGGCACAGTCATTGTGGTAGAGTATTTTTGCCGTGTTTCTAAATTTCCGTGATTTAGAATCCTGAGAATTTGGCACTTTGTAGACATTCCCTGAACTGACCCTTCAGAAAAATAGTTTTCGGGAAATATTTGTATATAAATATCTGAAAACAACAAAAAAGAATTCTGGAGAAGAAAGAGCAATTAAATTCTTAAATTCTGCATAACCTCTGATCCTCTCTAGAAACTCTGTTTTGTAAGAACCAACTTTTGAGAACACCGGTGCTCAATTTCCCCAAAAAATTACCATAATCGCCAAGCCTCAATACGCACAAGCCAAGCTTCAGATGAAAAGCTAGATGGAAAACAATATGTTTTAGAAGATTTTCGCTCTTTCTGGTAATCAACTACCGCGTGTTAAAAATGTTATTGAAAAAGTTTTTTTGGGGTCTTAGAAACGATTCCTAGAGTGTAGATGTAGAAAATTCAATATTGAAGTAAGAACAACAGCAACAACAACACCACAGCCTCAAATGATCTAAAACATAAGAAAATCAAGCCTCGAACAGTTTGACAAAAATTATCTTGCTCTTATTAAAAAAAGAGGTAGAATTTGAAATTTTTCTGGAATATTCGTAAAAGAAGTTACTTGTGAAGTAATGATTTAAGAAATCTGGTCTAATATCTTCAAACTTGAGTGCTGGAAAGGCTGACTAAATCGAGATTCTATTGGCTGCCGTCAACATGTGATTTGACGAAAAGTGAAAATGGATTATTTAATAGTTGTTATAAAATTATCATATGAAATACAATTCTGGTCTAAATAGTTAAAGCAAAATTATGGTGTATAGGTCAAGAAAAAAAAGAGTGAACATAAAGAACATCAAGACAAATTTTTCCTCTTAGCACTGACAGATCAGAGAAAGTGGTCTGGAATACATTAATCGGCCTACACTTTTCTTTCCTTCCTTACTTACCAAATGATATTACAAATTCACTTCCAAATTTTTTTGGAAGCAAAGGCCTAAATGTCTTTGACTATTCCGCTAACGCTCTAAAACCCGTATTCGAACAGGTATAACAAAAACAAACCGAGTTTATTTCTTTCAAGAGACAGGCAGGTGTTCAAACAATATCGTGCAACAAATGCATCAATAATTTTTTCAAATGCGATTATAAAATAAACACAGCAATGTGATTTTATAGATGCAAAGGATAGCTTGACCAAGATAGCGAGGCTACAAGTCTCGTTTAAATACTACGGAAGGGGTTAGTATAATGTATTGTTGTGAGCAGAGTGGCAGAAGATTAATTTATAAAACTTTCAGATAACCAGATGATAAAAAATGTCAAAAAGAAAATTTCTATAGAGAGGTCTAGTTAATCTTTTAAAGAAAGAGACATATTTTTGGCAATTTCTTGATTTAGGTCATGTATTTTTTCAGTCAAGGTCTGTTTTCTCCTACCACATGAAACATGAAATTGGTTTGAGAATTGCAAGAAAAAATGAAATTTTCCTCGATATTTCGCGCTTCCAACGTATCATTGTGTGAAAAGGTTAAACTAATCAATTTTACAGTGACAAGTTTCAGTGATGAGCAAATTAGAATATAATTCTGCACCATGCTAATCTTTATGAAGCATTTTTAATCCTGTTGGTTTCTACAAGCATTCAAAATCTTTCTACAAAATGCCGCTTTCTGATTGTATTATAAGAACCAGAACCTCAATTTAAAGTAGCAGACTACGCCAATGTCTCAGACTTGAATTCCGATGCTGTCAAACGCAACCCAACCAAACCAATTGGTGTAGGCGACATAGGGGCCGGGGGGGCTGCAACCCAACCAAAATTTATCGAGAGTGCTTTTAACTTCATATAGAGTGTTTCATATAAATAATTGCACGAACTCTTTATTGATTCGTAAACAAAAAAACGGTTGCTAAATCTTTGGTTCATTTGCTCCTTCCTGATCTGAATTATAACCTGAATTTCTCCCGAAGCATAAGTCTATACCTGAAAAAAATGCTGAACGGTAGAATTTGGGGTGTGACCAGGGCTGTCGCGAGGCAAGCCTTGTTGGGGGGAGGGAGGTGAGGACAACAAATTTTCCAGGGTAAAAATGTTTTCCCTTAAACAATTTCGCCGTGGTCTTGAACAATACAATTTGTCAGTTGCTTCTAAAGCAAGGTAAGAGGCAGCACTGGTTGTCAATTTAGATCCCTCTTGCCATCTTAGCATGCCTTCTGGATGTTAAAAAAAATTTGGAGCTGATAGTTAATTGCAGTTGACGTTTCTACCAAGAAACTTTAGGGGGAATAGACACAAGACACAATTTTACCTAAAGAGGGCCTGGATTTCAAGATTTAGTGCCAACAAGAAATCTTCAAATCTTCAAATCATTAGTTTGTTACCTTCATTCATATCAAGGAATATCATATTTAACCAACGGAGCAACTACCTTTGCTTGATCCTTTATTGATTTCATGACATGAAGGTCTCTGAAATACCTAAAGCGCTTCTTCCACTGAGCGGATTTTACCTGAAATTTCCTATTTAGATACTATTGGGAGGGGGGCTGTGATACATCCCACACCCCCCAGGCGGCGACGCACCTGGGTGTAACATCCCCCTCCACCCCCGTTCGGGATCTCCCTGCATACTGGCAATGAATTAATTAATGTACCAAATACTGTTTGTTAAATGTTGTCTTGCAAGTCTGTTAAAAATCTAGCGTGTTCTTAACTGCTGGCTTGAAACTATTACATTCAATTCTTTAGACATTGTGTTTGAAAGGTTCGACGCCACGAGATATGAATCTTGATATCATACCCATAGTTTTAATTGAAAATTCTCTTCTCATTTAAAAGTGTTTACTGAGTTGGCAAATGACGTGCTAAAACAAACATTTCAGAACAATTTTATCAATAAAATACCAGAAATAGCAACTCAGTATTTGCAATTACATCAAATACTCCCAAAAGAATACGGTTCTTGTGGATATTTTAGCAATTCGATTGCCCATTCATGATTCGATGCCTCTCATTGAAGAGTCGCCTCGTTCTCTTTCTAGCCAGCGTGCTTCTACTTTTTTACTTGTTTCTACCTAGCATCCGAGGGTAGCTTTATTGACATTGGAAAACTAAGCTTATCGATCAGAGTCCTGGTCTTTTCTTTCGATGTGACCACACCTCATCATTCCTTTGCCTGTAATTACAGTTCGCTGGCGTCTCCCCTCACTAAAAGTAAAAGTTTGTTCATGTCAAGGATTCAAACCCCAGACTCGTGAGTCTGTTATTCGGGACACTATCTGTTTAGGCACCCTCGCACCTAAAATGATTCTAGATTTTGCAGAGATGGCAAAAAGCGAGATCCATGAAAATCGTGTCTATAGCTCTTCAAATGCAAGCATGTCTTGCTATCAAACTGAGGAAAAGGGTATCTAATAAAACTAGATTTAAAAAGAATAGTTCAACTTCTAAACTTTGTATCTTCCTTTTTAAAACTATGAAAAGCATTTTCCAAGGTTATGTTAAGCATTAACTTAACTTCCCTTCTCAAAAAAAGCAAATAATTAACTTCAAATGCAATATGTTTATCAAAAGGCTTTGATAGATGTTTGAAAGTGGGGACAAGAAGGGCAATTGAGCAACTGAAGACTCAAAACAAATCGTTATACAAAATAGCTCTTTTGGTTCAAGAAAGTGGGGTTGTGACCCATCCCCCGGCACCCAAAGCCCTGTGTACACATGCATACTTATTTTGCAAAGGGACAGTGCAAAATATTGCTGAAAGATAAACTGCAAAATCCCATTGACATTGAAAATTACTTTGGAAAGGTGGTGATGAATGCAATCTAAAATGAAATCTAATCTAATTGTTGAAATGAAATCTAAGAGGAATTTTATGATATTATAGTTAGGTTTGTTAAATAACAAATGAGGGTTTCTAATAACTCCTGTAGACGTTAGGCAGTCATCTCAAGGACCACTCTGTCAACTTTTAGAGATTCATTCTTTAACCTTCTTTGATCTCTAATGTTTTGCTGTTTCTTTTTAAACTAACTTGGCAAGAAATGAAATTCATATTCATGATTCCTTGGACAGCACATATAATCTTACACGCAATAAACTTTGTAAGAAATGTACGTTTTATGGCATACACGCCTGATATATGGCCAATGTTTTACCATAATGTCTCTATCTTTTAAAGATAAACTAGGCCTCTCTATAGAATATTTCTTTTTATTTTCTTTGTCATCTGGTAAGAGCGGCAACTTATTCTTTTGGGGATAAAATAGTAGTACTGTTTGGGATGTAATATCCAGAAAGGGGTATATATCATGTATTGCTGTGAGCAGAGTGACAGAAGACTAATGCCAAATCAAATTTGGCGTGCTGTTGTGACAACATCAGCAATATATATTGTATGACAATGTTGCCCAGTTTGGCCAAAAGGTTTAGACGGCAAAAAATCAACAGAATTTCGAACAACATGGTCGCGCAACAATGTTGCCAGTGTCGCCAAGGCTTAAGTACGTAATGTAGCACTTTAGTCCATGAAACTTTCCATCCATTATATAATTAAAAAAATACCTTGGGAAATTGAACAATTGGGATTCAGAGTAAGCAACATTTTGTTTTATAATTTGTACTAACTATTATAAAGGAGTATAATAAGATCTTCTGAGCGGTAGCTTTTGTAGATATATTCAAAGGAAAAAACCATCGACAAATGCTAAAGTGGCTTAGGCCACCTGTCAATCTTTTAGGTTTCACGGGATAGGTTTATAGAAACGAATACGACGTTCTGTTCTGTTACTTAAATTACGTGTATAGCCAATCAATAAGCGTGTGAGTGGAATCGCACTCACTTATTGGTCAATTCGTGATTGAAAGATGGCTTAAACCCATTTTTTAACTTTCGATTGCCTTTGAAGAACCGCGCTTGTGAAAGTCTTAGCTGACACATTACAAGTGTTAATTTTGGAACTTTGGAACAGTTCTAATACAACCTAAGCGCATACTGGGTGCACCGGCACATTCAAGATTTAATATATCTTGTTTTTATGGAAACTTGAAGCAACCATGGCTGCATCCAACTTTGTACTACATTTAGATCAACCTTTAGAAAAATTGATTTTCAAAAGTTAAATCTAAAAAAAACCTATCATCTAGGTCAAATTCAGATAACTTCTCTTGACCTGAATTTTGGGACCAGAAGGTCGTATGAAGAGATACTCTTTGTCTATTCTTGATAAAAATGAAGAAACAAAGCAGCAAGTTTATTAGTCCCGACTGTGCTTCTTTTCAAAACAATTTCTGTATAAGATAAAAGTGCTGCAGGTGATACCCAGAAGGTGGCTGTCAAAATTGTAAGACAGCTCACAACAAAGAGGCGAATGAAGCTGACAGTTTTAGGGTTGGCTTCAGTAAACTTCTTCATATAGTGTGGCCTTTTATAGTTATATATTAATGCATGAGAGCAAAACAAAGAGAAGTCTCTACCAGCAGTTGCGAAAACTGATTGAAAGTGTTTTATTCCTCATCAAAGTTTGAAGTGCTATTCGCGTTGTATGTAAATATTTGAGATCAACCGGACCATCAAAAAAGAAATAAATCCGCAGTTTGTTTCTTCATCGTCAGTTGTTTCTTCGTCATTATTTGCAAGCTGTTTTGGTAAGTAAAGATGTATCAGTTTTGTTTATTGTTGATTGTCTGTTTAGAATTAGGATATGAAATGTTTTACATGGCATTTCAAAAACCTTGGCTAAAGATCTGTCAGGATACCTTTTCAGCGAAATTGAAGCAGATTGAATTTGACTATTTTCATCATATATTTACTTCCTCTTTTTTATCTTGTTCCTTTTCAATTTTTCGTTTTTTTCCACAATTTTATCGGGTCTCCTGATGCACTATCTATCTTCGTGCTCTATATTCTTGTTCTTCTGTGCAATATCATATTTGATTACTACTTTTTAAGGTTCATTTCTAATCTGAAAAATTAATATTTTTCCGTTACTTTAGAGGTAGGCACGTATCTTAACCCCCGTTAACCCCCAACCTTTCAACACCATCCTGAATGATATTTTAACAATTACGTAATGCAATTTTTCAATAACAATGTAGAAGGGGAGCTTTTCAGCTAGCATTAAAATAGCAATTCTGTAAATTACGTACTAAATCAAGACAAAAGACTGCCTACCAAAACGTTAACTGTTTTATTAATACAGAGAAACACCTCTAGCGCAAAAACTGCAAAATCTCTAAGTGTCTATAACAAATAGCAACAGACTACATAAAATCATTCTATTTTAACAATAGCAGTCTAAAGCAAAATAAAATCAAAAAATTAAGCATTGGCTTATATAATTACGTTTGACAAAAAAAATTGTCTCAGCGATGGGATGGTAGGTAGACAGGCGTGCAAGGCCAGTCGTCAAAAAGAAAATTGAGACAGCCTTTTCTTTAAGAAACTTTCTTTGATATCGCAAAACCTTCTTAATTCAATCATTAAACAAAGCAGGGAACATTTTCACTAAGAGAGATTAAATTTTTGCTTGCTCGCAGATAATTGTGTCACGAACAATAAACAAGCACATGAAATGTACTATGAAGTGAAGGAAAACTTCGAATTTTGATGCGTCCAGTTCACTGGAAAATGCACCCATTGAAGCAATTTTTGCTACATTACAAAATAACCTTACTATTAGAATTAATATCCACAGGCGGAACGCTATTGGATTACTTTATTCGATCTTCTGGTAATCATTCTCGTCATTCGCCCACTCAACCACGAATCATTGTAATGTGGAGTTTGGTTCTCACTGGTTCCAGTTTGCCAATTAACAGTTAAGGTATAAACTTGCCGAAAAGCGAAGAGGATCAAATAGAAATGAGAATGGAAACAATCAAATATACCAGCACCTATTATTATTGATTTTTCAAGCTATGTCACCACAAAGTTTGACGAGTAAGCACAATCTGCTGAATAAAGAACCAACTCAAAACTTTTGCTGGGGTGTCACACCCCCCTCCCAAGCATCCCCGTAGCACCACCCTTTGTCTATCCCACAACTCAGAAAGTTTTATTTCCGCCACTGTAGCAACCTTTAAGGATCTTCAGCCAATCAAATACAAAGAACTGCTTCTCTGAATTTCATGTTTTATGAGAGCATCAGAAATGAGGCTTTTTAAGATATATTTATTCTCGCGATTGTAGTTATATGATTTTTGTTATTGAATGATTAGCTTGCTAGAGGCAAAGGAGGTAGGCCGAGCCCCAGAGGTGAAACCAAAAAACATTTTTGGAAGGGTAAAGTAGTGCTTATTGCCGACAAAAAAGGGCCTGTCGCACTCTTCAAGGGTGTGGTCAAAAGATAAATACTCTTATATGCTGCTTTTAGGCGTTTTTGTTTCCAATTTCACACTTTAGCGCCATATTTTGAAAGTTCAGATACTATGGAAATGTAATACGTTACAACTGTTGCAAGAAGGTTACAGGGTAAGTGCAAAAATTGTTTCTTTGGCCCGGCAAAAACCCTGAATGTGCCGACGGACAAATTGTTGCGGGGGTACCGCACTCCCTCCCCCCGCACCAACTTTGGCGACGACCCTTGCCAACCTCTCGTGGTTAGAGTACTGGCCTCTAAAAAGATTAATGTCAGAAATAAGTTGATCTGAAATAAATTGCATTGTTTGCTATATTTAGCTTGCACAAAGGGTTGTTTTCCAGCATTCTTTAGCGCATGACCATAACATAAAAATATTAGGGCCATAAAGAAGCTCCCTAGGAGAGTTCTACGCTACTGCCCATTATCCTGCCACCTTGGCTACGCTGTTGACGTCTGCCAATTCATTTCTAGCAGCATGGCATCATAGTACCGATTGAATAGTTTATTCGAAAGCAAAGTGAACCTAGTAATATCGAAGATTGTGTTATAAGATAACGTCTTTAGAATTTTTGTCAAAAAAGAACCAGATGTCGTGTTTTGTTGCACAGTAATTAATTGAGAAAAGAAGTCGATTTGTGCCTTTTTTTATTAGAGGAGCTTCTAATTTCTAGTTTTGAATTAATGGTCGCAGTTTTCAAGTAACTAGCACCTGCCAAACTTTACTAAAAGATGCCAATATTACAATATATGCTAATCTATTTAAGTGACTTGTAAATCAAGCAGCCAGTTAAAACAATTCCCAATATCTTCTTTATCTATTGATGCCTGGTTTTTGGCAGATTACAGAAAAATGTTTCTGAATCGAGCTGGTATTTTTATCAGGAAACCTGAAAAAATATAAATTCAGAAAAGCAGACGAATAGAACAAAAGAAATAATACAAAAAGTAAAATGTATGCGGCTATATTCGAATACCAATGTATCATGAAGATGTTCATTTGTGGTGATTAATGCTTGCCAGGCTTTTTAGTTGACAATTAATGGAGCTTTGAAAACTTTGAAAAATGTAAAGATGGAATTTTGCACAATATTATAAGAATGCAATTTAAAAAATCAATATTTCGCTTTTAGAACACCAAAAGGAGATCGTTAAGAAAGCGATAGACTTTCAGCCATATTATTGGCAATTGTATATTTCACATGATGAGAAATTGCAGTTTTATTCTTACAATAGTTTTAAGTTAAACACTTCCCATAATCGGCATTACACAAATAAAAACCTAGTTTGCCTCAAACAGTATCTTTAACCTGACTTGTGGTGTCATCAAAAAGATGACAAGTCAGAATTTCTTCAGCCCATTTTAGTTAGGAATTTAGAAATTAGTCGATTCAGGACAAATCTTTTGCCTTTAGCAATATTTGTTTCAGTATATCTTTCTTTGGAAATGATCATTTGGAGAAAAGCTTTCAGGTTGCAGAATAATCTTGATTGCATTCTAAAAATTTTGTTTTCTGCTTCAGACTAAATTGGTTTTAAGCACTTGGCCTATCAAAAAGCGTTATAACACTTCAAAAGGTTTGTGATTTGCTAATAGTTGATCGACGGATCGCCACTTCTTGTCGATTGACTCTGAGGTAATAAGGGAATGGTCTATTTATTACAAGTCGCATGCTTACTTCAAAAGACCAACTCTGCACGCATTCAGGTTTACTTTCTGCGGCTTTTCTTTCGTTCATAGTTATTTACATAAGCACCTTGACAGAAATCTGTGGAAGTGCGTAATTGTGGAATGAATCCGATTAAAGTATTGCTGATTTTATCTTGCAATTAATATCTTGATTTTATATGTAAATCTTTGACTGAAATTTCGCTTTCAAATACCTGCTAGTTCTTTCTCAATAGATATATTATTTTCATTAGATCGCCATCTGTTTCATCCCGTATAATTTTATCAGAATTGTTTACAGAAATGGGAAATCATACAGGTCAGACAAAGCAAAGCTATCCTAATGCCTCTTTTTATGCAAAAAATAAGACAGAAACTGCAAGAAAAATTGCTTCTGGAACCCAGATAAGGTAATGAAAGATTCTCCTTCTCGTGTAAGCAGCCAGGGGCTTGCAAAAGCTCTCTCTTTAAGCTAAGAAAGATATTATCATTTTTAGGAAACAATTTATGCCAAAGAAAGTGAAACATGGTTCTCTTTTACCAATAGCAAAAATGTAGGCAACGACATGTGTTTTCATTTAACATCACCGCCGACAAATAAAACTTAGAGAAAAATCTTGCAATAACAATCTGCCAAATGTGTCAGAGGTAATCTGTCACCTCTGATAGCGGACCCAAAAGTATACGGATCCAACAGTTCCCGTGTAAACGCAAGGCCTATACGTACTCTTTTGGATCCGATCCGGAAACCCGGATCCACTCTCTTGTAAACGGGGTCTAAAGTTTTTAAAATATTATACATTACATCACTATTTAAAGTTGCTTCACAAACAAAATTTTGTTTTTCAGGATTCCATATAGTTGACTTTGGTTTCTTGTGATTCTATATAACCAAGACTAACAATGGTTGTCATATGCTCGAAAATTCGAAAATTATAATGTACTTTATGATTTTGCTTCCAAGTTGAGTTAGAATCTATATGCTTTTTTGCAAATTGATATGACATGATAGACCTATTTTGGACGATTTTCTATAAAATGGAGTGTCATATATAGGCCTAAATTATATTACCGATGAGCATGGCAATTGAACCTGCTTATTAACAATATCCAAGCCTCTACTTTCAAAGGGAAGGGTCTGAAGCAGTAGCGTAGCAAGGGGAGGGTAAGAGGGCGGCCGCCCTTCATTATTATTATTATTATTATTATCAATTAATTTATAGTAGGCGCTTGAAGTGATAGCAAAATAACTGCTAACTGAAGCCTACTAAAACAAAAGCAAAAAATGAAATATATCTAACAAATCTATCTATTAAAGTATATCTAACATAAAAACGATTTTTATATATACATACATATGTTTCTGAAGAAGCTTACAGCGAAACGTCAAACAAGTTGTTTTTTCATTGAAAATCTACATATGTTACATATATACAGGCGAGTTTCGAATTTAGATGAAAGCAAGGTCAATTTTTTAAAAACACATTGACATCAATGCACAAAAAGTTGGTGTCTGAGAAAAGTGCAAATCTGCAATAAAATTAGCAATTCAAGGGGGGGGGGGGGGTTGATATTTCAGACAAAATTGAAACGTTTTAGAGAATGCAAGCAACCGACAATAAAAAATATTCTGAAATTTCAAGCAAATCTAAAGGGCGTGGTCGCAAAAATTTTCTATTCTCTTCGCTTGCAGTGTACCCTTGTCTGTACCTCTACTAAATGGTTTACAATTTTCCCCCGTTTTAGGGTTTATATAGAAAATCCCTCAAATTCTTTAGAAGTTTCTGATCAAATAGAAATTTTAATGGCAAAGCGGAAAAAACTGGATTCTGAAATGCTTCTCGGGGATTTTGCAGTTTTGCTCAAAGGATAATGAACTTAGTTTGAAACTTATGCATACTCCTTATTATTTTTAGATATTTGCTTACATCTTCGGAAAATCAGTTTTTACACGTAGCGCTTCCTCGTCTTACCCAATTGAGAATATAATCCTCGTCTTACCCAATTGATAATATATTGGAGGAAATGTGAAGGAAATAGACAGTTGAAGAATGGACTCAATCACAAAAAGCTTACATATGACGGTTACTGTGTTTGATCAGTCACTCATTGCCACGTGACAAAGCTATAGCTTTTCCAAACACATTTACAAAATGGGGCGTTTTCAAAAATTCTTAAGGGTGTGGTCAGCAAAAATTTTCCCGGGTTAAAGCCCCGGACCCTCTGTTGTCGGGCTCATCTTTCCCCTCCAATCTTCCAATCCTGGCTACGCCACTGGTCTGTTGCACCTATACCTGCGCATCATGTGGATTTTGTTTATACTTTAAGAGCCAATAATTATTCCTTCAATACAGTACTCCCGAGAAAAAATTGTAACTCTAAAATTTCTTTTATTTTGCGTTAAATCCATAGGATACAACCTGTCGAGACAATTTTTGGCACAAATTACGAAACTATTCTATGAAATTTGAATTTAACTGTTTGCAACGGCATTTATGTTATTTCGAATAAAAACAGTCCGGGATCCTAGATGAAAATTTATAAACACAATTATGTCTCAGCATCTGCTTGACAATCCGAACACAAGCTCCTTGTTAAAAAAATCATTCACAAAGCAAACTTGATTATTTCTAGCTAAAGTGGATCTCGCACCATTAACAAAGATCAAAGACAGAAGAGCTATGGCCTTTCCAAGTCAACCTCCCAGTGTTAGAAAAAATATTATTTCTATTATAAGCATATATGAATATCAGGTTTTAGAAAATATTTGTTTCCATAAGATTCCTATAAAAAATTATTCGAGCCGTAAGCGGTGGCTTTGAACTATACTTTGATATTTACGTCACGTGGATTCTTTTTCGACGCAACACACCCATTCGACTTATGGCCTCGTTTTGAAAATTTCCCCTAACCTAATTATACAACTTTTTAGGGCTCAAATTTGGTTTTATCACCATAAAGTTAGGCCGGCTAAAATTTTTCATATTGTTTGTGCTTGTAGTTTAGATTTTACGGAGAAATGAAGATTTGACCGCAAAAATCATTCGGGGGGGGGGGGGGGGACTTTACCCCCCTAGTCGCAAATCACGGTCAAATCCCTTATAAAATTTTTTATCTTTTTGTCGTTACAAAATTAATATCGTGAGCAATACCATAGTGAAAACTTCCAAGCATACTAAAATCATTGCTCGCAATCCGAATCTGAGGTCAAAAATTCTGTACAAAATAATTTGAAGAATTTTTTAAAATGAGGTCGTAAGTCGAATTGGTCTATGCTTATATTTGTCGCGTTACAAGTCTCTCGTTTGATTCGCGGGTTGACCCGTGCTCTAGCTAAATATTGTAATTCTCTGTAGGTGCGTAGCTAGCGGAGAATGTAGGGGGTGTCTAGCACCCCTCCAATAAATACTTCGTGAATTCGTCAGTTAATCTTCAATTTGTCTACAAAATCCTTAGTTTGTCGGTAAAATCAGCTATCAGTAGGTGAAATGGCACCTAAATTTTTCAATTGATGACCCTCCACCCCCTAGTCTGAACGGTCAAGCGATGCCACTGTTCGAAGTATGTTATTGTCTGAATATGTTATTTGAAGGAAGTATGAATCAATATACTATGAATTGCCATAAAAAGGAATTCACTTGGCACGTATGAGTTATTTATCCATTGGCAACTTCAGGTTCATTGCCTCGACGCAACTTGTATCCACTGCAGGTTCTTTGGTATGCGGTTTGCCAAAATCCGGAACCTTCCTTATTGAGGCATTGTTCCGGATTTTCAAGCAACAGGTAGATTGAGTGAACATTTATCAGTAATACTAGGTTGAAGGGAAGTTCTGTTATGTTACATCTTTACACAAGCTGAAGCATATTACCAGGTATCAACGTTTTTATGCAAACAGATGTGGTATTCAATTTCTAGATTACCGAGCAGAAGAGCAAACAACACCGGAATCAATCACGGTTTCACACATACGATGAATCAAGCAAGGTAATAAACTTAAACTTTACTCTCAACAGTATTATCTACTTTTTTGCAATGCCAATACCATCACTGCAACCAGTGTCGAGGTATTAAATCAAATATTAACTGATTTGATTTAAGTTGCGAGCGAATTGAATAAAAGCTGGACCACTGCAAAAAGCCAGATAAGGTCGTATATATTACAAACAAAATTGTTCCAAGTTCTGACGCAAATATATACGTGGGATTAATTCTTATTAAAGCTGACGAATAACATGAATTGTAAGAATAACAAAGAATTGGATTAGCTGGAGGTGAAATCGTAGTTTGTTAAATTTTGGTAAAGTAACATGTCTTTTAAGGAAACATGGTTTTTTAGATAATTATCTGCTTTTTATTTGATGTCTGCTACTGCCGCTACAACGTTAAACTTGAGTGATATTTAAAATTTTACGATCGGAGACTATCAACAACAGTGGGTTTCTGTCTAGTTGATTTTGTAACAAAATTTGAACCCTTGATACCAACTGTGGAGTATTTTCATATTTGTACCATCTCAAACTTTTTGTCTCAATAAGGTCATTTGGTTATACCGATTTTCAGCCATGAAAATAGCAGGCATTCACACAGTTTTGAGTTTGAGTTCCAAACATTTACCAATGTTTTTGTACTAGCCGAACATTGTTAAATAATCATATCTAGCCAATTCTTTTTTTATATTTTTCACATTATATTTGCTTTTCCGCTATAAAAAGATTTATTACTCTACTTGTGAGTTCAATTTAAATTCATTCATTGATTAATTAACCTATTTAGCTGATATAGATCAAGCAGGTGTGCCTAGCATATTTTCTGATTGTTGGTCCATTATTAGCCTAGTGACACCCTAGCTACCACCAGAGGCGGACTGGCAGCAAATCTCTCGGGTTGCTATATACAGAAAAGGGGCCCGTACTACGTATAATGCAAGCAACAGGGGGGTTGTGGCTCCTAGAAAAGGGCCGGGAGAAAGTTATCATAAGGGGGCCCAATCTTGTGTATGATATCTCCAATCATAAACCCAAGTCGCCAAAAATGATGTGTACCTGGAAACCATGCACCTATGAAATATTAAAAAGATCCCAGTTTTTATCATTTTGAAAGGTTCATCTGCTATCTTTGTTGAGGGTGTAGCTCCTTTTCTCTAACCATAGATACTTTAAGACTGCAGAAAATGAGGAACAAATTCAATGCTGTAATGCACAATTGATACTAACAAAAGTGCAACAGAAGACATATATGCACTGCGAGCGAAGCGAGGGAAAAAATTTTCGGCCACGCCCTTTAAAGTAGCTTGAAACACGATTCAGAATGCTTTTTACAGTCGTTTACCTCGCTTTACAAATTTTTAGGCATACTTTGTTGCGTTTCGTTAAAATTCAGTTCTTAATTTGAAACTCCTTGCTTTAAGAGAACCCCTAGACCTTGAGGCCCTGGGAGAGTTTGCCCCTCCTTGTCCCCCTCTTGGAAGCCCTGCTCATATTCCACTCATCTCTTTCACAGTTGCCTGTTTGTAAATTTTGACCTCCTCTAATTCTGAACTGTGAACTTGAGTATACATGTATGTGCGGCGTTTTCTCACGAAAGATTTTGTTCATATTAGATATTTTCCTGGGTTTTTCAAGCTCACTCGAAAGGGGGCCACCGATAAATTTCCCCGTGTCCCGCCTAGCCACAACGCCCCTGGTAAGCAATACTGAAATGTTTCTTTCTAAGGATTTTATCTTCATTTCTGTGACTTGTATTCTCTTGAACATAGATCCCAGGGGGGGGGGAGCACTCTATACATAGACATACGGGGGGGGGGGAGGGTAAGCCCGATTGTTATGAAGTTGAAAAGGCCCGGGTTGCGATCGCAACCTAGCATCCCTGCCAGTCCGCCACTGGCTACCACTAGTGTTTAACAGCTTCATTTTTCAGGTTTCAGGTGGCCTTTTGTCATTTTGAAGCTCTTTAATTCTGGTAGCTAATGTTTGAATGGATAACCGTTATTTTTTCTTGAAGTATTTTTCAACTTCAGCAAACTCTGAATACAATATTATTCTACGAAGCATAATTGTCACCTTGCTAAAGGCTGGTTTCCTTATAACGTATTTCGACGCATTTCATCTCAATTCATGGTCCACAATTTTCACGAAATATGAAAGTCATAAAGCACATTTCATCTTAACTCAACGTAATTTAGCGAATTTTTTTTGATGAATTACATTTAGTTACGTTCTGTTTGGATCATTTCGAAAGGCAGCTTTCATGAAGTTTGGTCGGTTCTTATTCGACGGAAATAATCTTAATTGATCGTAGATTCAGAAATGCGATGAAATACGTCGAAATTTGTTATATAAAAAAAAGCCTAAGGACTATAATCTCAAAATCAACAAAAAAGCACTATTAATCTTTTAGAAATTAAAAAATGAGCAATAATAGGATATGTTCTGAGAGTTCACTCGAAACGACTTACGCATATGAAATAGTTTGTAAAAATAAATGTAAATATTGCACTTTTGGTACAGAAATCTACGTTTCATAGTTTGGACTAGAGTAAAGTTTCCTGGAATAGTTAATTAATTCGTAATGTGGCTTTGCAGTTCTTTCTGATTTGTTTTTATCGTCTCATTTGTTTGCAGTCTTCTAGAGCATGAGTTATTCAATACAAGTTTTCGTTTGTCGTTGATTGAATTGACAGTTCTTGATCTTTTAAAGACAATTTGGCGATTCTTTTCCAGTATTTCCTTGCTTCTCCTCGTGACAATTTTCATTACAAACACAGAACGTAAGTATGATTTGCATCAAAGCTCATTTTAATTTTTAATACACAAGACGGGGAAGTTTCTACAACAATCGAGCAAAGTGCCTAACCTTGGTTTTTGCTCTTGATTTGGGTACATTCAGCTTTGTTGAATATTTTATGCCTTGGATACATTTTTGTAACACATTAGAAATCACGTGATCAGTTCTTTCATGTGACTCTGTCACTGGTTTCACAAGTATGCAACCACAACTTCTTGTCTGGACGAAGTTATTAGCCTTTATAAGAATAAATATGACAAATAACCTCTATAGCAAAACCATCTCAAAAAAATGGAGATGCACAAGATATCCGTGCTTGAAATCAAAGACAGAGATATAACTTTTTGTTTGAGCGGGGGGGGGGGGCAACCCTGATAAATAAGTGTAACAACAGCTATATTTTACAAACTTAAAATATTTTACTTATGCTACTTAAGCCCCCCAAGCCCCCCCCTCCCCCGGCTCTTCGGACTAATTCAAGGAATTTCAAAGATTTGGGATTTGACACCCCACACCCCTTCGACATTTACGTGCCTGAACAGCATCTACATTACACAGAAAGCTTTAAACTCACCGTATGACCAGCCTAGTATGACCAGCTCAGCTTAAGAATTTGAAGGGAATGTACTCTTCTTACGAATTTTTTTCTTGAGGTATAGCAAGAGTGGTAAAAAAAAATTCTACATTATGATAACTGATTTGTCGTTACAATGTTCAATTGGCCAACAAAGAGACTGATTACTGTCCAAAATGTATTTTTAATTTTCTGATATTAACAATTTTTTGCGGTACAGAATTTGATTTGGCTTTGGATAAAGCAAACATTTTATAACTTACTAAAAGCTTTTTCGTCTGACACTCTGACATTCGTCTGACATAATGGCAGTTTTGTTTCTTATGTTGGAAGGAACATGCTGTTTTATCCTATTCCCCAATCTTTAGATTGTGCGTCCTATGTAGCCCCACAAACTGCCCTTCAAAGAGAACAGCCTCCTCGATCTTGTAGGTCTAGAAACACTGTTAAAACAAGTGATTCTGCCATCAGTCAACATCTTTTAGTTAACCCAGATTGTGCAAAACTCTATAATCACGACATGTTTCGGATAATTGGCAGACCCCGGTCGTCCTTCCATCTAGCAGTTTTGGAGTCGATCTACATACAAACGAAAAACCCGCCATTGTGTAGACAGAAGGAGTTCGTTTACTCTCTTGGCCTCCAGTGGTAATTTTTCACTAGACTCGCGGCACTGATTGGTCAACTATACCGGTCTTGTGCTTGCGTTTTTCTGATCGGCCTATTTTGATCCACAACTGGGTATATATTTTACATCGTGTTCTTTCAGACCCTGATTCTGACGTTTTATGCTCTGAGGAGTGTCAGACAAAAAAGCTTTTAATATGTTGTAAAATGTTTGCTTTCTTCAAAGCCATTTTCAAGTTCTGATATTACTTTATTTTTTTGACTCGGTCCATATTCAAATTATAGGACACTTGGCTCTTGCAAGCAGTGCTGATATCTCTAAACAATTGACTGAAAGGCTGAAGACATATGACAAAAGAGTTAGGCCATATCATAACGGTAAGCATTGACACAGAAAGGCCAAGGGATAAGCAAGGCTAGGCCGAACTAATGTCCTAAATTTGCAGACATTGATTCTTCTTGCTGCTCATTTTGAAGTGTGGAACGGCAGCTTGTTGAGTTTTAAGTTAAGACAAGTTATTTTTAAGTTAAGACAAGTTATTTTTAAGTTAAGACAAGCTAAGTTGACTAAAGTATTTTACAAATACCTTTTTTATGTTTGGTGGCTCGAGATTGTAAGACAGACAGGCAGGACTGGGACACAGTCTCCAATCTTAAACTTTTAAGTAAATCATAACAAGATACAGTTGTTAAAAACGAAATTTATGGCTGACTGAAAATAGGTTGACAGCAGAATTTGAAAACAATTTGCAGATTTGTTTCCAAATTGAAAAACGGTTAGTTCAGATGGGTTGTTAGCTGCTTAGCTCATCCTAACTATCCTTGTCCAACTCAGCAAAGTAGAACAGCGGCTGTTAAATGCAAGTTAGATTTTAAATACCTTAATAACACGGCTAAACTAAATCAGGGCTAGTGCGGAGTGCTTGAATGAGCAGAGTCAATCCTTGTAAGAAATGGGGATGGACGGTATTGATAGCAATGATAACTATGACGTAATGATAGATATGACGTAATAGTGATACCCAGGTCTCTGCCTTGACCGATTCAACAAGACTCGTTTCTCTGTTCTAATTCTCACGACTCAACAACCACTGGGGTTAGGATTTCTGCTAATAGTCCGTAGAAAAATCTTTTTCATTTACCTTTTACTTGACAAAGGGGGATAAATACCTTCAAGATGAAGCTTGGATATCATGTATGGCAAGTAGACTTTTTCAACGTTGCCACCAGTAGAAGAAATTTATAAGGGGATCAAAATCATGATAACAGACAATGTGCGGTGAGCTGCAGGCAATGGTGAAAGAAATATTTATCAAAAATAAAGGAATACGGACGATATATTGTAATCTGTTACAGACTAAAATTTCAATTCATTGAATCAGCCAGTGGGATTTCAATCTGTCCAGCTTTGCTGGGCATTGTCTGAAAATAGTAAACACGATTAATTTGATATGATGACAGTAAAAATCTACTTCAGCATTTTGAAATTGGAATCTTGTGATGATATTGCTCTGTCTCATCTAGTAGACACAATTACAAAAAACTGCAAACTTTTATTGCAAGTACAAGACAGGTCCCATTGACCAGTAAAACGTATTTTTAGGTAAATGCAAACTTTCAATGCAACACAGGAACAAAAGATTGCGGGCCACATTATAAAAAAGATTGAGATTTTAAGCATTAAAACAATTTCTCTACATTACGCTTCTGATTTTATACCCTATACAGGAAGGTCATTAGGAATGTAATTAGGAATTTTTGTGGGTTGGGGAGAGGCTGCGACTTCAAATATGACCATTAGTTGATGAGAATGGACAGGCTTTTCTTAATTCTACCATCAAGCAAAGACATTGTGATGTTGGCCAGAAACAAGACATCAAGTATTTTTTAACTTAGAATGAATTTAGAAATGGTAAATAATAGTTGTAATAAAACAAGGCTTGCTTAGGAATTAGGATACAAAACGAGTGTTAATTAAAAAAAAAGATGATAGAGAACTAGAACTGCAATGTAAAATCCGACCACTGATAGATTAAACTCCTTTGTACTATGCTGTAATAAACTCAAAACTTATACCATGATGTTGCAAGGATATACTTTTAGCTCGCCCCCCCCCCCCAAAACAACTCTACGAGGCCCCCTCAGCAGCTCCCTGTTACCTGAAACTGCAGTATATCGTAACGTAGACAAAGGGTATATAAAAGGCGCAATCAGTTGAAAGTGTTTGGGGAACTGAAAGTTTCTTATTGTTTTGTTTCCAGTGTCAGCAGTAAATGTTTCCGTGAAGTTGGGAGTCATTGGTCTAGGCCCAGTCGACGAAAAAAGCCTGGTAAGTGAAATCTAATATACTTTACAAATTGCCGTTCTGCTTGTTGTTATGGATCTATAAAGCTATACTTGTCAAGCACTGCTAAAAACGCAGAATATTCTTAAGAAATATGACATTTTCAAAACTTTTTACAAGGCTTTGTACAAGTTAATTCAACTGATTTTCTCCCAACCGCGTAAATCTGTTTCCAATCGGCTTCCATAGAATACTGTTGTCCGAACAAAAACAAAAATTTTTCTTTAACTCCAGGAATATCTACTAACAACACGCCAATAAAGCACCTGCTTCCATGCTGAGCTGAAATTATGTTTCTATTCCGAGCATTCCCTTTTATCTTAGATGAAATGAAATAGGCTCAAACAGAAGCCAAAAAACAATAGAGGGTATTACTTGCTTAATCATCTGGGTTTGGACTTTCTAACGTGAAGCTACATAATTTTTTACAGCAAGCATTAGGGTGATCCGTTTTACAAAACGAGGTTCCAAAGGGACAGCAGAAAAGTGTTCCTATTAACCCTTTCCAGCGTTTAGTGTTTACAGGAGAGGGAAAGCAGTATTCTAGATATTCAGAATAACAGGGATCACAATAAATAGGTATAGATATGGAAACAGCTGAACAGTCAAAATCTTGTTTGTAGCATATTAATATCTACAACGTTCAGCATTAACCCAGCTTTTACCCCAGGTTATAGCATTCATTTATATGTTGCTATTTAATGGAAACGAAATCTTTCAGACACTTGGCCTGGACTTTTACTTACGGCATTGGTGGAGAGATGAGAGGCTTGATTTTGGAAATGAGGCATTCAACTTCAATGGTGATCCAAGTGATACAATATGGGTACCGGACACGTTCTTTCCAAATGCCGTTGATATTAAACATCACAAAACTCTTACTCCTAGCGCAAGAACCATAATAGGGCCTAACGGAACGGTTTACACAAGCATAAGGTACGAAAGGGAAGCTTTGTTTTACATATGTAGCAATCACTTATGCCATTCAATGCTAACTATTACGTGCAGATTATTGTCACGACCCAATAATTACACGAAAGCCTCGCAATTAATTTATAAGAGGCATGGTTGAATTTTAGTTGAAGAGGGTAGGAAAAAGTATATTTCTGAGTCTACGGCTTGTTTGATTCTAGAGGAAAGAAACAATAGACTACAAAGGTTTTGTGATTCCCAGTACTATAACGAACGGATTTAATCTTGAAGTCCAGTAATCCGTTTTGTTGGCCTCAACTTGATACTGTTAAATCGATAATGAGGCTGCGTTTCCATTGGAAACAGGGCCTTAACTGCAACTTTTATTATAATATTTCAAATCTGAGTGATAAACTTACTGCAGATTTAGTCTTTTTCAAACTTATTCAGTTATGTCTTGCATCTTTATGTAAATTTGGAATGAATTGAAAAACTGATCAAATAGAGTTCTTGAAATAAAAATGATCAAGCTAACTCTGAAGAAACATTATTATGCAAAGCTCAGTAACGCTTTGTTCCAGTTTAAGCAAACTGATAGAAAGAGTCCAGAAAACATTATTATTCCACGGCTGTTAGCCGGAGGAAGGTTATGCAACGATGCAGTAGTTTTATGAAAGACCAATGCATAACTTGATAAGGGTATACAGAACGAAAGGAATTTACAATTGTGCTTGAACTTTTCTCTTTTCCTGCAAAAGAGCAAAGACCGCCAAACCATTGATAGTTTCACTTATATTATATTTATAAAAAAAACTCATAATTAAAAGATACAAAGAACAAATTTGAGGAAAGCAGGTAGTAGGGCCAATTTCATCCGGAGGAAGGTAATGGTGATTTCTGGACTCTTCTGATTGATGTATTGAAACTGATTATTTCTGTTTAGGCTCACATTGAAGACCTTTTGCAAAATGCATCTCTCAAACTACCCCTTTGACAAGCAGATCTGCAAAGTTGTATTAGAAAGCTGTGAGTCTTCCTCGACTTCTATTTATTTTGTCTTAATTTTCTTTGTCTTTTATCTGATTTCTCTGGTTAAATGCTGCTGTCCAGAAAACCAAGATGTGACCAAGTTCCTTTGCACAAGCAAATCTGTACAATTTTCGTAGAAATTCCTTATTCCGTTCAACTTTTCCGTGAAAATCTGCGTCCGGCAAGTATGAATAACATGAAAATCCGTGCCATTTCTTCGAGAAATAGCCGGAATTCCAAAATCTGCGAATAATTTTGCTCAAATTCCGTTGTTTCGCAAACCCGGATGACCCCCTCGTGAAATAAATCCACGTTAAAAAACCCAGTCATTTTAACTTGCCAAGCTTTTTCAGCAACACTCTTTAACCCTATAACAACGTGACAATGGCTTCTATAGTTTGCGATGTCTTATTTATGAGTTCCATTCATGAAAAAGGGCTGAAGACTAAAACAATTAACCTTAGAAAAGCATGAGTTTGGAAAATTGCTAGACAATCTTTTGGTGGTACAAAACTTGTAAATGGCTTTGAAAAAAACAAACATTTAGTAAACTAAAGCTTTTCGTTTGACACTCTTCAGAGTTCACGCCTTATACAAAAAGGGGCAGAAAACGCTCAAATTGGTTGAAGGGCAGGATGATTTTCTTGACAAAAGCAAGTTGCCAAAAGGTCATAGCATGGGGCCACCATGATGCCTCTGCACCCCCAGACATTACACCAGAAGTAAAATTTTGATAGCGCAACTAACATTTCTTGCAGACGCATTTACTGGGAGAGAGATGTCACTCTCTTGGAAGGATGCAAAAATTCCTGTCGAGTATTTTTCTGAACATGTGCAGCTATCAGGATATGATTTGGTAAGCATTCATGGAGAAACTGACGTGACAATCTTCGATAACGGAGGTATGTACAACTACATACCTGATTTAGACTTCTTTTTCTTTACAAACTGTCTCATCATCTGAGTTTTTAAGCGTTCTTGCAAGTATATGTTGAAATTCCAGTACGACTGCTGCACTTCAAACAGATTCAAACGATAATTTGCCATGCACCAACGAAACATCTCCTGGGCACGTCATCTTTCAATAACTATTGACGCGTTCACGCCAAAATTCCCTACGGTGGCCTGACAACTTTGAAAGATGTAACAAAGATCATGCACATTTACAATCATAGGCATTTGGAAAAGTAGCAAGATTGATACACCTGGGCACAAGTTGGGCTAACTTCGTGGAAAATGATTTACAGCACGCCCCCCCCCCCCAATTTCTATCGCCCCAAATTCACATGCCTAAAGTTTAGCTAGATCAACACTTAGAACGTAAAAACAGCTCTCAAATCCTTACTATAACTAATATTTATATTTGTACAACAAATGCAAATATAAAAAGAATTGGACTAAGCGCATGTCCTTGATAAAAAGGAGTGCCAATCTGCCATTCACATTGTCGAGCCATGTTGCGTTTCTACCCGTTAAAAGAACCCTATAACCTTTTCCCGCTTCCCTCAATAAGGTTTCCGTTGAAAAAGGCCCCTTTGACGAAAAGTTCAACTGCGCTCCAATCCAATGAAGAAATCTCCTTTAAGCAAATATTGTGTACAAAGGACTTACCCTCTCTCTGCTATGCTTCAGTTACAGTGCCCGATTAATTGTAACGATGCTTTTAAAGAAGTGCTGGTGTCAAATAGAAATAATGAGCTTTAGGAAAACCCAGAAAAACAGTTATTTGTGTTAATGTGTCTTATTCTTTAATTTCCCCAGAGAAGTTCGTATCTCTTGTGGCTGCAGTCAACGTCAAACGTACATTTACTTACCATCTGTTCAGTGGGTATATGCCAACAACACTTCTCGTAATACTGACATGGGCCACGTTTTGGATCCCGCCAAAAGCTGTGCCGGCGAGGGTTACGCTGATCGTGACGAACTTCTTGTCTACAATATTTGTAATTCAACAAGAAGGCTTGAAGATAACTCGAGTTGATTATACAACCGCAATTCAGATATTTCTCATGACAAATTTGGTTTTTGTTATGCTGTCAATGGTAGAATACCTCATCGTCCTGAATACCCCTCCCAAAGTCAAGGTAATGTATGGATTTATCAAAGGTACCTTTGTATTAGCATCACCCTGTTACCCTAAAATCAGCCAATACTTCCACCTATTTGATTTTAAATGGCAACATGGCGTAATGTCAACGTGAGCAGATTTTCTTTTGATTGCTTTTACATGTGAGACAGTGAAGTATCAGCCTGTTGTGGTTGTGCATTTGCAATCATAAAAACTTTGCCATGTCTTTGTATTGATTAAAAATGACGAGAAGTTTCCCTTTACAACACATACGTTGCCTGTGGTTCAAAATCCCCATTTCGTATCGAAACTTCTCCTTACCTTGAAGCAATGTCTTATCAAAAGAGCAAGAGTTTATAAAAAAAAAATCAGCTTACGAATGTTCACAAATCTGCTAGAATGTAATTTCAGGTGAAAGATCTAAAATAAAACTTTGGTAAATCAGCCTAACCTCCTTGACAATTTGTTACTAAAAAGTTGAAGAATGATCAACAGTCTTAAAAATTAGTTTTCTTCACAATTCCTATAACCCATCATAAGAACTTTAGGACCTGCTCGTTAAAAAATTTTCTAACAATCTCATGGAAAAGATGTCATACTGAAAGAAATTACCACGCACGCCACAAATGTATTTCCTTCTTAACTGGAATGTGTAGAAAACATTCCAGGACGAATTGCTTCTCAAAAAGATCTTTCTTTTGTCTTTAGAAGAAGAAGAAGGTAATTGTGATTGCGAACGGGCTAGCGGATAGTCTTCCTAATGGAGATCAAGAGCAAAAGGAGGGAAAGCAACTAGAAGCAAGAACTATTGCTCAACGCTGCGATAAAAATTACTACTACGACGACGTGCATTTTGTTGATTATTATTCCAGATTGATAGTTCCTCTGTTATATGCTGCATTTGTAGCTGCATACATAGGATACTTTGTGAATAAAACGTGACAGCCAATATCGTTCAGGAAACACAAGACTATGCGGTGCTATCAACGTTTCAACATTTACAAACAGTTATAGATCTCCTTTTGGAACCAGTTATAGACCTCCTTTTGGAACCAGTTATAGACCTCCTTTTCAATTACTGCAAAGGAGGCTTGCAAACGACACCTGAATATGACTACAGAAGGTTTCGGGGCTATGAAAGCTTCCGTTCTACTTTGCCTCACAAGCGCAAACATTGAAACATAGTCTCGAGAGCAATTAGATTTCCATGGCCTTCCATGCTATTGATATAAATTTATCTCAATTAAACATAAATAAATATATCTTTGGAACTGGCATTATTGCATATATCTACCTATATTAAATTATAAAATACTGAAATATTTATTGGTTGAATGGTATATATACATACTTTATATTTCATATCCGTCCATATTGAAAGGATAGATTAGATCAAACATGTTGTGCTTTAACTAAAGCATTTCATCTCATATAAACAGCCATAAAGATTTTCTCTTCATAGTATTCGAAGGCTTTGTAATATAAGTGACATATTGTTGATGGACTTTGTGGAAGACAAACGATTTACTATACAGACAGACTATCGCAGTAAACAAGCGACAACGCATTCATGAAACCAAAACACCAGGGTGACAAGACAAAAACCTGAAATTACCTATTGAGCAAATGAATCAGTTCTATACAGCCATGAAAAATATTTCTTAATAATACGAGATTGGACCAATTAAACTTGATCAGAAATGTCAACAAAATCTGACTACAACTGCGGCTAAACAGCATTTCTGAATACAAAGCACGGCAGCAAAGCATAATGGATATTGTCGAAAGACAGGAGATTTAATGAATATGATCCATTGAAAAAGATGTTATGATAATCTTTCTGCTTCTTAAGCAGGTTAGAATCGTCAAGCCATTGCAGCTGCTCCTAGCACAAAATATATGATAGAAAGACAATGAAAGAAAAATAGCTTAATGTCAAAGAGTGTCAGACTCGGATAGGTATGTCAACTGTCTTGATTAAATGCTGACTCCGCTGTCTAGCAATGGGAAAAACCAGGCACAATATAATGCCACTGCCAATACAAGGACAGTGAATAGTTGATTTTGAGAATATTTTGGAGAATTGAAATAAATTATAGGAATAAATTAAAAATCATAAAAATGAAAGTAGTTATAGGCCTACAGCCATTGCAGGGAAATGAAGTAACATCCTTATAAAATTCAAAATTTACTTAAGACCAAGAAATTATGTAATTATCTAGCTTCCTTTCATTGAAAATAAAACAAACTACTTTAAAAATTCTCAAGAAACGTTTGATAAAACGAACTTACGTATCATGAAACAGACAAACGTTTTGTGAAACGAACAAACATTTCATTTCTTAACAAAAAGGCGTCTGTCCCATTTTATTCAAAGTGTTTCTTAGATGCATGAAAAATCGCCACAAAATCTGTCCAAAAATTTATTCTGGCTGTTATTCGAGGATCATCATGGGGACGACGAGCACAAGTTACATACGACAAACAAAAGAATTAGCAGCAAGATGCATCTAGACTCTAGCTAAATCTGTAAATAGGTTAAAAAGGAGACAAAAAAAACGATTACTTGGATAAAAGTTTTCCATTACATCATGATAAAAGAACTTAAGAGATATCCTTAAGAATGAATAGACGAATAAGGAAAAATAAAATGCAAAATTTCCTCTAGATGTCTTTCAAAGACCTTCCTGGAAAACAACATTTAAACAATCCTTTGCGGGATTATGGCTTTGTTTAGAAACAAAATATGATATAAAAGATATGAAGCAAAGATATAAAAGAATTCACATAATATCTTAAGGATATAAAAACAAGGACGATAAATTTGCTATATTTCATATCGAAGATGCCGCTCTTCATACAAGGAAACAAGAAAAAATAAACTGGCTACTGAAAAAACATGAGTATTTTACATTAACAAAACAAGCTTAAAAACAAACTGAACAAACTAAAATTTTGCAAATATATTTAACACTAAAGTTAGAAGAATCGATAACGACGGAAAATTCCAGTTCTGTTTGCCTTTGTTAAAAGTACTTAGTTTAACGTAATCAATCTTCGTGTGATCAGGTCTCTGTCCACGTGATCAGGCTCTGTCCACGTGATCAGGTCTTTGTCCACGTGATCAGGTATCTTTTCAAGCGATCAGGTCTTTTTCCTGGGCACAAGTCTTTTTTTCACGTGACCAATCCTTTAGCCTGGGTCTTACTCAAATCATTGTTTTATACAGCGAAAGATTTCTAGTAGATACCATGGTACCAGAACATTAGTGGGCAGCACCCTTTAGAGCTGCTTTGACGAGCTGTCTTAAAACTTTCAATGATTTTATGAATTGGTTACTGGGTTCTGTTTCCTTTAACAAAGTAGTAGCATTGTTGACTTGTATGGAAAGGTTTTCAAGAACCCTTGGCATGTGTTCAGCGGTAATCTCATCTTTCTGATCCAAAGCAGTAATAGCTTCAGATAAATAGCTGAAAAAAAATCAGGTAACAATAGAAAAAACAGGCAATCAACACGACAAACTATTGATCCATACAGACCCCAGGTCGCTTTTGTGAAAGATAAATTAACATAGTCTTTCAGCTAGGGAATAGCTAAAGTTGCAGCGATTTTAGAAACATCAAGCTGCTCTATGGACCTAACCAAGACCGCTGTGAGCGCAAGCTTTTGAATACAATAAGCGAAACTCAACAACCAGTTTCTTTTTCAGAAGACATTCTGGTGAAACATGGCACAAATTGGTTATGCTTTGTTGATATGGTGCGATAGAAGGGCTGTATAACATACTATGGATAACTAGGAAAAACTGCACAAAAAAGGGCCTATTCCGGTTTCAAACTAAAGCTGCAAAAGGTTGTTGAAGATGGCAAATAGACAAACTATAAACGCCTTGCACGACAAAGCGACGTCTTTTGTATTTAAAATTAGATTCTCAGTAAGCTACGGATAATCTATGGCTCTTGCATCTAGACTCTGAAATGCAATGAAATGGAGGACTGGCATGTATAAACAAGTTTGCCTTGGGAAAGTATAAAGAGTGCAAGACAATGTATTCCGATAATATGAATCATTCGCTAATCCTTAGTTGGGAGCAAGAGGCTGCTAAAGTGGCTGAATATATAGACATAGGTGAGGTAGGAAGTTAAGAGTGGATTGAATAATTTCAAAAAAACTGTCGAATTCTGTTTAAGGAAAATATTGCGTGATGTGATTGCTGATTTTTTTGCTGTAAATGACTTATGGAAACAATTAAAAAGGCTTACTTGACTTTAAGGTCAGTCTCAATAGTCAGCTCGGCTGAAAGCTGCTGGATAAGTGACAAAATAACGGGCTGCGACAAAGCATTGCCTTTCTTTGAGAAAAGGTCTTCCGCATCCACTCTTTGGCAAACGTACAATACCATATTGAGATCACCAGCATTCAATGCGATCGTGAAGGCATTATTGTAATCCAAAGATTCGATGTTCTTGTTTAACTGATCCTATAACAAGTTAATTATTTGTTTTGATTAACAAACTATTAGGAGAAATTTTGATGAAAAAGTTGGCTAGTGTAGGTGTATATAAAATTATTCAGCTTATATACAAGTATATTGTAATTGTGAGTATATTGACATCAAAGTTGTACTTATAAAATATGATGGTCTATTTTCAAGTGTTCAGGTGGGAAAGGGTCTTTTCTTTACCAAGAATAGTTTTTCATTCATAAGTAAGTCACATAAGAAGAGGAATAAATGTACAAAGTATTTTACAGAATCAGCCTCCACATTACCATCAAATAGAAACATGGATGCATATAAGAAATAAAATAAAACTGAAAAGCTCACATATAAAGATTGGTCGAAAAATTTAGGGGAAAGAAAAAATGCTGTATTGGATTTTATTGGATAAAAAGGAGGGCTTCAAAACAAGACGTTACAGAAAACAAAGTTCTAAACGGGTTTTGAGCTACCATTTTATGTAACGCAGAAGAATTGAAAACAAATATACATCGAAGAAAAATGAAAGCGAACTAACAAAAGGATCCTCTGAATAGCCACTTGTCTCCTTCGCAGATGCCATTCCACCAATTGAAATGAGTTCTTCTCTCATTTGGTTCATTGATTTGTCAAGATGTGAAACCACGTCTTTTTTAAGTCTAAAACGACAAAAGTAGGATAAAAGTGGTTGCTGCTTATGTATCAAGTAATAGTTTGCATTAATATAACAATATTCGGTTACATAAGATCGACATAAATTTTTGAAAAGTTGATTGAAAATAAAATTGACAAAAATTGAAAATAAATGTTTAAATAGACTTTTATTGCCTCTTTCATTGATCCCCTAGTTCTTTACATTAGATCGCCATTACCAGCTTATCAAGAGTGACTAATTCAATTTGTCTAATCAGGAGTTGCTTAGTTAACATTCATCAAACAAGAAACTACAAGTTTAAAAGAGGGGTATATGACTAAAAATAATGCAAATAATATGTAAAACTTAGGAATAATTTAGTTATAAAATACGAGCAGAGAACTCAACAAGAAATCAAAAGTTGCAAATTCCTTTTGATGTTGCACTGAAAGCAAATCTGATTAGCTTCAGAGGCAAATAAAAAATGGTGAATCTTTATCGGCACATAGGCTGTGGTCCACGAATAGTTCAAAACTAAAGATTTAACTAGAATATAAAAGCTTATCGTGCATTCGCAAAAGATTATCAGGATAAGTCAAAATTGATTAGAATAGTCAATAGCATTTTCAAGAGATGTTCATCTTTCAACCAAAACTGGACGCCTATCATTTTTTGATAAAAAAGCATTACATTATGGCAAAACCTTTTTATTGCTTCATTCGTAATATGGGGATCGCATGATATGGAATTCGCTATCTAGACTATGTGTGCTTCTGAATCTCTTTCCAAATAGCATGAAATTTGGTGAAATAGCATGAAATATGGCATAAATGTAATTTGGTGAAAAACTCGGTTCCTTCGAAGAAGGAGTCATGATCTTTCTCTTCTCATAGACTAAGGTCTGCCAGGAATTTGTCACAAAAACCTAACTGAAGCCGCCTTATAGCGTTTGGTTTTGCCCAGACAGTCCTTTTTAATTTTGGGGTCTTGTTCATTTTGAAATTACAGACAATACTTTATCCACACTACAGCATGCGGTATAACCAGTAATCTTGGATTCTAGATACCTTATGTCATTAATCGTAAAAAAATAGTTTCGACTTACTCATTCACCAAATCCTTTATTTGTTTTTCCATCACAACAAGCAAGTTGTTTTCGATTCCAGTCAGACGATCTGCTGTGTCCTGAAAAGTTTGCCCTAGCCCTTGAAGTTGCTTTAGAACCTGATCACGTGATTGCAGATCCTTTTGTTTTCTACTGTCAAAATAGGACTCCATTCTTTCAAAATCTACGGGGAGGCAAATATCCACTGACATATCAAATCCTCAAGTTTGATTATAAGTCAATGAGCCATGTTAAATTCCGTAACCTTAGCATTAGAAATGCCTCACTGAGGGTTTTTCATTTGTTCCAGACAGCTTTCTTTAAAAGTATACCAAAATGCAGTTCACAATTTTACATGTTTCTTCAAGTTAAAAAGAGTAACAATTAATTTCTAAGCTTGGAATATTGTAATTTAATGCCAACTGATACTTGAATTGACAAGAAATTGAAATTAAAATTGATCAAATAGTTTTTGCCAAAAATTGCCTTGAAACCACTATGTACTTCCCAAGTATATGCATATTTATCGGTGCAACCTACTCAGTGATAAGCTTAACTTAGAAAGCTTAACTTAGACATCATGAAAGCTAAATATTACTTACGGTGCAAAGAAACTAAGAAATTGTTATTGCTGAAAGGTAACAAGCAAAGACTCGAATATCAAGACTCGATCAAGCAAATTGCATTTAAAGACCCTTAGCATTCAAACATCAGTCGAACTGTTATCTTCAGGAATTCGAAAAAATCTTAAGGCAAAAAGAGACGTATGAATACTTTAGACTGCAAATAGTTTTGTCACAAAACGTTGCAAAAGATCTAGAAGCTAACAAGACTTTCTGATAGGCTGAAGTTTAGTCCAATTACATATTTGAATTGATGAAGGCAATATTTAGACCCACATGAAGATTAAGGTTAAATGCATGTCGACAATGACCCTGCGATTTTCAAATGATCTGCTTTGGATGTCTACCTCACACAATTAGCTTACAAAATTGCATTTTGTACAGTATTGTACTGTATTTGTACTGTATTTATATTGTATTGTATTGTATTGTATTGTATTGTATTGTATTGTATTGTATTGTATTGTGCTGTATTGTGCTGTGTTGTTCTGTGTTGTTCTGTATTGTGTATCTATAGTGTATTTATATTATATCATGCAAAGTTCTGGAACATTTGTAATGTCGGGTGTGGAGGTGACTCGATAACGTTATGTTTTTTGCCTCCATCTCAACAATGATCAACTTGAGTTTTTTTGTATTTGTTTTTATTGTGTTAAAAAAACACTACTAGCATGAAAAACACTTACGTGATCTGGTGCCTTTTTCAAATTCTCTGCTAATCTGCAAAAACATTTGGCGGCAGCTATCTTCAAATGAAGGTATCAGCACCTTCTCAAAAGCATTACGGTATGCATTTGGTAGTGTATTCTCCAGTACAGCAGTGGCACTGAATTCGAGCGACTCGACCACAGCCTGCTGAAAGAGATACCATTATATATTTGTCTAAACATATCTATTATTAAACGAAGAGAGGAAGACAGATTTCACGGCTTGAAAGAGAAAACGCAAGGGTCTGTAGATCCTTAGCCTCAAAACAGATGTGAAGTAAGGCAGACGAGGTAAAAATCAAACAAGGAAAATGTGATAAATTAAAAAATTTTGAGAAAAAACAAGAAAAACAGAAAAGGTGTAGTCACTATCACCTGGTTACTACTTTTATTTCCTTTGGTTAGTGAATAGTTAGTTGGTTTCATATAATAGAAAACGACATATGTCGACAAGCGGATCTCCGTCTCTCAATTTTGCCCCGTATCTATTCGCCCTTCGAGACTTGACCAATTCATCAACAACGCAGGTTGTTAAATTGGTAACTGCTGGAAATTAGCCAAAAAGTTAATTCACATTCTACCTCTAGGGCTGGGAACGATATCCCAGCTAATATTAGATGAATCAAAACACTGGTGCTGCAAGAACTGATAGCGCACAAGCTGCATACCCCAAAATACACCGAAACATGACACAATGGAAGGACAACCTATTACTTCTCTCATAGATATCATTTCACTCATTTAATAAGAACACACTGTATCAGGCCTTCACGGAAAATTTTCCACTAAGATGACAAAAGGGAATTCGTGTGTAAATAGAAAAAAATGTATGTGTTTAATGGCTTTTCTAATAGATCGAATCCATTTTAAATCGTCTCAAAAAGTGTGGAAAGGTCTATTTTGTCTACCTGGATCCGATTCTGCGCTACAGTTTAATTAAATCCAGTAAAATGTGCTTTAGCAAAAACTGTTTTCCTTCCCTTAGATAGAAGGGTCTTAACAGATAAAACAAATCCGACCTATCTTTTAACTACTCCATCTTGCGGGTAAGGAAAATTGTTGAGCAGTACCAAAATATTTTTGAGGGTGAGCGCTTAAAGGACAAATAATCAGATCATGTCTGGACAGTTCCTTTGATAATTTCCAAAATAATTCATAAAACATTATAAAGGACATTTGAAACTTCACGAACATAAAAAAATCATAATTTTTTTACATAAAATTAAAATTGAAATATTTTGCACTTCTTTGTGAGATCGCTGCTTGATTCGTCAGAATAAACTTTAGTTTGGAAAGGTTCCAATAAATCAGCAAGACCTAAGCCGAATAATTTACCTTGCTGGCCACCATCGCCTCCACTTCCTCGCGAAACGTCTTTTCCATTGCTGCTAATCGCTGAAATGAAGAAACAAATTTTAAAAATTGCTTTGAGAAAAGCAAACATGTTGAGTCATACTGAAGCTTTCGTCTGACAGTCTTCAGAGTAGATAACGTCAGAACATAGACCGAGAACTCTACGCTAGGAAACATATATACCCAGTTAGGGATCGAAATAGGCCACTCAAAAAGCGGTTCTTGTGTAGACAGGAGGAGTTCGTTTTCTCTCTTGAACTCCATTGGTATTTTCAATAGGCAAGCGGTACTGATTGGGCAACCTCAACAGTCATGTGCTCGCGTTTCTGATTGGCCTTTCTTGATCCACAACTGGGTATATATATTTCTTAGCGTAGATTTTTCGGTCTATGTTCTGACGTTATCTACTCTGAAGAGTGTCAGAAACTCAAATTTTTGCTTTTTTAAAGTCATTTTTAAATTTGTGTACCACCAAAAGATTGTAAACAAATTTCAACTGAATTCTGATCAATTTGAAATACAGGGATGAAATGACTATAAAATATACGTAGATCTATTCCAAACTTTGAAGAAATATTATTTAGAAATTATGAAAAGTTATACTTCTTATGTGACCACAACTCGTGGTTCCTACGCCTGGAATTACAGAGGGCTGGTGACTCTTCTCACTTTGAGGGAAAGATTGGTCACATCAGGGGCGCGATTCGCGGACCTTTGGATCTGTTTTTAACGACCCTAACCACTGAACCACCCTGGTTTGAAAAATCACAATAATTCTAAACGATTTGGGTCGTGCTATGTGTATCACAAGAAGATCAAAATACACTGCAAGAACACAGAACACGCCAAAACAGAGGAAGAGCGAACAAATGTTTCAATCCAGGTTCACTGAGCAGCAGAGAATTTACTTACAGAAGAAACTTGCGAAGTGACTTGCTCCATGGCAAGAGTGATTGGTCTTTGAAAATCTAAACAGGATAAAACAAGAACTCGATAAGAAATTTTTGACGAGACATCTTGAAAGTGACATCTTGACATCTCATATCGCAATGCTTGTCAACAAGTAGTACAGTAGAAACAGCCTTAAATTTCCCGACTTTTTCGTTTTGTACTTCCAATCAGAAATTTTAACTGATTCATAGTCTAGAAAATATAATACACGATTCAAAATAAGTGATTCTGTGATTCCAGTCAGCGATAATGTCTGATTAATGACCAAACATACCAATGAGAAATTTTACCTTATTGATCGCCTAGACAATATCATACACCATTCAAAGTAAGTGATTCTGCGATATAAATCAGCAATGGTAACTGATAAATAGCTTAAAGGCAATCTGTCACGACGTTTATTGGTTATAAGAACAAAGGGATTTTTATTGTTTCCAGTCCCCCTTTAATTTATCGCATTGTAAAAAATATGGCGGAGCGCTGGAATCGTGTTTAGGCTATTGTTCAAGCTATTGTTCTCGTTAACCAATCCACAACGAGACAGATTGCCTTTAAGCCAACCATAAGAAGTGATTCTTAAATTGAAAGCCTGTACTGAAAGCTAAATAAAAACACCAGTATGATCGAATGACAATTCGATTTGACCAAGGCAATACAGTGTTGGACGGATTAGGGCAGCCGTACAGTTTCATTACCTTCCTTGTTGTTTATCCAATGGGTATATGAGGCTGGCGTTCACATCAAATCATCAGGCATAAACATGTGACTTTTTCAGATAACATAATACAATATTCCCAGCAAAATATCCAATTGCTTTTGTATTTATATAAATAATAATTGTGAGAATGACATACCGGTTATTGAAAAGGAAGACTTACTTGGCAGCAAGTTGCTTCTGAATTCAGCTTTCAGGCATTTTTCAATTTTTCCCGTGACAGCAGTGTTGACTCCTTCGAGCAGTGCAAGCATTTGTCTTTCTTGCGCATGCTTCATATCTGTTTGCATTGTAGACGTTAACAAATCGATTCGCTGAGCTAGTTTTGATTGTCAAGGAATTCAAGACCTAACATGGTGATTCTAACAGTGCAGTACATAATTGAATCAATGTAGGCAGGAAAGGTTGAGGCCCAATTTTGGATTGTCTGATATCATTGCAGCATAACGAAACTGCCGAAAATACAACTTTCATTTTTCTCCTGTACTTTCCTAAATCGTACCCCAAACATTACAAATTGATTAAATGTAACAAAGCATTTAACAAATTGCAAATATAAAAGCAAGGAAATCTAAAATTTATCAATGATCGCAAAGAAATGACCTAAATAAAAAGCAACTCTTTTAAATAAAACAGGAAAAAATATTTCAAAAGCAAGAAACAGTTTAAGAATCATCTTTGCAAATGATCAAACCCAACAAAATATTGGGCACCAAATAATCATGAAGTCATAGAGAAGATACAGCAAGCTTTGGTGATTTCTTTTACTGCCTTGTTGAAGTTAGGCGCTGAATTCTTCTGAATTTGCTGCAGTGCAGCCTTCATGCTTTCCTTCTCTGCCAGCCGCTGACTCTCGAGCCGTTCGTTTCGTTTCATTTGTTGCTCCAAAGTTGCTGTCAGTTCCTGTACTCGCCGGGACATTTGCACCATCATTTTTTCTTGATCTTGCAATGTTTTCAAAATTGTTTCCATTTGCTTCGAATTCTATGGATGTAGAGGTTTTAAAGTCTTACTACTTCACAATTGGGCAACAAAGATATTTAATGCAACGTAGTGGAAAGAATCAGCATCTAGAACGAAATATCACAGAAACTTCACTTTACTTTTACTGGTTCATCTTACTCGGTTCAACATCAAAACTGAGCTTGCATCCAACTTATTCACAGATCCGTCAGCATCTGATTCTTGGCAAATTCCTATCTTCTTACAACGAAAACGCACTGAAAAAAGTGTTATTCGTGTCGCGAAGAGAAGAAAAACCTAATTAAGAGAGAGAGAGACAAAAACTTGAACATCTATTTTGATCAAGAAAAGGAGGGAAAACAATCGAGTTTTTGATCGGGTGCATTCTCGTTGCATATTATGCAAACGTTTCGTAAGATTTGATTTCCTTTAACTTGTTGTTGCTGCTGCTATCCATCCATATAAATTACAAACTAGCAAAATACACAGCAAACTTACTCAGCTTGTACTTACTGGGCTTTAAAAATACGATAGGCGACAGTACAAATGTTTTTTAAATGTCTACTGACCTCTTGTGCATCTACAGTGGACATTCTTACATCGGAAGAGGCGTCGCCATTTAAGCCTAGGCCTAACAAATCACCAGTCTTAATTGTCATGGAACTATCTGAGCTCGAGCCAGTTGATTTTTCTGTCACGCTATCTGCCGGCATCCTACTGCTGCCCCTGTTTGACAACACTCTTTTGTTTTCCTTCCCACTTTTTGGTGAACCAGACTTATTTGGTGAGACTATTCCTAAATCCGCCATAAGTTGTCTCCTAGCAAGTTCATTATCAGAAACAGGCTTTATCTCATTCCAGTGTCCAGCGGAGGCATTGCCTGTCATGGCCTTTTCTCCTTCAAGACCCTTAGGCCTTTCCAAAATAGTGATGATCCCCTTGCGCGGCTTTGATGGATTCAGGTCCGATGATGAACTGCTGCTCATCTGGGTAGCTTTCTTCAGCCGTGCCCCATCTTCCGAATCCTTTTCATCACTTGGCATCGCTTCACTAAGTTCAGTTGAAGAACTATCCACGGGAACTGGTTCTTCCTCTTTGCCGGTTTCAACACCCTGCTTGATACTGCTCTTCTGTTCCTCTTCAGGGGAAACGGTATCCTTTTCTTCCCTACTCAACTCCTTCTCCTCTTCCTTTGTACTTTCATCAACCTGTTCCTCTTTGGTGTCTTGTCCTTCACTTTGGTCAACGTGAATTGAGGCATTTTCATAATCTGTTGCTTGTGATATACTGGAAGTACTCTGTGTAACGCCAGTCAGGCTACTCCTACTGCTTTTTATACTTTCTTCTAAGGCTGAGATCTTTAAAGCAGCTGTGGCAAAACTATCGTTGTCCTCTTGGTCTGAAACCACACTACCTTGTTCTCCTGTGATATCTGACATACCGTCACGGATAGCTAAAAAGAACAAACCTCGATCCTTTGAGTCGTACATACAAAAAATCACGAGAACAAATTAATGTTGTTTCAGAAGTTGGAAAAACATTCTACGAACTGCGAATTAAAAAACCTAGAAGAATGGGCCAACGCACTTTTACTTCAAATACGCCCAAAATGATTCTGGGCATTTTGGAACGAGAAATTCTCGTTCTCACGGGGTAAAATTTAAGAACCTCTGCACCAAAATCAACAATTTTTGAAAAAGAGAACTGATGATGATCAATAAAAGAACCGTATCCTTCACACAGTAGTGGATTATTCGATTTGATTTAATCAAGTCATACAAGTCAAATGCACCTCCCCCCCCCCCCCCCCCCGATTTGATCAAATATCATGATACCTTTGAATGGGGTCCTTGTCAAGAAACCTGTCCATATAAATGCATAGTAAGTGAAAAAAGAAAATTGAATATATTATGGAGATATTATGATCACGCAATTACTTACACATGAAATCTTCCGAAGATACAGCCGTACACTCTGAAAGCGCTACAGGCGGCACTGAGCAAGTCGGGGTATATTTGATGTGAAGCTTATCCAACGACCTGACAAAGAAAGAGCCGGCAGTGAGAAAAGGGGGGCGATACGTGCGACACAGGCTTAGAGAAGATATGTTACTCTCCATATGGAGAGTTTCGAAATTTTAACAAGAACGATTGATGGCATCGATAAATTAGTAAACTGACAGCATTTTTCTACATTGGACAATTAAAGTGCAATCACCAAAAAAGGCCAGGGTTTATTTTGAATAAAGGCAGATTTATTTTAAAGGCTTCCTGGACCTCGCTTGCTAACTGTTTGGTACAGATAACTGAATGAACACATCTCTCAAACAGATATCAGACTTACAGTGTTATTAAACCGATAAAGTTATGCATAACCTAAGAATGGAATGGTTTTCATAACACATATAATAACAAAACTTCCGAAGATATAAAGCAAAACCATATAATAAAAATAAGGCAGAATGAGAAATCCCAGCTAATGTCACAGCTGTAACTAAATGAACATTCCCTAGTTGAATTGCATATGGAAGAAACCAAACTTCGGCTAAAAAACACAACTGACATTGGGCCTGGGGTCCCGAATATGAACGCCACTCCCCGGCCGGAGCTATGGCTTGTGTTACTGTTTTCGCATGTCAAAGTCATCAAATTGAAATAACCCTGCTTACTTTACGTGTATCCCGAACATTTTCAATGATACTTGATATGCACTACTGGCAGTGCTCGCGAGTGCATCACTGTTGTTGTAATCATCATCAGCATCTTCTTCAATGCCATTTTCATCTCGATCGTTGTGTTCATTATCATCCTCATCTCCATCTGCATTGTCCACATCTATTTCATCTTCCTGTTTCCTTTTCTTTATTGTCTTTGTATAGTGCACTGAGAAGCACAGAAGGGGTTGCGCAAGGAGGCATTCTGTCAACGAGGTGAAGTGGGCCGCACCCTCCTGACTGTTCTGGTGCAACTGTAGTACATATAAGACCTGGGGTGAGAAAGACAAAGTGTTTTAAAATCTCAACTTAATTACAACAATTTAAAGGTATAGCTACAAGACGAGTTGTTACCACTTTTTCGATGATGATGATGATGATGATGATGATGATGATGATGATGATGATGATGATGATGATGATGATGATGATGATAATGATGATGACGATGATGATGATGATGATGATGATGACGATGATGATGATAATGCTGATGATGATGATGATGATGATAGTGATGATGGTGATGATGATGATAATGATGATGCTGATGATGATGACGATGATGATGATGATAATGATGATGATAATGATGATGATGATGATGATAATGATGACCATTTCCCAAAATTCACGTTCCTTGGTTCCTTTTTCACCCTTGGGATTCCTTGGTTCCTATAAGTTTCAGGCAGAAACTCTGTCAGTTTGTTGGGGGAGAGTAAGAGTACGATGGCAGTGAGAGCAAGAGGAGCGAAAGCGAAGTGTTGGACATTTGTCTACAAGTGTTTTCCAGATGATGTTATGGAGAGACTGGAACAGCGAAGCGAAGACTTCGAGTATCTTATAGCGTCGAAGGTGGACAACGAAGGAGAAGCACAATCCCTCCGTGGATATATCATTTTCAAATGTCAAAAAAGAATGAACAGCGTTGAAACAATACTCAATATTGAGGGGAGACCAGAGCGACTGGAAATAGAAATAGCTAGAGGCTCGTCGAGGAAGCACAAGGCTCAGTGCAAGTGTGGGCAAGGATTCTTTGAAATTGGAGAGAACAAATTCAAAGAAAGAGAGAAAAGTCAATTAGAAATGATGAGAGAAAGACGTATGCAAGAAGCCACCGAAGATGCCATGCTGGAGGAATTTGGGGACACCTGGATACATAGTCAGTCCTCAGTTGACAAAAGTATCAAGCGGCAGCAAAATGAGGAATCTAAGGAACGGATTTTGGACAAGTTTCAAAATGCACTTCTACGACCATGGCAAGAAGAGGTTTTGCGTCTGCTTCGCTGCCAGGGGCCACGTAGAATAACGTTCGTTGTTGACGAAACAGGAAATACCGGCAAGACCTTTCTTGCAAAGTACATTCTGGCAACAAAAAGTTCCTTGTATTTCACCTCTACAACATTGAAAGACACTGCTTATGCCTGGAACGGAGAGCGATACATCGTGTTTGATGTCAGCAGGGAAAAATCGGCAAAGATAAACTATTCAACATTAGAGACTATTAAAAATGGCATTGTCTTTAGTAGCAAATATAAGTCGTCAACTAAAATTTTCCCTATTCCAATTATTATATGTATGATGAACACTAGACCCTACGGTAAAATGATGTCCAATGATAGGTATCACATTGTCGTCTTAGATAAGTCCCCTGACCCCCTTGAACACCACATTTCATTTAAAATTGAAGACTTTAGGTATGCCCAGGAGCGTGTATCTGAATAAAAAACTTTGAAGTAAAATTGTGAATTTTTGTCGTTCTCTCCTTTAAAAGAATCATAAACGCCAGTGGAATGCTTACACGCCAGTAGCTTCAATTCTTAAAGCAAATATTACAATGCAGAGACTAGCCCGAGGAAGATTTGTAACCAGATGATATATTCAACCTTTTAAATTGCTTCAGTGGATAGGTTTCAGACAAAGGTTCGTCTTCCAGCCTTGAAATGAAACGGTCTTATAACCTCATTGTCATTTCATTGATAGATACAAAACCTTTCTTTTGGCTGGGCTTGCATTCATAAGTTTGCAAGGATATCCAAGGCTTTTGGCCTCGTTCCCATGTTGATGGGCCGGTGTTCTCGATATCGTTGTAACAACTGTTAATATAGAATGTAGATATATCATTGGGCTGGGCTTCTATCCATAAGTTTGCAAGGAAATCCAAGGCTTCTGACCTCGTTCCCATGTTGATGGGCTGGTGGTCTCGATATCGTTGTAACAACTGTTAATATAGAATGTACATATATCATTGGGCTGGGCTTCTATCCATAAGTTTGCAAGGAAATCCAAGGCTTCTGACCTCGTTCCCATGTTGATGGGCTGGTGGTCTCGATATCGTTGTAACAACTGTTAATATAGAATGTACATATATCATTGGGCTGGGCTTCCATCCATAAGTTTGCAAGGAAATCCAAGGCTTCTGACCTCGTTCTCATGTTGATGGGCCGGTGTTCTCGATATCGTTGTAACAACTGTTAATATAGAATGTAGATATATCATTGGGCTGGGCTTCTATCCATAAGTTTGCAAGGAAATCCAAGGCTTCTGACCTCGTTCCCATGTTGATGGGCTGGTGGTCTCGATATCGTTGTAACAACTGTTAATATAGAATGTACATATATCATTGGGCTGGGCTTCTATCCATAAGTTTGCAAGGAAATCCAAGGCTTCTGACCTCGTTCCCATGTTGATGGGCTGGTGGTCTCGATATCGTTGTAACAACTGTTAATATAGAATGTACATATATCATTGGGCTGGGCTTCCATCCATAAGTTTGCAAGGAAATCCAAGGCTTCTGACCTCGTTCTCATGTTGATGGGCCGGTGTTCTCGATATCGTTGTAACAACTGTTAATATAGAATGTAGATATATCATTGGGCTGGGCTTCCATCCATAAGTTTGCAAGGAAATCCAAGGCTTCTGACCTCGTTCCCATCTTGATGGGCTGGTGGTCTCGATGTCATTATCAAAGGCCACTGCCTTGTCAAACTTTATAAGGAAAAGCCCAGCCCAACATTTTATAATGTATAGTATGGCACACCCATTCGAGATTAGAAGCCAACATCATTGCGAGGACGGAAGACCACTCACTGCCTTGTTAAACTTTATAGGAAAAAGCCCAGCCCAACATTTTATAATGTATAGTATAGCACATCCATCCGAGATTAGAAGCCAACATCATTGCGAGGACGGAAGACCACTCATTGCCTTGTTAAACTTTATAGGAAAAAGCCCAGCCCAACATTTTATAATGTATAGTATAGCACATCCATCCGAGATTAGAAGCCAACATCATTGCGAGGACGGAAGACCACTCATTGCCTTGTCAAACTTTATAGGAAAAAGCCCAGCCCAACATTTTATAATGTATAGTATGGCACACCCATTCGAGATTAGAAGCCAACATCATTGCGAGGACGGAAGACCACTCACTGCCTTGTTAAACTTTATAGGAAAAAGCCCAGCCCAACATTTTATAATGTATAGTATAGCACATCCATCCGAGATTAGAAGCCAACATCATTGCGAGGACGGAAGACCACTCATTGCCTTGTTAAACTTTATAGGAAAAAGCCCAGCCCAACATTTTATAATGTATAGTATGGCACACCCATTCGAGATTAGAAGCCAACATCATTGCGAGGACGGAAGACCACTCACTGCCTTGTTAAACTTTATAGGAAAAAGCCCAGCCCAACATTTTATAATGTATAGTATAGCACATCCATCCGAGATTAGAAGCCAACATCATTGCGAGGACGGAAGACCACTCATTGCCTTGTCAAACTTTATAGGAAAAAGCCCAGCCCAACATTTTATAATGTATAGTATAGCACATCCATCCGAGATTAGAAGCCAACATCATTGCGAGGACGGAAGACCACTCATTGCCTTGTCAAACTTTATAGGAAAAAGCCCAGCCCAACATTTTATAATGTATAGTATGGCACACCCATCCGAGATTAGAAGCCAACATCATTACGAGGACGGAAGACCACTCATTGCCTTGTTAAACTTTATAGGGAAAAGCCCAGCCCAACATTTTATAATGTATAGTATGGCACACCCATCCGAGATTACAAGCAAAGATCACTACGAGATTATAAGGCCAGAACGTCTACAAAACTGTAGGAATAAGAGCTAGTCAAAAATCAACTTATATCATTGTTAGGCGTCTGGCACATGCGTATATACGAATCGAACAGAAAAACAACTTTGTAAAAGAAATATTCAAACATTCTTCCCATCATGTATTATGATTCCTAAACGATTTCTACGACATAACTTTTCCACACAGCTTTTCATACATACAACGAAATTGATTACTTCTAACGTGTCTTAACAAAGAGTTACGTGCTCTTCCCTCTGCGAAGCACAAGCTCGGGTCCGAAAGTATTTTGCCCCATTTGCCATAACCATGTTTGTTTATTCCCTTTATCAAATTCAAGTCCTCCTTCTCAGTGAATGGTGTTATACGCTTTCGAATTGACGTCATCTGGCAGTCGCTGTCTGTCTTTGCTACAGGTTTGGTACTGCTCTGTGTAATGAAAATGTCCGAGTCCGACTCAGAGTCTTCTGCACCCGTCGAAACATTGACGAGTTTTTTCAAAGAGCTGTCTAGTTGTTCTCCAGTTTCTCCCCTCAGCTTCTTAATGCAGTGATTCCCCTTTTCGGCAACGACTCTCGAACGCTTTTTGCGATAATGAATCCTTGCAACATTTGAAGTATGTTTTTGATCTTGCGAGATCAGCTCTTGTTCTTCAAGGGATAGAACATCAGCACTCTCTGTTTCGATTATTTGTCGGTAACGTGTTGGGTGCACATACTTGCCAATAGCTTCATAGACAAGCAAACACATAGCTTGACTCAGCTTCGTAAATTGGGTTCCATTGCGCGTAAGTAACAGATATTCGCATTTTGGAAGAAACCTCGGCCTAACGTGTCTCACATAGTCGTCCAAAACATGCATGCAGACGTCATCTATGACCATGGAATCAAAGCCATACTTGTCAGCTGTTTTGAATTTCTTCTGGTCGACGTATCCGCCATTTTTTGCTGCACTACGTAGCATGCCAATTGTCAGGAATTGGTATGTCATTGGCCGAGAACCCTTGACACGTAAGAAGAGAAATGTCGTTATAAATCTCGTTGAAAAAGTTAGATCAGACGCTGAAACTTCTGCTGAATGCTCTCGACATTTGGCCACTATTTTCTTGTATCGTCCCATGTGAAACGGTATGACCTTTTGTAAGTCTTTTAGTGATGCCCAATGTCCTTTTCTCTCCAAGGTATCAACATCCAATTCTACAGTCCACTGTACACGCATCTTACGAGCAATACATCTTCTGGCGCGCTTCAAAAATACCTCTGCAACACTAAAGTTTGATAAGATGGAAGCTGACACTCCTTTAAACTTTCTATACTCCATTGTTTCCAACAAAGCATTGATGTAACTAACGCTCCCAGCAAATCCAATAGATTTCTCATCCTCCAAATGTTGTAAAAAAGCTGACAAGCATGCCATTGAAGCCAGATAGTAGTCAATTTTAGGCCCCTCTATCCCTTCGAGCATAAGATCGTCCTGAGAGTACTGAATAAACTTGAGGACACGAGAGCAAATCTGATTTGCGTGTGCCTTCGTGCGAGCACCACCGGTAGAGCTGCACATCCATTTGGCAAACGTTTCACTAAAAATGACGTCATCTGGAATGATATTCAAACTGCCATCCTTTGACTCGTTGGTCTTCTCGTCACATGTGTTTTGTGGCGCAGCTTTATCATCCATAATATCTTTTGGGTATTCGTCAAAATAGAAGAACCAAGGATGCGAATTTGTAACGTGCTTTCTGCAACCTCTTTGACTGCGGAAGCCTTCATGCTCGCAATCACCAATAGGGCACTGAAATATTCCGTGCACGTTAGCTATTAACATCAGCCTTTTCTTCAGCTTTGCAGCTCCTGGGACGTCTTTCCAACGTATTACCATCGAAGACATCTTCTAGTTTTGTGGCCAAGCTGAAAACTTGCAGCGCCTTATATAGGTTGAAACTTCTCAAGAGACATGTGAATTTCGTCTTGCTGTTTTCCGGAGAAACGTGACTAAACTCAAATGAGCAAAAGAAAATCGGCCCAAAAGTACTTAGCGCACGCAGAACGAAGGAACTTGAGAACGTATATTCAAATTTATGTTAGAATGTATAGGAAAAGCGAGCGACCAAAGGTCCGTAATTCCCATAACGGCACGTTAGCAGCATATCCTAAAATTGACGAGACGTTCCTAACACAAAGGAACAAAGGAACAGTTCCCATGGTCCAAAAGACCTATCTTAGTACCTTTGTTCTTTTATGGGGATCTATGGAACATTAACCAAATGCCAGCAATTTTTACATATGAATTTTTAAGATGCTTAAGGGCACTCTTTTCGGGAAAAAAACATCAGATGGTTGCATGAGTATGAGAGACATCTGAAAATAGCATAATGGGACTTGATAGAATTCACTCTTCTGAATAAACTAAAATATAAAACTTCAATGAAGTATCTCCAAATTTGGCAAATACTGATGACCATTTCCCAAAATTCACGTTCCTTGGTTCCTTTTTCACCCTTGGGATTCCTTGGTTCCTATAAGTTTCAGGCAGAAACTCTGTCAGTTTGTTGGGGGAGAGTAAGAGTACGATGGCAGTGAGAGCAAGAGGAGCGAAAGCGAAGTGTTGGACATTTGTCTACAAGTGTTTTCCAGATGATGTTATGGAGAGACTGGAACAGCGAAGCGAAGACTTCGAGTATCTTATAGCGTCGAAGGTGGACAACGAAGGAGAAGCACAATCCCTCCGTGGATATATCATTTTCAAATGTCAAAAAAGAATGAACAGCGTTGAAACAATACTCAATATTGAGGGGAGACCAGAGCGACTGGAAATAGAAATAGCTAGAGGCTCGTCGAGGAAGCACAAGGCTCAGTGCAAGTGTGGGCAAGGATTCTTTGAAATTGGAGAGAACAAATTCAAAGAAAGAGAGAAAAGTCAATTAGAAATGATGAGAGAAAGACGTATGCAAGAAGCCACCGAAGATGCCATGCTGGAGGAATTTGGGGACACCTGGATACATAGTCAGTCCTCAGTTGACAAAAGTATCAAGCGGCAGCAAAATGAGGAATCTAAGGAACGGATTTTGGACAAGTTTCAAAATGCACTTCTACGACCATGGCAAGAAGAGGTTTTGCGTCTGCTTCGCTGCCAGGGGCCACGTAGAATAACGTTCGTTGTTGACGAAACAGGAAATACCGGCAAGACCTTTCTTGCAAAGTACATTCTGGCAACAAAAAGTTCCTTGTATTTCACCTCTACAACATTGAAAGACACTGCTTATGCCTGGAACGGAGAGCGATACATCGTGTTTGATGTCAGCAGGGAAAAATCGGCAAAGATAAACTATTCAACATTAGAGACTATTAAAAATGGCATTGTCTTTAGTAGCAAATATAAGTCGTCAACTAAAATTTTCCCTATTCCAATTATTATATGTATGATGAACACTAGACCCTACGGTAAAATGATGTCCAATGATAGGTATCACATTGTCGTCTTAGATAAGTCCCCTGACCCCCTTGAACACCACATTTCATTTAAAATTGAAGACTTTAGGTATGCCCAGGAGCGTGTATCTGAATAAAAAACTTTGAAGTAAAATTGTGAATTTTTGTCGTTCTCTCCTTTAAAAGAATCATAAACGCCAGTGGAATGCTTACACGCCAGTAGCTTCAATTCTTAAAGCAAATATTACAATGCAGAGACTAGCCCGAGGAAGATTTGTAACCAGATGATATATTCAACCTTTTAAATTGCTTCAGTGGATAGGTTTCAGACAAAGGTTCGTCTTCCAGCCTTGAAATGAAACGGTCTTATAACCTCATTGTCATTTCATTGATAGATACAAAACCTTTCTTTTGGCTGGGCTTGCATTCATAAGTTTGCAAGGATATCCAAGGCTTTTGGCCTCGTTCCCATGTTGATGGGCCGGTGTTCTCGATATCGTTGTAACAACTGTTAATATAGAATGTAGATATATCATTGGGCTGGGCTTCTATCCATAAGTTTGCAAGGAAATCCAAGGCTTCTGACCTCGTTCCCATGTTGATGGGCTGGTGGTCTCGATATCGTTGTAACAACTGTTAATATAGAATGTACATATATCATTGGGCTGGGCTTCTATCCATAAGTTTGCAAGGAAATCCAAGGCTTCTGACCTCGTTCCCATGTTGATGGGCTGGTGGTCTCGATATCGTTGTAACAACTGTTAATATAGAATGTACATATATCATTGGGCTGGGCTTCCATCCATAAGTTTGCAAGGAAATCCAAGGCTTCTGACCTCGTTCTCATGTTGATGGGCCGGTGTTCTCGATATCGTTGTAACAACTGTTAATATAGAATGTAGATATATCATTGGGCTGGGCTTCTATCCATAAGTTTGCAAGGAAATCCAAGGCTTCTGACCTCGTTCCCATGTTGATGGGCTGGTGGTCTCGATATCGTTGTAACAACTGTTAATATAGAATGTACATATATCATTGGGCTGGGCTTCTATCCATAAGTTTGCAAGGAAATCCAAGGCTTCTGACCTCGTTCCCATGTTGATGGGCCGGTGTTCTCGATATCGTTGTAACAACTGTTAATATAGAATGTAGATATATCATTGGGCTGGGCTTCTATCCATAAGTTTGCAAGGAAATCCAAGGCTTCTGACCTCGTTCCCATGTTGATGGGCTGGTGGTCTCGATATCGTTGTAACAACTGTTAATATAGAATGTACATATATCATTGGGCTGGGCTTCTATCCATAAGTTTGCAAGGAAATCCAAGGCTTCTGACCTCGTTCCCATGTTGATGGGCTGGTGGTCTCGATATCGTTGTAACAACTGTTAATATAGAATGTACATATATCATTGGGCTGGGCTTCCATCCATAAGTTTGCAAGGAAATCCAAGGCTTCTGACCTCGTTCTCATGTTGATGGGCCGGTGTTCTCGATATCGTTGTAACAACTGTTAATATAGAATGTAGATATATCATTGGGCTGGGCTTCCATCCATAAGTTTGCAAGGAAATCCAAGGCTTCTGACCTCGTTCCCATCTTGATGGGCTGGTGGTCTCGATGTCATTATCAAAGGCCACTGCCTTGTCAAACTTTATAAGGAAAAGCCCAGCCCAACATTTTATAATGTATAGTATGGCACACCCATTCGAGATTAGAAGCCAACATCATTGCGAGGACGGAAGACCACTCACTGCCTTGTTAAACTTTATAGGAAAAAGCCCAGCCCAACATTTTATAATGTATAGTATAGCACATCCATCCGAGATTAGAAGCCAACATCATTGCGAGGACGGAAGACCACTCATTGCCTTGTTAAACTTTATAGGAAAAAGCCCAGCCCAACATTTTATAATGTATAGTATAGCACATCCATCCGAGATTAGAAGCCAACATCATTGCGAGGACGGAAGACCACTCATTGCCTTGTCAAACTTTATAGGAAAAAGCCCAGCCCAACATTTTATAATGTATAGTATGGCACACCCATTCGAGATTAGAAGCCAACATCATTGCGAGGACGGAAGACCACTCACTGCCTTGTTAAACTTTATAGGAAAAAGCCCAGCCCAACATTTTATAATGTATAGTATAGCACATCCATCCGAGATTAGAAGCCAACATCATTGCGAGGACGGAAGACCACTCATTGCCTTGTTAAACTTTATAGGAAAAAGCCCAGCCCAACATTTTATAATGTATAGTATGGCACACCCATTCGAGATTAGAAGCCAACATCATTGCGAGGACGGAAGACCACTCACTGCCTTGTTAAACTTTATAGGAAAAAGCCCAGCCCAACATTTTATAATGTATAGTATAGCACATCCATCCGAGATTAGAAGCCAACATCATTGCGAGGACGGAAGACCACTCATTGCCTTGTCAAACTTTATAGGAAAAAGCCCAGCCCAACATTTTATAATGTATAGTATAGCACATCCATCCGAGATTAGAAGCCAACATCATTGCGAGGACGGAAGACCACTCATTGCCTTGTCAAACTTTATAGGAAAAAGCCCAGCCCAACATTTTATAATGTATAGTATGGCACACCCATCCGAGATTAGAAGCCAACATCATTACGAGGACGGAAGACCACTCATTGCCTTGTTAAACTTTATAGGGAAAAGCCCAGCCCAACATTTTATAATGTATAGTATGGCACACCCATCCGAGATTACAAGCAAAGATCACTACGAGATTATAAGGCCAGAACGTCTACAAAACTGTAGGAATAAGAGCTAGTCAAAAATCAACTTATATCATTGTTAGGCGTCTGGCACATGCGTATATACGAATCGAACAGAAAAACAACTTTGTAAAAGAAATATTCAAACATTCTTCCCATCATGTATTATGATTCCTAAACGATTTCTACGACATAACTTTTCCACACAGCTTTTCATACATACAACGAAATTGATTACTTCTAACGTGTCTTAACAAAGAGTTACGTGCTCTTCCCTCTGCGAAGCACAAGCTCGGGTCCGAAAGTATTTTGCCCCATTTGCCATAACCATGTTTGTTTATTCCCTTTATCAAATTCAAGTCCTCCTTCTCAGTGAATGGTGTTATACGCTTTCGAATTGACGTCATCTGGCAGTCGCTGTCTGTCTTTGCTACAGGTTTGGTACTGCTCTGTGTAATGAAAATGTCCGAGTCCGACTCAGAGTCTTCTGCACCCGTCGAAACATTGACGAGTTTTTTCAAAGAGCTGTCTAGTTGTTCTCCAGTTTCTCCCCTCAGCTTCTTAATGCAGTGATTCCCCTTTTCGGCAACGACTCTCGAACGCTTTTTGCGATAATGAATCCTTGCAACATTTGAAGTATGTTTTTGATCTTGCGAGATCAGCTCTTGTTCTTCAAGGGATAGAACATCAGCACTCTCTGTTTCGATTATTTGTCGGTAACGTGTTGGGTGCACATACTTGCCAATAGCTTCATAGACAAGCAAACACATAGCTTGACTCAGCTTCGTAAATTGGGTTCCATTGCGCGTAAGTAACAGATATTCGCATTTTGGAAGAAACCTCGGCCTAACGTGTCTCACATAGTCGTCCAAAACATGCATGCAGACGTCATCTATGACCATGGAATCAAAGCCATACTTGTCAGCTGTTTTGAATTTCTTCTGGTCGACGTATCCGCCATTTTTTGCTGCACTACGTAGCATGCCAATTGTCAGGAATTGGTATGTCATTGGCCGAGAACCCTTGACACGTAAGAAGAGAAATGTCGTTATAAATCTCGTTGAAAAAGTTAGATCAGACGCTGAAACTTCTGCTGAATGCTCTCGACATTTGGCCACTATTTTCTTGTATCGTCCCATGTGAAACGGTATGACCTTTTGTAAGTCTTTTAGTGATGCCCAATGTCCTTTTCTCTCCAAGGTATCAACATCCAATTCTACAGTCCACTGTACACGCATCTTACGAGCAATACATCTTCTGGCGCGCTTCAAAAATACCTCTGCAACACTAAAGTTTGATAAGATGGAAGCTGACACTCCTTTAAACTTTCTATACTCCATTGTTTCCAACAAAGCATTGATGTAACTAACGCTCCCAGCAAATCCAATAGATTTCTCATCCTCCAAATGTTGTAAAAAAGCTGACAAGCATGCCATTGAAGCCAGATAGTAGTCAATTTTAGGCCCCTCTATCCCTTCGAGCATAAGATCGTCCTGAGAGTACTGAATAAACTTGAGGACACGAGAGCAAATCTGATTTGCGTGTGCCTTCGTGCGAGCACCACCGGTAGAGCTGCACATCCATTTGGCAAACGTTTCACTAAAAATGACGTCATCTGGAATGATATTCAAACTGCCATCCTTTGACTCGTTGGTCTTCTCGTCACATGTGTTTTGTGGCGCAGCTTTATCATCCATAATATCTTTTGGGTATTCGTCAAAATAGAAGAACCAAGGATGCGAATTTGTAACGTGCTTTCTGCAACCTCTTTGACTGCGGAAGCCTTCATGCTCGCAATCACCAATAGGGCACTGAAATATTCCGTGCACGTTAGCTATTAACATCAGCCTTTTCTTCAGCTTTGCAGCTCCTGGGACGTCTTTCCAACGTATTACCATCGAAGACATCTTCTAGTTTTGTGGCCAAGCTGAAAACTTGCAGCGCCTTATATAGGTTGAAACTTCTCAAGAGACATGTGAATTTCGTCTTGCTGTTTTCCGGAGAAACGTGACTAAACTCAAATGAGCAAAAGAAAATCGGCCCAAAAGTACTTAGCGCACGCAGAACGAAGGAACTTGAGAACGTATATTCAAATTTATGTTAGAATGTATAGGAAAAGCGAGCGACCAAAGGTCCGTAATTCCCATAACGGCACGTTAGCAGCATATCCTAAAATTGACGAGACGTTCCTAACACAAAGGAACAAAGGAACAGTTCCCATGGTCCAAAAGACCTATCTTAGTACCTTTGTTCTTTTATGGGGATCTATGGAACATTAACCAAATGCCAGCAATTTTTACATATGAATTTTTAAGATGCTTAAGGGCACTCTTTTCGGGAAAAAAACATCAGATGGTTGCATGAGTATGAGAGACATCTGAAAATAGCATAATGGGACTTGATAGAATTCACTCTTCTGAATAAACTAAAATATAAAACTTCAATGAAGTATCTCCAAATTTGGCAAATACTGATGACCATTTCCCAAAATTCACGTTCCTTGGTTCCTTTTTCACCCTTGGGATTCCTTGGTTCCTATAAGTTTCAGGCAGAAACTCTGTCAGTTTGTTGGGGGAGAGTAAGAGTACGATGGCAGTGAGAGCAAGAGGAGCGAAAGCGAAGTGTTGGACATTTGTCTACAAGTGTTTTCCAGATGATGTTATGGAGAGACTGGAACAGCGAAGCGAAGACTTCGAGTATCTTATAGCGTCGAAGGTGGACAACGAAGGAGAAGCACAATCCCTCCGTGGATATATCATTTTCAAATGTCAAAAAAGAATGAACAGCGTTGAAACAATACTCAATATTGAGGGGAGACCAGAGCGACTGGAAATAGAAATAGCTAGAGGCTCGTCGAGGAAGCACAAGGCTCAGTGCAAGTGTGGGCAAGGATTCTTTGAAATTGGAGAGAACAAATTCAAAGAAAGAGAGAAAAGTCAATTAGAAATGATGAGAGAAAGACGTATGCAAGAAGCCACCGAAGATGCCATGCTGGAGGAATTTGGGGACACCTGGATACATAGTCAGTCCTCAGTTGACAAAAGTATCAAGCGGCAGCAAAATGAGGAATCTAAGGAACGGATTTTGGACAAGTTTCAAAATGCACTTCTACGACCATGGCAAGAAGAGGTTTTGCGTCTGCTTCGCTGCCAGGGGCCACGTAGAATAACGTTCGTTGTTGACGAAACAGGAAATACCGGCAAGACCTTTCTTGCAAAGTACATTCTGGCAACAAAAAGTTCCTTGTATTTCACCTCTACAACATTGAAAGACACTGCTTATGCCTGGAACGGAGAGCGATACATCGTGTTTGATGTCAGCAGGGAAAAATCGGCAAAGATAAACTATTCAACATTAGAGACTATTAAAAATGGCATTGTCTTTAGTAGCAAATATAAGTCGTCAACTAAAATTTTCCCTATTCCAATTATTATATGTATGATGAACACTAGACCCTACGGTAAAATGATGTCCAATGATAGGTATCACATTGTCGTCTTAGATAAGTCCCCTGACCCCCTTGAACACCACATTTCATTTAAAATTGAAGACTTTAGGTATGCCCAGGAGCGTGTATCTGAATAAAAAACTTTGAAGTAAAATTGTGAATTTTTGTCGTTCTCTCCTTTAAAAGAATCATAAACGCCAGTGGAATGCTTACACGCCAGTAGCTTCAATTCTTAAAGCAAATATTACAATGCAGAGACTAGCCCGAGGAAGATTTGTAACCAGATGATATATTCAACCTTTTAAATTGCTTCAGTGGATAGGTTTCAGACAAAGGTTCGTCTTCCAGCCTTGAAATGAAACGGTCTTATAACCTCATTGTCATTTCATTGATAGATACAAAACCTTTCTTTTGGCTGGGCTTGCATTCATAAGTTTGCAAGGATATCCAAGGCTTTTGGCCTCGTTCCCATGTTGATGGGCCGGTGTTCTCGATATCGTTGTAACAACTGTTAATATAGAATGTAGATATATCATTGGGCTGGGCTTCTATCCATAAGTTTGCAAGGAAATCCAAGGCTTCTGACCTCGTTCCCATGTTGATGGGCTGGTGGTCTCGATATCGTTGTAACAACTGTTAATATAGAATGTACATATATCATTGGGCTGGGCTTCTATCCATAAGTTTGCAAGGAAATCCAAGGCTTCTGACCTCGTTCCCATGTTGATGGGCTGGTGGTCTCGATATCGTTGTAACAACTGTTAATATAGAATGTACATATATCATTGGGCTGGGCTTCCATCCATAAGTTTGCAAGGAAATCCAAGGCTTCTGACCTCGTTCTCATGTTGATGGGCCGGTGTTCTCGATATCGTTGTAACAACTGTTAATATAGAATGTAGATATATCATTGGGCTGGGCTTCTATCCATAAGTTTGCAAGGAAATCCAAGGCTTCTGACCTCGTTCCCATGTTGATGGGCTGGTGGTCTCGATATCGTTGTAACAACTGTTAATATAGAATGTACATATATCATTGGGCTGGGCTTCTATCCATAAGTTTGCAAGGAAATCCAAGGCTTCTGACCTCGTTCCCATGTTGATGGGCCGGTGTTCTCGATATCGTTGTAACAACTGTTAATATAGAATGTAGATATATCATTGGGCTGGGCTTCTATCCATAAGTTTGCAAGGAAATCCAAGGCTTCTGACCTCGTTCCCATGTTGATGGGCTGGTGGTCTCGATATCGTTGTAACAACTGTTAATATAGAATGTACATATATCATTGGGCTGGGCTTCTATCCATAAGTTTGCAAGGAAATCCAAGGCTTCTGACCTCGTTCCCATGTTGATGGGCTGGTGGTCTCGATATCGTTGTAACAACTGTTAATATAGAATGTACATATATCATTGGGCTGGGCTTCCATCCATAAGTTTGCAAGGAAATCCAAGGCTTCTGACCTCGTTCTCATGTTGATGGGCCGGTGTTCTCGATATCGTTGTAACAACTGTTAATATAGAATGTAGATATATCATTGGGCTGGGCTTCCATCCATAAGTTTGCAAGGAAATCCAAGGCTTCTGACCTCGTTCCCATCTTGATGGGCTGGTGGTCTCGATGTCATTATCAAAGGCCACTGCCTTGTCAAACTTTATAAGGAAAAGCCCAGCCCAACATTTTATAATGTATAGTATGGCACACCCATTCGAGATTAGAAGCCAACATCATTGCGAGGACGGAAGACCACTCACTGCCTTGTTAAACTTTATAGGAAAAAGCCCAGCCCAACATTTTATAATGTATAGTATAGCACATCCATCCGAGATTAGAAGCCAACATCATTGCGAGGACGGAAGACCACTCATTGCCTTGTTAAACTTTATAGGAAAAAGCCCAGCCCAACATTTTATAATGTATAGTATAGCACATCCATCCGAGATTAGAAGCCAACATCATTGCGAGGACGGAAGACCACTCATTGCCTTGTCAAACTTTATAGGAAAAAGCCCAGCCCAACATTTTATAATGTATAGTATGGCACACCCATTCGAGATTAGAAGCCAACATCATTGCGAGGACGGAAGACCACTCACTGCCTTGTTAAACTTTATAGGAAAAAGCCCAGCCCAACATTTTATAATGTATAGTATAGCACATCCATCCGAGATTAGAAGCCAACATCATTGCGAGGACGGAAGACCACTCATTGCCTTGTTAAACTTTATAGGAAAAAGCCCAGCCCAACATTTTATAATGTATAGTATGGCACACCCATTCGAGATTAGAAGCCAACATCATTGCGAGGACGGAAGACCACTCACTGCCTTGTTAAACTTTATAGGAAAAAGCCCAGCCCAACATTTTATAATGTATAGTATAGCACATCCATCCGAGATTAGAAGCCAACATCATTGCGAGGACGGAAGACCACTCATTGCCTTGTCAAACTTTATAGGAAAAAGCCCAGCCCAACATTTTATAATGTATAGTATAGCACATCCATCCGAGATTAGAAGCCAACATCATTGCGAGGACGGAAGACCACTCATTGCCTTGTCAAACTTTATAGGAAAAAGCCCAGCCCAACATTTTATAATGTATAGTATGGCACACCCATCCGAGATTAGAAGCCAACATCATTACGAGGACGGAAGACCACTCATTGCCTTGTTAAACTTTATAGGGAAAAGCCCAGCCCAACATTTTATAATGTATAGTATGGCACACCCATCCGAGATTACAAGCAAAGATCACTACGAGATTATAAGGCCAGAACGTCTACAAAACTGTAGGAATAAGAGCTAGTCAAAAATCAACTTATATCATTGTTAGGCGTCTGGCACATGCGTATATACGAATCGAACAGAAAAACAACTTTGTAAAAGAAATATTCAAACATTCTTCCCATCATGTATTATGATTCCTAAACGATTTCTACGACATAACTTTTCCACACAGCTTTTCATACATACAACGAAATTGATTACTTCTAACGTGTCTTAACAAAGAGTTACGTGCTCTTCCCTCTGCGAAGCACAAGCTCGGGTCCGAAAGTATTTTGCCCCATTTGCCATAACCATGTTTGTTTATTCCCTTTATCAAATTCAAGTCCTCCTTCTCAGTGAATGGTGTTATACGCTTTCGAATTGACGTCATCTGGCAGTCGCTGTCTGTCTTTGCTACAGGTTTGGTACTGCTCTGTGTAATGAAAATGTCCGAGTCCGACTCAGAGTCTTCTGCACCCGTCGAAACATTGACGAGTTTTTTCAAAGAGCTGTCTAGTTGTTCTCCAGTTTCTCCCCTCAGCTTCTTAATGCAGTGATTCCCCTTTTCGGCAACGACTCTCGAACGCTTTTTGCGATAATGAATCCTTGCAACATTTGAAGTATGTTTTTGATCTTGCGAGATCAGCTCTTGTTCTTCAAGGGATAGAACATCAGCACTCTCTGTTTCGATTATTTGTCGGTAACGTGTTGGGTGCACATACTTGCCAATAGCTTCATAGACAAGCAAACACATAGCTTGACTCAGCTTCGTAAATTGGGTTCCATTGCGCGTAAGTAACAGATATTCGCATTTTGGAAGAAACCTCGGCCTAACGTGTCTCACATAGTCGTCCAAAACATGCATGCAGACGTCATCTATGACCATGGAATCAAAGCCATACTTGTCAGCTGTTTTGAATTTCTTCTGGTCGACGTATCCGCCATTTTTTGCTGCACTACGTAGCATGCCAATTGTCAGGAATTGGTATGTCATTGGCCGAGAACCCTTGACACGTAAGAAGAGAAATGTCGTTATAAATCTCGTTGAAAAAGTTAGATCAGACGCTGAAACTTCTGCTGAATGCTCTCGACATTTGGCCACTATTTTCTTGTATCGTCCCATGTGAAACGGTATGACCTTTTGTAAGTCTTTTAGTGATGCCCAATGTCCTTTTCTCTCCAAGGTATCAACATCCAATTCTACAGTCCACTGTACACGCATCTTACGAGCAATACATCTTCTGGCGCGCTTCAAAAATACCTCTGCAACACTAAAGTTTGATAAGATGGAAGCTGACACTCCTTTAAACTTTCTATACTCCATTGTTTCCAACAAAGCATTGATGTAACTAACGCTCCCAGCAAATCCAATAGATTTCTCATCCTCCAAATGTTGTAAAAAAGCTGACAAGCATGCCATTGAAGCCAGATAGTAGTCAATTTTAGGCCCCTCTATCCCTTCGAGCATAAGATCGTCCTGAGAGTACTGAATAAACTTGAGGACACGAGAGCAAATCTGATTTGCGTGTGCCTTCGTGCGAGCACCACCGGTAGAGCTGCACATCCATTTGGCAAACGTTTCACTAAAAATGACGTCATCTGGAATGATATTCAAACTGCCATCCTTTGACTCGTTGGTCTTCTCGTCACATGTGTTTTGTGGCGCAGCTTTATCATCCATAATATCTTTTGGGTATTCGTCAAAATAGAAGAACCAAGGATGCGAATTTGTAACGTGCTTTCTGCAACCTCTTTGACTGCGGAAGCCTTCATGCTCGCAATCACCAATAGGGCACTGAAATATTCCGTGCACGTTAGCTATTAACATCAGCCTTTTCTTCAGCTTTGCAGCTCCTGGGACGTCTTTCCAACGTATTACCATCGAAGACATCTTCTAGTTTTGTGGCCAAGCTGAAAACTTGCAGCGCCTTATATAGGTTGAAACTTCTCAAGAGACATGTGAATTTCGTCTTGCTGTTTTCCGGAGAAACGTGACTAAACTCAAATGAGCAAAAGAAAATCGGCCCAAAAGTACTTAGCGCACGCAGAACGAAGGAACTTGAGAACGTATATTCAAATTTATGTTAGAATGTATAGGAAAAGCGAGCGACCAAAGGTCCGTAATTCCCATAACGGCACGTTAGCAGCATATCCTAAAATTGACGAGACGTTCCTAACACAAAGGAACAAAGGAACAGTTCCCATGGTCCAAAAGACCTATCTTAGTACCTTTGTTCTTTTATGGGGATCTATGGAACATTAACCAAATGCCAGCAATTTTTACATATGAATTTTTAAGATGCTTAAGGGCACTCTTTTCGGGAAAAAAACATCAGATGGTTGCATGAGTATGAGAGACATCTGAAAATAGCATAATGGGACTTGATAGAATTCACTCTTCTGAATAAACTAAAATATAAAACTTCAATGAAGTATCTCCAAATTTGGCAAATACTGATGATGATGATGGTGATGACATACGACGATGACGTCATGGTGGTGTCATTTTTGCAGATGTTCAGGGAAAGTTTAGAGTTAAAAGTTGACACCGCTTAAATATATTATTTGAATTTATTTTTACCTGTCGTCTAATGTCCGAAAGTATGAAGAAAACAGCTGATTTATCCAAAACAGCTTTTAGTCTTGGGTGCGGGTTCTTGCTGCTAAAAAAGAAAAGCGCAAATTGAAATTTTGATATAAACCTTTGATTTATTCTTTCATAGTTCTATAAGCCTCATTTTGAGGCAACAATGGAGAATACAAATTTTTGAGCCTTTCTCCATTTCAAATGAAGCTTCACGCCCTGATCGCAACAGCAAATGTATGTCTTTAGAGCTTTACTTGTTAATTCTGGAGTTTTTAGGATGACTCCTCTTCCAGCAGAAGTTACATTTGCTATGACTACGCGCTTGATCATTTCTCGGAAATCTCAACCCCTTTCCTCAACTACGTACTGCCCAATATTCCCTGTTGCCATCAAAAACTGGTTTACTAGAATACTACTAAGAAAATCATATTAAACTTCAATAGCTTGGTAAATACCTTTAAAGTTGTGTCTACATATGAAAGGGGTTGAAAACGATAGCAGTGTAAATTGACCTTACCTGTCAGAAGGACTTGATGAAGGATGAGGAGAAAACCTGGCAATACAAGAAATGAAACTTACAAATGTCTACAAAACGTGGACTATGGCACAGAAGATTTTCAATATTTTATCTCCAATTAACCTCATGTCATAAGTACTTATTGAAAATTGCAGCTACTCCGTTCCTTTAAATTTAAAGTACATACTAAACTTCGGATAGACCAAACTCCTAAAAAGATATGACATATAACATTCAACCATAAGCTAAGTTATATAAAATTCCTTCTAGTCATATCAGGCCTTTTGGTAAAGGAAAAACTTCCGAAAATATCAACCAAAGCTATACAATAACAGCAAGGCACAAGAAATCCTAGCCAACAGCAGAGCACAAAATAAGCAAAATTCTCTTACTTAACAGTTTGTAGGCATTTCCATGACACAGAGCACCAAACTTTTATTTCAGAATTGAATTCTGCCCCAGTTATCAGGAATCTCCATGATAACATATTTTCCTCTTGTGATAGAAGATTGTCGCAAAAGAATAGACCGGTAACTGGTTTCCCATCGTGTGGTAGCCATTCATGAACACAACTGCAAAAATAGGCACGTGCTGAACATACCAAATTACGGGGAAATTATTGTGAATATCTAACACAGAGCGCATAGTAAACACAATGAGATTCCATAACAATCATATACCAAACGTACAAACAATTTAAATAGCTGTTTTTCTCCAAGATTATATGAACAATCTTTCCATAGAATGATACTCAGAGTATTAGAGAGTTACCCACAGTTACTAACGATTACTATACTAAGTTAAGTTACTAGCAGGGAAATAATCTTTCTAAAAATTATTATGTAGTTATTACATGGTTCCTATATTTTCACAGCTAAAACATTTTAATGTTGATCTAGAAAATTATCACGGATTCCAGCAAATATCAGCTTGTTTCCTTGTTGTGCGATAAAATATAACTCACTGCCTTATTACCTTGGATCGGCTTCTGATTCAAAATTGATGTTCCACATTTTAACATATCCATCCAGACTACTTGTAGCAAGTACTTCATAGTTCGGTGAAATAGCAAGCTGTGTTATCGGCTGTAACACGAAGGAAAATTACTATTAGGGCATGACATACTTTCCTTAAAAATGTTAATATCAAATTATGATAAATTCGATATCAAATGCTACTCATAATTTGTGATACTACACGTCGGATATGACGTCACAAATTGAGCCCATTCATTCGAATTTTGGTGAAAAAATCCGAAGCAATTGAACCAGCAACAGGCGAAAAACTTCCAAACTACCCAATTTCCATGTCATAAACAAAACTTGAATTTTCGCATCCAATCAAAATGTTAAAGGGATTTTAAACTTCATTTTTAATATGCTCTAAATATGTTATAGTACATATGAGCGCGAGTGATCTTGTAAATACCCAATTTGGCGATGTAGTTTCTTGATCTTGATGGGGATAAGTCCATTTTACCGTTCAAAACATAAAACTGCATAGCCTGCTAACAGTCTTGGCACATAGCATTACAAAATGGCATCGTTGCAGTACTACCCCTTACTCCCTTGAGAAATGCTGAAAAACCAGATTTGCAAGAACCCCCTTGAAATCAGAACTTAAAGGCAATCTGTCTCGTTGTGGATTGGTTAACGAGAACAATAGCTGGAACAATGGCCTAAACACGATTCCATCGCTCCGCCATATTTTTTACAATGCGATAAATTAAAGGGGGACTGGAAACAATAAAAATCCCTTTGTTCTTATAACCAATCAACGTCGTGACAGATTGCCTTTAAAACTCATGCGACGAGGTGCATTCGGATAGTTTAAGTAATAGGATTTTCAGCCATAATTATTATGAGGGTGGTGGGCGCGGAATCTTTCAATTTTTAGAAAATTTTCAGTGACTACAGACTTTTCCAAGGACGTCTGGAAGAAATCGCTGGTTGACAAAAAGAAACATACTTCTTTATGTCCATCATGAATACTTTGTCTTCCATTCTTGATATCTTGCAGAGAGCAACTGCTTCCATAAATCTTCTTGATAGTGGTCACATTCAAAACATCAGTTTTCTCTCTGTAGGTGATAGCTACGACAAGTTCACTTTCACCCTCATCTTCACTATCATCTTCAGGTAGGTTCGGTGCCCATGAAACGAAGCTGTATTCTGTCAGTTGGGTTTCGTTTCTTAGTACCTCAAGTACCAACTCCGAGCTTTTCAAGATTAAGGTATCTTAACATTTTTCTTTTATAGCAGAAGAATACGCATTGTAGGATTGCAGCAGAACAAAATATGATTGAATACTATATAAGTAAATTTTACTACGCAACTGCTTCCAAATTACAGACAGAGATTAAACGAAGATCATGGCTAATGGAAAAATAGATATGGACAAAAACTAAGTGCCAAGGAGGCAACAACAAAACGCTAAACACTACCTCACTGAGTGCTGGAAAGCAGTTACTCGTAGAATATAGCTCCAGAATACTGTTATTGATGCAACGTCGACCACGAATAAGCAATCAAGATAGAAAAAATATGAACTTTATATGACAGTATTAACGGAGTTATTTTGCATATTTTGGCAAGTCAACCACTAAATTGGGGTTTACTTGCATCATATCTTGAAACTTTCTTCTAAAGTGCCACCAATACTGGCCAGTCTCTGGGTTCATTGTTAACAATAATAACCTGCCTACAGCAATAGGAAACGTGGCCAATCAGTGGTTTGCAATGGTTAATAAAACACTCATTTTATTGAGCTTCTTTTTCAATCTGCCGTCTTTACACTCTTATGAACCTGAATTCAAATAAGAAAGGATACTCCAAGCCTTGGCTACCTTCTGAGATCAGGAAGATTCGCAAATTACCCACTATGTCCATACAAGCAATATGATCCTCAGTTGGGCCTCCAAACGCCAAACACATCACCTTGCCTTCGAAACCTTTCAACAGAACCCTCGATGACGTAATGTGGTTTATCACACGAACATGCTCGTTTTCAGTCTTCCCTGTCATCGTGAGAGAGAAGTCAAAACTATTGACAACTGAACGAATATACAAATACAATAAGGAAAACACAAACAATTATGGCGAATCTGAAAAACAGCATTCTCAAGAGATTATGTTAGCTGCGTGTGGTTCTTTATCCAAATAACGACAACGAATACCTCCAAATATGTCCAAATAAATCAGATACTAAAATGAAACAGTCTATGATTTAACAGTTAATTTCATTTTGATACTTACTTCTTTCTTTCGCCGTATTTTTGATAGTATTCAAAGGACACTGTGATTTACTCTGAAATTTTCCTCGTTAAAATGACCCTTTCCTTATAACTATTATTACAACAAAGTGATTTTGCAGTGGTACTTGAATGCTTGCGTGTTGGTTGCTTTAAGTTAGTACCTCGTGTGTGGATAAAAATACAGTTGGAGAATAAGGTTGCTCTTATTTTGAGGAATTATGCAAGCTCTTGTAAATTTTAAGAACCATTGAAACAGTTGTTGTAAGATATGACTGGCTTTGAAGTAGTATAGACTTTTACTTCCCACTATATTTTGATAAGTCAAATGAGATGGAGTCTCTTTTTAAACATGTTGCTTAATAACTGTGTTCCTGAATTGTTCACACATTGAAGATACAACTTCTTTTCAAGATACAACAACTTTTTGGAAATAGAACTTCTTTTCAAGTAGCATAGATGTCTTATTATTTGCCAACCACTGCATTATATAAGCTCAATCAGACTGAGTCTCTTTTTAAACATGTTGCGTAATAATTGTCTTTCTGGATTGTTCAAACACATTCCGTTAAAAATTCCTCATTTAAGTCCTTGCCATCAGATCGACAATAAATCAACAAAAGTAAAAGCTGTTAATGAGGAAATTAGTAATCAGTGTTAATAGTGTTCAGTCGACTAGTGACTCCTTGTCAGTAAATAGTGAACTTGATATTTTCTTACTTACCTCCAACTACATAGGCCACATACTTTGTGGTGCTGGCTATAAGGTTCCCAAAATAATACCTCTGCTCCCAGTCATACTTGCACACTTGACTAAACTTAATCTACAAGAAGAGCAATATATAACTAACAAAGTTACAACTCTAAAATTATACATTATAGAACTTAATGGAAAATGATTATGCCATACTACACCAGATCAGCAAACATGGAAATATAGTTAGAAAAAATGATATTAATTAGTGTTAATATAAAATGTTCATACACCTCTTCATTTGACAAACCTTTAATCCTTGGGGCAGTGAACCTGATACAAAATAATCTACCATTCATATGAACAACAGGGCTTTAGCATCAAAGCCATATTCCCACAATACTGTTATCAGTCATCATTTTCAAGAAACTTTGGATTACTCTAAATTTGCATTTCAAAGTATTAGAGCAAAATTACATATCGGTCATTACATGGAAACCTATATCAATCACTTATTCAAATATCATTTGGAAATTGCATTATCATTAAAAAATCCACAAATAATATGTTGTAATACCTACAATTAACACAAGGTAGTGAGTTCAAAGTTTGCTATACAAATTAAACATATCAACTGTTAGATAGTTCTACTTTGCCAATATATCTATACTTGAAAAGTTTTTCTTAGCTTGAGATAGTCTATTTGTCAAAGTACAGTAAAAGGAATTTAGCTCCACTTTTTGCATTAATTTTGAAAGTTTAGTTTCATCATGAAATTGTTAGCGACTTTGAGTTTATGCATATTGGCTCTCTGAATGCCTGCATCCCTACCAGGCTGGAAAGTGACAAATAGGAATGAGACGTACCTTACTGCTGGCTACTGTCTGAGATGAATCATTCTCACAAGGATAAACAGTAACATTGTTGCCATAAATAGAAAATGCAGATTCTCTATCATTCCCAGTGCAATGTCTAAAGTAGAATAAAAATGAAAATAAAACAAAATTGATCAAAATTTCAATGCTGAACAGTGCTTATGAAAAATTGTGCTATAGACTAAGAATAAAAAATAGACAGTCAATGTCTGAATTCCAACTAAAAGACCTGTTAACAGAAATTAAACAACTTTCCAAAAAATAACTTTCTAAAACTAGCATGCAAAAAAAATTGCTCTGTAACAAATCCATTATATACTGTGTGAACTTCATTGAAAAAATTAAGTTTCAACATCTCAAAAATATTTAAACTTTCTCATCTAACTAGGTTAGTAAATCTAAGACAAAAAGAGTGAAAAGAATTTGGAAGTGCAGGGGCAATTTTCATAAAATTAACATTCTTGAGCTCAAATTTTGCAAAGTAATCATCACAGAAAACATTTAAAATTTCATTAAATAGGACCAAGAGAGAAACTGCATCTACATATGTTCAATAAATAAAATAAATAATTAAAGAGTAGCAGTCTCATGCATACATACATTGTTTGCTGCACTGGCTTGAGCAGGCTGAGTGGGTCTAGAGATTGTAATGACTGACTCACAGCCATCATAAGGTTCTAGGAAATGAAGATTGTTTACTAGTGAACTACAAAAATGTTAGAGAAATTTGTCCCACTTTACACAATACAACAAGAATGCTCTTAATTCAGTCAAACAACTTAGCAAAATAATTTTCGATTGAGATTTACAACTGGAAAAATAGCAGCTAATGCCCTTAAGTGGATGTGCTCTCACAAAAAAATACAGTTGAGTAACTGTGAAAAGCAGCCAATGGGAGTGCCTGCCTGCTAAGTTGTTGTCCTTCCTTGTCACTTAAACTCTATGTCTGCTTAGGGATAGCTAATCTTATGCTTATATGCTTAATTTCAAAAACTATTTCAAAACAATCAGATGACACAAATAAGTTATGCTACCTTGCAATGAATATAAACATGGTGAGAAAATATCTAATTCTTAAATGACTTACTCGTCTTCCAGGGGATGATAGCATTGTGCTTGTGGATGCAGTGAGACTACAAAAAGGAATACAAGGTGGGCTTGATACTTCTTCTTTAACAGTTAATATCAAGTTAATATCTTATGAGAGAATATCATGATATTATCTTCAGGCATTTTCTAACTTAAACTTTACCTTTCTATGAATTCATGATATATCAAACTCACAGTAATTTTCATTTATGAATAAACAGATCCAAAGCTAGAGTGAGCCATCAACTATAAATACCAAGTGATAACATGAACACCTGCAAACAGTCTGAACTAAAATACAATTAACAGGCCAATTATTAACTCCCAACTAATAAAAGGAACAATATTATGTACAAAGACTACCATACCACATAAATTAGAGACCAAAACAACCTTTCACCCAAAAGACAAAAAACTAAAGTGCTAGCATTATTTTCCAGCCATTGCCTTTTTGGTGATATCATATTTATCTTTATACAATATGGATTAAATAAAATAGTGTACATATCAGAACCATTAACATGCAAAACATACCACTATTTATATACTAACAATATATATGAAGTAACTATTATCATAAATTGATAAAACATTATTAGATAATTATTGATTGTGGCACTTTAATATTTTACGGCCAAATTTCTTGATATGAAGGGATAAAATCCATGATTAGTCATAAATTAAACAAGAGAAATTTCAAAATTCTATGACAGGTAAATGCAATACTGTAATATAATCTGGTTATAAACTATTTAAAGGGAACCAGAGATTAATTATGCAGTCCTGGTAATATGAAATTTGACGGCCTGCTGGTAATCGCACGCCTGCGATGCGTTTAGGCGTGCGATGGGGTGCGATGACGTGCGATCCACAAAATGGAGACCTTACAATTTTTATGAAGACCTGATGTCATTGTTGTATTAAAAGGTGTGTTTTAAAAAGCATATGTGGTTTTCATAAAGCCAAAAAGTTTAAATGGAATTTTAGAAGAATTTTCTTGAAAACAAAATAATTTAACAAGAAGGATATAAGTTTTTTAGGCCCTGTTGCCATTACTCCGTTTCTGTATGAGAACAAATTCGAGTGAATCTGTTTTAGATTTTGAAATTCATTCAAAAACGCTGTTCAGAATGGAGTCATCCGAAAACGGAATCATTTGAATACGCGTTGTTTTATTGGGAACAGCCAAGACAAAACGGAGTCATTCAATCTCAGTTTCAAAAAGAGCTCGAGCAAAGGATATGAACGGACAATTTTGGAGTAATGGAAACACCCACGTTATCCCTTTGACCAAGACAGAGAGGCCCGAGGTAATGTGTTCAAGAAAATACGAAAAAAACAGAGAGAGAACGGAGACACACCAAAACAGAGTAATGGAAACCGGGCCTAATGGAAATGAAACAAAAGGTTAAATGCCTCCGGGAATGCCATCAATATAACCCACGCAAAAGAAATTAAAAATTACTTTAGAGAAAATAAACAAGAAATTAAAAGAAACAAAAGAGAAAAAGAATAGTAATTCAAAACGTTGCGCATGCAATAGAAAGCACATCTCGGGAGTTTTATTTGGTGTGGAGGCTTGCGTGTGTGATCACATGCCTAATATTACCAGGACTGATTATGTTATATCTGTAGTGTCTTGTAAATAGGATACGTAAAAAATGTAAATGTATATTTAAAAAAATAGCCTTTCAACTTTTCATTGGCTACATGGATTGAAGAAAATATATTTATGGATTGTAGAAGCCTGTGAAACCGTTCTGAATAGCGTTTCTCATCCAAATACTGTTGGCTGCTGCATTAGTTTGACCAACACCTTCAATGTTTTATCCCCATTTTGGCAAATCCAGCGAACTCAAAAAAAATTGTTGTGGAACTTTGGTGCCAATTGAATTGATAAAGGAAACAATAAAACTATGTATGTTATAAACATATGTTATAATTGAGTACCTTATAAAGAGTACCTTCCTAAATGTTTTGTGTGTATCTTTTGCAGGGACTATATACAACAGTATTTTATATCTGAAAGTTTGTTATAACTGAGTATGTTATAATGGAATTATATAGTATAAAATGACAAACTGAAAAATAATTTAAATCACCTGAGGCTTTCGTCTACACTCTCTGTACCCCCTGTACCAAGATCTATGAGAAGAATATATCATCAGAAAATCAAATCATAGTTGGAAATAAAAGTTGGAAATAAGTGTTTTTTCAATTTGCCAATAACATAGTAAATGTTCAGGCTTTCTATATAACAATTAACATTTATAAACGTAACCCTCTGGATATCAGCCTGAGCTTCAACAGCAAACTTCAATGTGACTTTTTGAACATTTTAACAGAATATGTGAAAAGTCTGTCTCAGCTCTGTAAACTACCGTAAAAGCTCTATTAAGCCCCCCTCTCTCTATTAAGCCCTCCTTTCTATTAAGCCCCTTCTTATCAAGCCAAACCTTGAAATAAGCTCCCGCTCTCTATTAAGCCTCCCCCCCCCCCCTCTTTAGACTTTGTTGTCAAACATGGAAAAGGTGTGCATTTACTGGGTCTCTTAACAAGTGTGATGATAATAAAATCATGTGCATTAAATACAGCCATTTAAAGACTTACTTGTGAACCTAAAAAGTCAGTTGAAATTTGTTTAGAACATTTCCCAGGGTGATGAATTGGTCCTAGTGATTTTGATGAAGATGAGGACCTTATAATTTGCTTTATTAGACTTTTGAAGCTGCCAGCAAAGTTTTCTGAGAACATTTGTAAGACATTTTTATAACAAAATAATATACAAGGATATTTTTATAATATTTTCTATTTACCTTACGTTGATATTCAGTGTCTAAATTTTGTCAATCAAATTATCCATCCAAAGGCATTGCTAGCAAAAGTACAGCTACATTAATTGTAAATTCAGAAAGTTAATTTCCAACATGTTTTTTCTCTGTCCACCCTCACTTCCACTGACAGTGGCCCTCATAGTATTAGAAATGAAAAACTAATATCTTACTCCTGTTCACCCGTTCTTCTATCCTGGCTCATCAAAAGAAATTTAGGTCATGCAGGCCACAACAGACAAAGGAATTTTGGGGCAGTTATATTAGTTTTTGGAGGCTAATACCATGGCCAGGGCTGCTGATTATGGCATAGATTACACTTTTCAAAGATTTCAATGAGGATTAGGAAAGCTTTCATTCAACAAACAGAAAAGCAAATATAGCTTGGCTATATGAATAGAGCTGGTCGCATCGATAAAATTGTTGTGAAAAAGTGCCAACGTACAAAAAGCAAAATAGATTCCCTGCAATCTCAGAGAACCGAAGTCCCCTTCCTTTGAAAATAAAAATGTATAAAACTAATACCACCCCACAGCGCCCCTGTAAATAAGCCCCCCAAGGGGCTTAATAGAGCTTTTACGCTATCACAAGTTGTTTGTAAAAGTAATGAAAAATCTTCAAGATGATTTAATTAGACAACGTAATGGATCCAGATTAATAATACATTCCACAGTGAATTGATTAAGAAAGTGCTATAAAACTTTGCTCAATAATCTGACAACTGAATTTAAATATTTGATTACTTTGTTTAGAGTACAATCACTAGGCTGTGTGTGTGTTTGCTCAGTATTTCCAAAATATCCAAGCCGGTACTTTGCCATCACAATTTTTCACGTTAATATCCTTCGCAGTAATCATCCTTGAGATTAGATAACACTTAGCCCTTGATGACAGCAAAATGTTGTTTTTTTAAAAAATCCCATATTCCTTGAAGACATTGTAATGGGTGCGAATAAATTGTACACACTTTGTTGGCTGGTAAAAGTATACATTATTAGACCAATTTTATTATAAGGTTAGACCTTCCTGGAAAAATCAATTAATTTGATCAACCAGCAGAATTATTCATCTCATCATATATCTATCTATAAAAATAGTGTACAAAACCTATGAAATAGGTATCCTGCACAGAAGATTTAGTTACTGGTTTATGAGTTACAAAGTAAATTAGTAAAGTATAAATTGATAAATGAATAAATAAAGTTTGTGCCAAAACACTTTAAGCAGACAGTATGGGCAGGGCCTATGGTATGAAACAGCTGTGACAGGGCCTTGGGTGGAGCAAAATGTACATTTTCGATGACTTCTAAAGTGAAAGTCACTTTCAACATCAGTATAAAATATCAAAATCCTTTTTCTGAAACGGTGTATTATAAAACTTGGTCCGTACCAATTAAGTTTAGTTTTTAAAAGGCTTATGGCACAATTATTACAGTGAGATATTTCCAAAAGTCACAATTATATATATCAAAAACGCCATGGTTGTCACCCAGCCTACAGTGCAAAAATGAATTGGCCTAGGCTAGCCATATTCCATTCCATGGTACTGATGCGTTTTAAAACGGTTTTGAGAGAAAGCTTGAAACACAAGGAAAAATTGTTTATCATAAATAAATGAATATCCGTGATATTTATCTCATATGTGCTCATTTACCTTGAACAACATTGCTATCTTCGTCATGTCGATCCATTGCCTGTCTTGCTGGTACCTTCAACTTCACATGCAGTCTCACTTCCTTGAAATAAAGTATCTAAGCCTCGATTCTGTGACGGTGCCTTCACGGCGCCTTTCAAACTTCGCATTAAAGCTGTACGCACTACCGGCCACCAAAACCTAGCCTGCGTGCAGTTCTCGATAAACTTATTTTTCAAAGCAATCCTTTCCAGCATTATGTATGGCATAGCAGTTTAGGGAAACTGTGCTCCCTGAATGATCTTGAGAAATCCCATTAGAGGACTGGAAGAATCACAAAGAAGATCCAAAGAAATTTCAGAAATGAAAATGTCCTCAAGTCAGTAAACTGAAAAGACTTACCGTGTATGTAAAAGAGGAGACTGATCTGTATAGCATACAAAGCCCATTAAAATCAATGCCCAGACCCAACCAGAGTCTTGTTTATAAAGAAAGAGTACCGTCGTAAAATGAAAGACAACAAGCAAGCATAGGAAGGACAGCCTTTCAGTTTCACCCGGCTATTCTTTGGGATGAATTGCAAAAGACCTTCAAAAGTAATAGGAGATAAGAACTCTTGAGGACAAGCCTGTCTAAGAGCAGTAATCAGTAATCTAACAGAATTCTATGCATTTGACAATTTAGCAATGATCGTCAAAAAGTATTTGGATCATTTGTCTTACTGGACATGAAAATGGACAATTATTTTTCTTACTCTATATTTTATAGAGCTCGTCAAGCTCTGTAAGTTTTAATGTCATTTTTAAAACATTAAGTTGCAGGTCTACATGTGCTTTTCGTGTGCTGGGTTAATGATCTGCTGTAGCAAATGATCTGTGCATATGTATGTATTTTTCGATCGTATCGTTAAATTGTCCGTTTGGTCGAATTGTTGAATTGTGTGTGAAGTCATCTGTCGCCTGTGTTCCAGGCCCTCTACATTCAAGTTAGGGGTCTGGAGCACAGGCTAGAACAATGTGGCTGTATCGGTAGGGTCTGTGAACCAGCAAACCACACTTTCTAAAGTTCCAAAAGAGATACTGTAGATTCAGGGAATCTGCTGTTTGGCGTCTTTAGCTAATTGGTAAGTTGTGTTGTTATGCGATTGTTCATTTTGAGAGTTGTTGCGATTCAACTGCCTGATGGCGGTCATTTTAGCATTGTTTCTTAAAATTTGACAAGCAAGGACCAATCTCTGAATTGTATAAAGTTAAAAAAGACACCTGGAATGAATTTCATTAGGTTTTTGGTGGTAGTATGTTTATTAGGGAGCTAAGTATCAGCTATAAATTAGATCAGCCAAACAGCCTAGCCATTTTTCATTTCTCATTAGCCTTTTATTTCCAGTATACACAGATGACCCAAATGATGCCTATCGTTGGTTACAAGGATGGCTGCAAACCCTTTGCTACTTTAAGGAAAAGAGAAACAACATGAATTATCCAACTTTGTTAATAAGATGTTTTGATCAATTAAAGTTTTTGTATAACTGGAAAATTATTACTTACATGCCTATTTTCAAATATTCTAAAATACAATGCAAAAGTGAATATTTTTATCGATCAAAAGACATACTCACATCTTTACAAGCTCTTACCATCTGAGTTTATTTACTAATTAGCACTACCAGGGTTGTACTACGGCAAACTTGTCATCAACATAAAAACACAACCAGCGTATACAACAAATGTGATGCATAAGGACATATATCAGGCAAAACGCCAGAGTAATTTCTAGTTAAAAAGCTTTAACAGATATCGACTTCCACTCAATTTAAAATTTTAAGGATGAGACTTCAACTTGTGTAGGTTTTCAGGGTTACTTTTTTCTTGACTGTGTTGTTTGGCTATGTTTAGCTAGTGTTATTACTTTCTTAACTGTGTTAAAGGGGCAATGTTTAGTTAGTGTAAGTAACCTACAATAAGGATTGAGAATGAATAGCACAAGGATCGTGAAACATTGCCTCGTTGCCAGCTCTTTCAAGTCATGAATGCAAGGCTATCAGTTATTCCTTTGTGTCCAATTTAGTGTGTGACGTCATCTTTATGTGGATTACGACTCCACTTGCTGTAACCAGGTATAATTCCATTATGATACAAGACATCATTGAGGATTGCTTCCTGAAAGATGGATGAATGCAAAAATCATACCCTGTCAGTTATTATACAAATTGGCGAATGAATGATAGAACTTCGTAAGTATCCATTGCTTTTTTATATTAGGACGTTTAAGTATAAGAAGCATCAAAAATCAATTACTATTTTCAAAAACCATCCAACGTTTCTAGTGTAATCAAAGAGAGTTAGTCATCTCAACTGGACTCCACAGTGAATCAGCAAAAAAGACACATCTCCCTCTCTAGTCTCTATTTTCGATCCGATCCGCTCATGACTTCCACTTTATACTGTATAAATCTTACTCTGAGTGGTCTCGGACAACAAGTGCTGTAGTATGGCACAAAAATTTCCTACTTCTTCATGCAAACATAACACTTTTCAATGACAAACTTAATTCTTCGAAACTTTCCTTAAAATTGGAATTATTGATTGAAATTGATCTCGATCAGTTATGATTAAACAATGATAAGGGTGTAGAGCACGAATCTTGATTCTAAATGTTGTCTTTGAATGTTTTCTTTCAAGAATAATTCTTCATCATTACCTTCTTGGACTTCCACTCAAGTTCAGCTTGCTTTTCGACGTACTTCTTTTTTATACTCGCCTACCAAAAGAACGTTGAAGTACCGTTAATGTTTTCATATATCTATATGGAAGCCTAACAAGCAAATGGAGCACAAGATACTTTCAAACTGTTTCCTTGTACACACCTCAGCAGTTGCGGTTCCCGACGCCTCACATGTCTGTAGAAATAAAGCTCGCGTAACCTCATCCAGACCTGAAAACGATAAAATGCAAAACAAATTGGCAAATTGTTTCAGCAATTGGCTTTCTAAAATTAGCAACAGTTTCCTGCTATATGCAGCCTGGTGCAGCCTCTATCACTTCGTCAAGAATGTAGAGGCTGCACAAACGCTATGCCATATGTGGAAAAGCAGTAAACACCCTTGCATGACCTGTCTTCATAATAGTTCATAATTGGTCTTGCATGAATTGTCAATTTAAAGATAATAACGTTGGTTGTAAAGAAATGATTCTAAAAAATATTGCAGAACCTAGGATTCTTTGAACGAAAATTTTAACAACAATAGATGATGCGAAGAGGTAAACTCAAAAATCCATTTTGATTCAACTAGCATTCCACAAGGTTTAGCCCTAGGGTCTCAGCTATTCCATGCACTCTAATCACCTATAAAATGGTTAATATACGACATTTACAAAGTAATCTATACAAAAGACGACAAACCTTGGACATCCTCTAGTTCGATAGTGGCAACAAGCAATGCTGTTTCTGAAACAACAGATTGTTCTATTGGTTGGTTGAGCATCAAACTTTTCTCTCCAAAAGAATCCCCTGCTTCCAAGGTTCCAGTTACCACCTCTTTTCTTCTTTTTACCTTAAAAAAGGGGGGTTTGTGAAAATGCTACGTCATATAGGCCAGCTTATTGAATAATACTTTTCCATCAACACAAATCCGTCAAATCGTATCAAAAACCTTTCACACACGTGACATTTTACATTCTTTAAAATTGCTTTCCGAAAAATTTTCTCGATAGCTCAATATCTTATTAAATAATTTTGAAACCACGTCTTAATACAAAAAAGCTTGCTTTTTGGAAGTTATTTGCCTTGGATAGTCTAACAATCTTTGTAACAAAAGAAGAAAAGATCAAAGAAACAAAGATTCAATGATAACAGCAATTAAAACACAAGGTATTTTCAAGCCACCTATGAGAAGATCTGATAAAGGCTAAGCTCACAAAATCACAAAATCTAATGTGGTCATAACATGGTCTACTCAACGAGCTTGAATTCAAAAACCAATTTGTCTAGGACGAATTTACCTTCCTTCCATCCGGGGTAGTAAAAGCAACCGACAACGTCTTTTTCAGTTGACAGACGCCAGATTTTATAAAGTAAATGGTTGATGAGACATTCCCTTCTATGGCAAGAGCTAAAAAATTGAAGCAAGTCGTAACCAGCAAGGTGTATAGCCAAAAAGCACGAGGGTATTAAATTGAATACAAAGAAATATCGAAGATCTATTTGAGCATTGCCTTTAGCTATTTCATCGAAAAATGAATTTTGAAAACGAAAAGGAAATTGAATGCATTGTTTGGGGTTTTAGATTATAAATGCAGTAAGATGTGGATCGGTATTTTTAGAGCGTTCCTCTGTCGACTTGATAAATCTGAATTAAAAAAATTGACTTATCGTTTATTTAGAGCTAGACAACACTCAATGGTATCAACAAAATGTTTTAAAAATATTATTGCAGAAATTTGAAGGATTTACAAACGCTTTCATCTTTTTTAAGGCGCTACAGCTGTTCATAATTATGCCATGAAATAACCTGCCTAGATCATGTTTGTAAGCTTTAGCCTTTTTGTGAAGAACAGGACGGTTCTAAGTTGCTACTCCGAGTTTCACGCTTAATACGATCACCAGGCAAGGTACAGCGCTACTTAAACAGCATCGAGTACTCTATGACAGTAAACAGCTATTTTCATAAGACTTTGCATGAATGGTATTCCAACTCTGTTACAATTTAATGTTTATGAAAACTCACTTTCACCAGCAGGGACCTCAGCCCAACGTAATATTTCAGATATTCTTTTAAGCGATAGATTAGGCCAGTCTTTGAAAAGCGTACAACTTTGAGCAAGCTGCACTTTGTCGTTGTACTCTGCATCCTTAACTTGCTGTAAGACAAGAGAAAACTCACTTAAATCCATTTTTGTTCACCGATAATTTTATTAGGAATATATCACGCAATATAGGAAACACCATAAAAAATTTTTGAACATGTGTACCAACATATCTAAAATAACATTTCCCCATCACTGCAAGACGATAAATCCTTCCTTTCCAGTAAAAAAAAATTCGTAAACGGAGCTTATAAACCATGCGATGCTTTCATATTAAAATGTTTTCAAAAAATGAGGGTGCTTTTACAGGAATGCATGACAATTAATGTATATTTATATCAAAGTTTGCTACCATACGTATACTTAAAAATAAAATTAATGATAAGCAAATTCATATTTTTGCTTTACTCTCAAATTGTAGATACAATTTACATGCGAAGCTCATACTTGCTAAGGAAACACGATACATTATGAGCCGCTCAATC